>NC_090933.1:936173950-936476980 GCF_040938575.1 Ambystoma mexicanum | reverse complement strand
ATTACTCCCATCCAAGGAGTGGATGGAAGTCCATTGAGCTCCGGCCCGATCAAAGAACAGACCGAACCGATCACTTGTCTGGTCGCTAATCATAAAGAAACTTTGGTTTTTGACCTCATTAAAGCAGCTCATTTCCCGGTTATTTTGGGTCTCCCATGGTTACGACTCCATAACCCTTATATAAACTGGTCAGCGGGTACTTTATTCCTAGGGTCTGAGTACTGTGTAAACCATTGTTTATCCCAGGAGTCTGTGGGTGTTCACATTCCAACTGAAATGTCTAACCTTCCATCCGGGCCCACCATAAACCAACTAGAGATCATCCCACCGTGTCATCGAAAGTTTCAATCGGTTTTCGAGAATCCCTTATTTCCCACTCTACCTCCTCATAGGAGGGATGATTGTCATATTACCCTTCTTCCAGATCAACCCATTCCCTTCAGCAGAATGTATGTTTTGTCCCAAAAGTAAAAGGCAGTCCTAAAAGACTATCTCCAGGCCAATTTACACAATGGTCTAATCTCTGAATCCGTCTCCCCAGCGGGCGCTTCTCTTTTTTTTATTCCCAAAAAAGACTCTGAGGAACTCCGCCCCTGCATTGACTACAGAGGTCTCAACAAGATTACGATTCCTGATAAGTACCCTATGCCTTTAATATCTGACATTATAGAGGCAGTCCAGGGGGCTTCTGTGTACACGAAACTCGACCTCAGAGGAGCCTACCACCTCATCAGAATAGCTCCTGGGGATGAATGGAAAACCGCCTTTCGCACCCCGTTCGGACGCTTTGAATATCATGTGATGCCGTTTGGTCTAGTGAATGCACCAGCAGTGTTCCAGCGATTTATGGATCACTTGTTTGCCGACATCTTGTTTCATTTTGTAATCATATACCTGGACGATATTCTTGTTTATTCCTCCAACCCGAAAGACCATGTCAATCATGTGAACACCGTTCTCAGTCGACTCCAATCAAATCATCTCTATTGCAAAGCCTCAAAGTGTGTATTCCATCAAGAACAAGTTACTTACCTAGGTTTCGTATTATCTAGCCTGGGCGTATCTATGGATCCAAAGAAAGTGTCCGCAGTCTTAGATTGGCCCATTCCCTCCTGTGTCAAAGACATCCAGCGATTTCTAGGATTTGCGAATTTCTACAGGAAATTTATCCCCTGTTTCTCTGAAATTATTCTGCCCATCACACAATTACTAAAGAAGAACGTCACATTCTGCTGGAATGAAGCAGCCCAATGTGCCTTTCAAACTCTGAAAGAAATTTTCACTTCTGCCTCTATTTTGATCACCCCTGATCAGACCAAGCCGTTTATAGTGGAGACTGATGCCTCTCAATACGCTATGGGAGCTGTGCTGTTACAACTCTCTGATCTGGGGGAAGAGAGACCTGTCGCATATCTGTCTAGGACATTTAACGCAGCTGAACTAAATTATTCCGTTCTGGAGAAGGAACTTTTGGCTATTAAACGGGCTTTCGAAGAGTGGAGACATCTGCTGTTGGGTTCTTCTTATCCTGTCAAAGTTCGAACCGATCACCAAAATCTCAGAGTTCTCCAGAATGCCCAGACCACTAACAGTAGACAAGCCCGCTGGGCCTATTTCTTTCTTCCTTTTCGGATAGAATTCACTTTTCTTCCTGGAAAACATAACTTAAGGGCCGACGCTCTTTCTCGGAAAGATTCTCCCACTTCTAATTTCTGTTCTGAAAGGATGTTTCCCACAGCACGATTCATAGCAGTCCTAACTGACTTTCTGCAAGAAGTACTAATTGCTACAAATCAAAACAAACTCCTCTGTGAAGATATTGCTGCTAAGCATCAACTCACCGAAGAGAGGGGCTATTATTTTCGAGGAGCTCAGGTTCTGCTTCCCACTTCGTTCCTACAACAAGAAGTTCTACAGATGTGTCACGACTCCCGAACAGCTGGTCACCGAGGATACGCCTCAACCTTGGAGCTTGTTCAACGACATTTCTGGTGGCCGGAAGTAAAGGCAGACATCCGTGATTATGTTGCAGCCTGCACAATCTGCTCCCAGTCTAAATCACCTCGGATGTCTCCTCTGGGTTTACTTTCCAGAATGCCTATTCCAGACCGACCTTGGCAGTTTATCTCCACCGATTTTGTTTCGGACCTACCTTCTTCTGAGAATAAAACCACTATTATGGTCACCATCGATTATTTTACCAAACTGGCACATTTTACCCCGTTAATGAAACTTCCTGGAGCAGCGGATATGGCAAAAATATTCCTTTCCGAAATCTTTTCTCGACACGGACTCCCAGACACTATTGTATCAGATCGAGGCCCCCAATATACCTCTCTTTTCTGGCAGAAGGTATGTCACATTCTGGGAATCAAAAGAGCCTTAAGTTCCGGATACCACCCTCAGACTAACGGGAAGACGGAAAGATTAAATCAGACTTTGGAGGGATATCTGAGATGTTTTATCTCAGCAGCCCAGGATAATTGGGTAGAACTGCTCCCTTTTGCGGAGTTCGCCTACAACAACGCCAAGCATTCAGCTCTTCACACCAGTCCTTTTCATTGTTCTTATGGGTATCACCCTTCCTTTGTACCTACCGTTTCTGTTCCTGCTTCCTGTTGCCCTGGTGTGGACAGCCTTCTCTCGGATATTCGAGAGGGACAGAAATTAGCCAGACTGTCTCTTCAAGAGGCTCAAGATCGGGCTAAGAGATACGCAGATAAACATCGTCGGGCAGCCCCTACTATCATCCTGGGTGATTCTGTTTGGCTGGCATCCCGATTCCTTCCTAGGCATCTTGTACCTTCTAAATTGTCTCCTAGATATTTTGGACCTTTTAAAGTCCTATCCTGGCTTGGGCCTGCAGCAATCAAACTCGCCCTACCGACTTCCTGCTCTCGAATTCATCCAGTGTTCCATTTATCTCAAATCAAATTGGTCGTTCCTGACCGTTTTCGGAGATCGGGGAATCCTCCTCCGCCTCCGGTTCTTACTGCTACTGGATCTGAATATGAAGTGGCCAGTATTTGTGACTCTTGTTACAGGAGGGGAAAATTGCAGTTTTTGGTAGATTGGAAGGGCTACTCATCTGCTGAACGATCCTGGGAACCTGCTTATGGTGTTCATGCTCCTAAGTTGATTCGTCGTTTCTTTCTTTTTCACCCGGGTAAACCGGGTTCTCCCCTCAGGAGGAGGGGGCATACTGTTAAACATTATGGGAGGTGGTCACTATGGGCTCGCAATCGGTTGTGTGGTACCCTGCTCTACGCAACTCCCGAGAATCCTTTTCATGATGACTCCCGTTCTGAAAGTAGCGGTCTAGACTCTTCACATTTCTCCCAGACGTTCCGGCATGCTCACGTGATCCTTTATCAAACACGGAAGCCGGCAACTCCTCGCGTCGCTTCTGTTTCAACAGATGCTCCGTGAGTTCGCCTCTAGGGATATCTTATCTCTGCTCCTTCCATTTTTGACTTTCGATTTACCCTGAATCTTTTTGTCTCTCAAGCTTTCATCCCCAGATTCTTGCTTCCATTCTGGTCTCACCATCTCTCGGGAGTTCTCCTCACGCTCAAATATCCATCGGCGTCACGATTACGCCAACTCTGCTTTTATCCGTGCTGGAACACCCAATAGCTGTAAGTGACACAAACTCAGAATTACTTTCCACCTCTTTCAATTCAGATTCTGACCCAAGGATTGTTTCTTTTAGAGTTCCCAGCTCCCGATCTCTTCTCCTTCGAAGCCCTAAAACATTCATCCTCTCCTTCACTTTGCTGGTGAGAACCCTTAACAGTGCCATTTCATTTCCATTTCCCATTTCTTACTTTACGCTACTACTCTGATCATATTCCTTTCGTTCATCCAGACGAAGCCTTCCTGCCAACAGCCACTTGTAGAAGACATTCATCAACCACCCGGATCCACAACATTTCCAGATTCGACCAGGGTTTTCTTCCCCATTGAGGGTTTCCCTGGCTACCCTGTTCTCTCCCCTGGTTATTTCCACTCCGGGTCGGAGAGGACAGGGCTGTCCTAGGGTAGCTTTCACAGCTGCACTTGGTTGTTTTCTGATGGTCTACTCGATCGGTCAAGGTGAGATTATTCTCATTTTAATAATCATTGCGGAAAACAGTTTCAACATCTTGTCTTACATCCAGTTATAATAATGATGCTCTCATACAAATTGAGTTTTTGCAGGATTTTTGGTAGTGGGAACAATATCAAATTATTTGTAATAGCACGTGAAGGTGTGTGGTTGTTGTCTAATTTTGTAGTGCAGTAACTGCAATATATTAGGTGTTCAGTTAGTTCATATTTGTTTTCTGCTAAAAGGTAGCCAGCTAATTCAAACCATTTAGAATCTTCATTGTTTTCTATTTTGTATGCTATGTCTATATTTTTTGTGTTCCTTTTGTAAAACGTTCTGCGGCAACACACACACACATGGTTTGGTACTTCAGCCAATGCCCTTTTAAATTTTAGTATTACTTTTCTGTCAGTGTGTAATAGAAGGTTGCTATGCGCAGAATTGTTGCTACTATGTTCTAAAACTATTGCATTTTGTAAGTGGCTTTCACTTCCAAAATATTTTCTCTGAATACGGTCAATTTCTTCTTGTAAGTATTTGGGTGTACCATGCCGAAGAGTATTATTTAAATTGCCTAATTCTGAAGCTGGACTTTTTGCATAGTATATTTTATACACTAGATTTCTTACATTTGAATGATGTACTGATATCCTTTTGATATCATGGAAGGTGCTTTTGCAAATAAGCCCAGAAATGCAGGCTAATGAATGTCCTTGTGGTCCTGAGTATTTGCGCACTGGACAAAATCCATATTTTGCAGCACTTTCATTTTACTTTGGTCTTTACCTTTTACATACTGATTGAGGAACTGATGTAAAGATTTGAAAGATTTGTTTGGAATGGCACACATTGATGTGCACGGCCATTTGTATACTGGACGGTGTGGTTCTGTCGAATCGAGAGGTAATTCTGAGTTTTCAGGGGATACTTTTGTAAGCAGTGTTTCTTGTTCCAGGATGGTATTATTGATTTTTTCATACCCTCGTCCACTGCTATGGATGGCAATTGTGTTTGTTTGATTTTGTTTGTATGCTTCTTCATTAAAATATGGTTCTGTGGTTGTCGTGTGACTCCATTCACCTCCAAAAACATTTAAGAAATTATTTTTGTTCACATTCTGTTTATTGCTGAGTTTCTTTTGTAGTTTCGTACTTAGTTTTGTTAGTGCTTTCATCCTACTTAACACTAATATAAACAACTTCCTTTTGAGAAGGATTGCATTGTTCATGAGAGCTTGTAGGATTCATTTTCTACGGTAGGTTTTAAGGGTTGAGGATGATTTTGGACCTCTTCTTATTAGATTCTGAAGGACTCTGTGGCGAAACATTTTTTCTAAAATACTTTTTTTACTGTGGGTTCTTCTTACTATATCAGGATTATTAGGAGCATTGCTAGCTGTACTGGTAGCCGATTGTTTGCCAAGATTTTTGTGTTTTGTGACACATTTTGATGGAGGAGGTAAAGTTTTGGTAGTTGACACTTCCTTTGTTTTGCTAAACGACAGTATTAGCTGGTTTGTTCCTACGTTCTCTACAAACTCTACTACAGATGGATGCTTAGATTGGACACTTTTCTTTTTATTTGCTCTAATTCTGCGTTCCTTCTACGGACTTACTTTTTGGGATGGCATGCTTTGGTCTGTTGTACAATGTATGTGTGTTGTGTGCATGCGTGCATGATTTTGATGGGGAAGCTGTTTGTCGTGGTGTGTGAATGTGCATTGGACAATGATTTGGGAAGGCTATTTTTCTATTCATATAGCACTACAATGTGCTTCAGATGACAGTACAAAGTGGCCTAGTGGTGGCGAGAAGCATTATTTGTAAACAAAATGGCATAAAATTGAAACAGCTATTTCTTTCCTAGTACTAACATTCTAATGATTCCGTATGTTTGAGTTCCAAACACACAGGGATTTGTGAGCCATTCTGCCTGTTATTCTTTGTTTAACAAATGGGGATTTGTGAGTAGAATGGTGCAGAAATCAATGTTTGCTTTGGTGCCCAAAGTTAACAAATAACCCACGCACCCTCATTGAGGAATAGTTAGAATATAAAGGTAGTACTGTACTTACTTTTCTTCGCAGAATGACCAGGTTTCTTCGGATATGTCGTTTGCAGTGTAGATGCTGTTGCTTCCCAGGAGAGTAGTCTTCACTGCGATTGAGAACACAAAAATTATTCACTTTGTGTGTTTAAAGCAGTTATGATACTGTGCACATTAATTGTGCATCATTTGTCAGAGTATTCTCCTTTCGTATTGCAACACAGTGCATGTGTGCATTTCACTTCACTATGTGCTGTCTTTGTATGTTTTTTGCAGTATGTTACTTGCAAGTCCTTCAGAAATGAGAACAATTTTAAAGTTATGAAAATGCCTTGTTTTTTTAAAAGCTATTTTATCTATAGGTTTGTAAGCGATAGGACATTACAGTAGATGGGAAAAAATGTCTACTTTCAAATTATAAGTACGATACCGAAAAATCAGGAGACCCTCAGAGGGAGATGTCTTCACAGCAATCAGGAGCGCTTATTTTTCCCATACGATCGCATTGCAAGTAGCATTACTGTAGGCCGTACAAACTACACAACTCAGACATTTTGTAATGTAAACTCGAGTTTCGTGCTAGATAGGCATGACTGTAACGTATGTATAGGTTATGCGGGAGGCAATAAGACGTAGTGCGGTTGGCCAATGAAAATTCAGACATCTTGCACTTAAAATGGGAAGCGTTGGTATATATTACCTATGCAGATTTAGCGGCATTAATTTGTTTAAATGAAATCATAAGGGTTGCACATCTTCTCTGATTAAAATATGCATACCTGCACTCTATACTCATGCATGGGCGCATGCATGGAAGTGAACGTAGAAATCTGTGACACTTGCACAGTTGTTTGTAAGGTAGGTGCTTTGCAACAATATGCGACTTCCATTCAGAGTCATCGATAGTAAATTTGATGTGCGCAATGTTGCTGACGGAGTTAGATTTAGCGATGTTTAATGTGATTGGTGGATGGTTGTGTGACTGCTTAGTTGTGTCCAATGAGGGACTGCATTTGTGACTGATGTGGAAAGGGTAGAAGGACTGGGTAAGAGTTACGTGTTGCACGTAGACAACCCTTGTCCGTGGGTAGGGCATGTCACATATTGCTACAGCAAATCCAGCATGGAAAGGGGACTGTAGGCATTAGCCAATCAGATGTTCACATTGCTCTTTTGTGTCGAAAGACGGTGCGTATACTGAAGATGGCAGGGGTGGAGAGGGTCAGGCTTTTGGTGCTTGGAGATATTTTTGTCCATGGTTTACAGCACTATGCCGAGAGTAGGCATGTGGCACACCATTTCGATGTGAGAGGAGTGGAGGTGGTGTGGAGTGCTGAGGCTGATGGCGATGTTGCGCCAATTCTGTAAGTTTGCAGACAAATGCGTACAATGACCTCTCCTCATGTGGTACTTTTGCACTACGGTGCTTTCCATTTGGGGTACGTGAGTTCACATACGTGAGTTCACATACTTTGTTGGAAAATTTATGAGAGTTGGTTCAAGCACTCATGAACATCTTTCCAACTGCAAAAGTAATTTTTCCGGTTAACTCCCTAGAGGAAAATGGGACAACAGTTCTGTTTTCTGTCCAGATCAAAGTATTGGGAGGTGTAACATCAATTTCGGCATGGGTGCTTTCATGTCACGAGCTGGTATGTTTTTCTGCAGCCACGACAACATTGATCCCAGTAATGTGGATTATTTTGGACCATAGCCTCAAAAGCACTTGGAAAACTCTCCCCCCTGCAGAGTACTGCGTCACAATACATACACACTATTGTCACCTTTGAAAGAAAAGGGTCAATAGCATTTCGAATGGCTTGTGAGGCAGCTGGAGGGATGCGCTCTCCCACAGGAGTGTCTCTTGTGGTGAGAGGATCGGACACGGAGGATGCTCTGGAGGAACTTAATCTACTATGTTCTTCACATGGCACCATCCTGCTCACGTCTGCACTGTGGAACAAAGTTAGGTGGCACTTCATGGTTGTAGTACCAAAGCTGTACACCCCAGGTCTCCCGCGACTCAGCAACAACTGGCACTGGTTACACCTGACCTGGTTCGCACGTGCTTTTGGTACGTTCCCACTAACGGAAAACAACTGCCACACCCACAACTCCCGGCGAGTGCTTGCAGTGCGCAGTTCCTCCACCTCATTCTCTTCATCCTCCTCTTCCTCGATCTCTACATCCTCACCCATATATCCCACTGCAGGTCCTTGGGGAGGTGGTGGTGGTGGAGGGTTTGGGGGTGTTGCTGAGGCTAATGAAGCGACAGTAGCCATGGGTGCCATAACAATGAGTTTTCATATTGGTCACTACAGCAGTAAAAGCAGCACACTCAATCTGCTATAGCCAGAAGCACAATGAAGATGCGTTCAGGGGTGTGGTCATTTATAGGGGTGGAGGGATGTGCATCATCACCATCTTCATCACTGAAAAGCGTTCCAAATATTTTACACATCATGTCCACAGGTAAGCTATTGTCTGCAATATGTGAAAATATATTTTTATACTGTACAATAATTTGCCTTGTGTGTATAAGTTCTTTTGTACTGCTGCAGAGGCACACAAACTGCGCAAATTAGTCCTCACGCTCAGCGTGGGTACTGTCACATGATGACGTTCTGAACACATCCGTGACTGAAATGGGTGTCTGCTGGACAGCAAATGCAGACTAACAAACGTGCGCATGCACGCAAGTGTCCTACGGACAGTGTTTGGGTTCTCAAACTAATTCAAAGTGCGACACAAGTGAGACGGACAGTTAGGGACATGCGCGATGTTCACTGTACTTATGGATGTACTGCGCATGTGCGCACAAGCTATGCTCACTTTACGGACAGGTCTAGTGTCCTTAGGACAACTCCATTTTGTTTGACTACAAACATGCCGGCCACAGCGCCTGTTCTACGGACGGTACCAAGTGGCACAGCGAGTAGAGCGCTCGCTTTTACATCAGTGCAGAGTCTGCTAACGCAGGTTCGAATCCCAGCGGGGCCAAACTCAGCCTTTCATCTTTCCGAGGTTGATAAATGAGCACCACACACAGTGGGTAATAATAAGCAGCGCTCAGATACCTGAGGGTTTGCAGCGCTATATAAATGCCAAATTTTTATTTATTATTTATCTTGGCTGCGGACGATACGGACGGGTATAGTGTCCTTGACACGCTCCCATTTTGCTCATTTACAGACATCCCTGACACCTGGTGTGTTCTACAAACATGTTTTATGTCTTTTGTAAGCGGTACAGCAAGGTATAATGTCCTTAGGACGCCGCTTTCTGTTTCTTTACGCACAACTTGCACAGATGGTACTGTCAAACATCAATTCCATCTTAGTTGACATTAGCACGGGTAGGTGTACTGCCATTACAACATCCACATTCCATTCCTTATGGATAGGTCGAACAAGCGTGCTGTTCGCAAACATTTTAAGTCTTTTTAAATAAAAAATGTATTACTCAAACTCTTTAACTACAACTACTATACAAAAACATTCCAAACACGCACACACACTTCATTCCAAGGAAATACCGGGGGAAGCAGATAGGGGAATTAGGATTCAACACGGGCTGGTTATGAGGGGAAGATTTGTGAGGGGAAGAAGGGATGGATGTTTCATCAAAACGGCTATTTTCTTCTTGAAGGTTTGGGGATGGTTCACTAGGGAATGGAGAAGGGGGACAGGTACAGGTGGGACAGTGGTAACGTACTTTTCCTCTCACACAGTCCTCCACAAATTCCCTTAAACTTTTAAATTTCTCATTCAGTGTCTCCATTTTCAGTTCAATCCTTTTCAGCCTGTCTTCTTCTGTGTCGTTTGTTGCCCTTTCTTCTTTTCTTTCCTGGTATGTAAAAAATAACTATATATCTATTAAATGCCCATAAAATACTGGCCATTACTTTGCATACGCAGAGTGCTGTGTACCACTATTATCGCTATCTTCCAACATTTCCCCATGCGGAAAGTACTCTTCCAACCACTCCAAAGTACTCGACGTTTCTGTGTCAAAACAACAGAAAGGCATTATTATTTCTGCACCACATGCCAAAAAAAGTACACACACATATAAAAAAATGGCCTTCACTTAATATTTTGATGTTGTTTCCCTTCGTCCTACTGTGTGTGTCCACTGTCGGTCTAGGCTGCAGAGTTTCTGTGAAGTAATTACGATGGAGGCATCCTTTTTTTTTATGGTACCATCCATTTCATTATACATGGTTTTTATGGGGTCAATTCATGGAAATAATGTGCGCCGAAATTTTCCCGCGCTGAGGTGCCAAAACATGCGAATCGCAGTAAAAGTGCGAAAATCGCAGTGCAAGTGCGTAAATCGCAGGGAAACCAGCGCACATCGATTCATGGAAGTCCGTGCGCGAGAAAAACATTGGATGTGCGATAAAAATGTGCGCCGCGCACGCCGGCGCACAGGTCATCCAACAGCGTGCGCCACGGCCACTGCGAAATCGCACATAGCACGGCGCACATCACAAAAGTAGGCGGAACACGGGGCGTAACAGTCGGAATGGGGAACAACGCATGAAAATATGGGCGTCACGGGGGAAGTACAGGAGGCAAGTGCGCGGAACGCCCACACGCTCGCCTACAACCCGTATTTATGGAATCGAATAGGGCAAACCAGCGCACGGTCAAAGATGCGCACAGGGCCAAACAAGTACGCCACAAGAAAGCAGGCGGTTGCGCCCCTGCGACTGAAAAAAATGTGCGCCAAAATGTGCGCTAACAAAAAGCACCCATATACAGCCATGATGAATGGGCCATACAGTGGCCCTCTAGGACAAATGCGGTTCAAAGGGGCACGACAAACACGAACACCCGCTGTGTGAAAAATAGCATGTGCGCATGTTCCTGGGTGCGCGGGAAGTTCCACACGCGATTGGCCTGGGTACGTGTACTTCAGGGTGCGCGGGAAGTTCCACACGCAATTAGCCTGGGTACGTGTACTATAGGGTGCGCGGGAAGTACCACACGCGATTGGCCTGAGTAGGTGTACTACGGGGTGCGCGGGAAGTTCCACACGCGATTGGCCTGGGTACGTGTACTTCGGGGTGCGCATGAAGTTCCACACGCGATTGGCCTGGGTACGTGTATTCCGAGGTGCGCGGGAAGATTCACATGCGATTTCAGCAGGGTACGTGTATTTCGGTGGTGCCGGGGAATGCTACATGTGATTTAGCCATGTGGGTCCTCCCAGGTGTTCCCTCTACACCCTCCACGGCCCCTGGAGGCAGCCCACACCACAGGGTACTACCCTGCTCATGTCCCACAGGCAATCCATCAACCATGGCCATGCCCACCAGCCAACCCACATGTCACCTTGCACTACTGATCACCAACACATGTCTCCCATCACCCCCACCCCCCAGCCACCAAGGGCAGCCTCCACCAGGCCCCCACTCATGTCTCCCACCACCCCCACCCCCCAGCAGTGCAGGGGCAGCCTCCACCAGGCCCCCACTCATGTCTCCCATCACCCCCACCCCCCAGCAGTACAGGGGCAGCCTCCACCAGGCTCCCACACATGTCCCCCTGCACCCCCACCCCCCAGCCACCCGGGGCAGCCTCCACCAGGCCCCTTCTCATGTCCCCTATCACCCCCACCCGCCAGCAGTGCAGGGGCAGCCTCCACCAGGCCCCCACTCATGTCTCCCATCACCCCCACCCCCCAGCAGTGCAGGGGCAGCCTCCACCAGGCCCCCACTCATGTCTACCACCACACCCACCCCCCAGCCACCAGGGGCAGCCTCCACCAGGCCCCCACCCATGTCTACCACCACCCCCACCCCCCAGCAGTGCAGGGGCAGCCTCCACCAGGCCCCCACCCATGTCTACCACCACCCGCACCCCCAGCAGTGCAGGGGCAGCCTCCACCAGGCCCCCACTCATGTCCCCTATCACCCCCACCCCCCAGCCACCAGGGGCAGCCTCCACCAGATCCCCACTCATGTCTCCCATCACCCCCACCCCCCAGCAGTGCAGGGGCAGCCTCCACCAGGCTCCCACACATGCCCCCCTGCACCCCCAACCCCGAGCCACCAGGGGCAGCCTCCACCAGGCCCCCACTCATGTCTCCCATCACTCCCACCCCCCAGCCACCAGGGGCAGTCTCCACCAGGCCCCCACTCATGTTTCCCATCACCCCCACCCCCAGGCCACCAGGGGCAGCCTCCACCAGGCCCCCACACATGTCTCCCATCACCCCCACCCCCAAGAAGTGCATGGGCAGCCTCCACCAGGCCCCACTCATGTCTACCACCACCCCCACCCCCCAGCAGTGCAGGGGCAGCCTCCACCAGGCCCCAACTCATGTCTACCACCACCCCCACCCCCCAGTCACCAGTGGCAGCCTCCACCAGGCCCCCACTCATGTCTCCCATCACCCCCACCCCCCCAGCCACCAGGGGCAGCCTCCACCAGGCCCCCACTCATGTCCAACTCATGTCTCCCTGCACCCCCCCCCCAGCCACCAGGGGCAGCCTCCACCAGGCCCCCACTCATGTCCCCTACCACCCCCACCCCCCAGCAGTGCAGGGGCAGCCTCCACCAGGCCCCCACTCATGTCCCCTATCACCCCCACCCCCCAGCAGTGCAGGGGCAGCCTCCACCAGGCCCCCACTCATGTCTACCACCACCCCCACCCCCCAGCCACCAGGGGCAGCCTCCACCAGGCCCCCACCCATGTCTACCACCACCCCCACCCCCCAGCAGTGCAGGGGCAGCCTCCACCAGGCCCCCACCCATGTCTACCACCACCCCCACCCCCCCAGCGTTGCAGGGGCAGCCTCCACGAGGCCCCCACTCATGTTTCCCATCACCTCCACCCCCCAGCCACCAGGGGCAGCCTCCACCAGGCCCCCACCCATGTCTACCACCACCCCCACCCCCCAGCAGTGCAGGGGCAGCCTCCACCAGGCCCCCACCCATGTCTATCACCACCCCCACCCCCAGCAGTGCAGGGGCAGCCTCCACCAGGCTCCCACACATGTCCCCCTGCACCCCCACCCCCCAGCCACCAGGGACAGCCTCCACCAGGCCCCCACTCATGTCTTCCATCACCCCCACCCCCCCAGCCACCAGGGGCAGCCTCCACCAGGCCCCCACTCATGTCTCCCATCACCCCCAGCCGTGCGATTTGCCTGGGTATGGGGTGCGCATGAACTTCCACATGCGATTGGCCTGGGTACGTGTACTACGGGGTGCGCGGAAGGGTCCACACGCGATTGGCCTGGGTACGTGTACTTCGGGGTGCGCGTGAACTTCCACATGCGATTGGCCTGGGTATGTGTACTACGGGGTGCGTGGGAAGTTCCACACGCAATCGGCCTGGGTACGTGTACTACGGGGTGTGCGGGAAGTTCCACACGCGATTGGCCTGGGTACGTGTACTACGGGGTGCGCAGGAAGTTCCACATGCGATTGGCCTAGGTACGTGTACTACGGGGTGCGTGGGAAGTTCCACACGCGATTGGCCTGGGTACGTGTACTACGGGGTGCGCGGGAGGCTCCACATGCGACTGGGCCTGTGAGAGTGGGGTACATTCCAGGGGTGGGCGGGAATATTTACCCGTGACTGGGCCTGCGTGGGGTGGGCGGGAAGATACACACATTCGCTTCCGACATGCCAAAAAAAAATGGTCCAATCCTGAAACACGTACGCCAGCATGAAGCAGGCGTACGTCGACCCGCGCAGCATAAAAGTGCGCGCAAACAACAAACAAGCTCATATGCCAGGATGAATATACCGTTCCTAGCAGCAGTGGCCATGGGTTACCAAAGGAGGAGGATAGCGAGGGCCTGAACTTTCACTCCCAGAACCAGCCTTTTTGAGATGCCTGATGACCAGGTGTATGGGAGGTACAGGTTTCCACCACACATAATACTGGACCTGGTCAGTGAGTGGGAGGATGACCTCACATCACCCACCCTGTGCTCCCAAGCACTCAGCCCCCTGGAGAAGGTCCTCAATGTACTGCACTTCTTGGCCAAAGGATCATTTCAGCGGACAAGTGCCATAGTGGGTGGGGTGTCACAGGCCACGCAGTCACGCTGCCTACACCAGGTCTTGAACATCATCACTGCACGCCCATCAGTCCGTAGGCAAATATACCTGTCCAGGACACCCTCAGAAAGGCAGGCTGCCACCCTCGATTTCTACGGTGTGGCACAATTCCCAAAAGTGCTAGGTGCCATTGACGGCACCCATCTGGCACTACATCCCCCCGGGCATCTGAGCACATCCATAGGAACCGCAAGCACTGGCATTCCATCAACGTGCAGGTAATATGTAATGCTAAGGGAATCATCACCTCAGTATATGCCAACTATCCAGGGTCCACCCACGACAGCTTCATTTACCGAATGTCTACCCTAAGCCGGGACCTAGAAGCTGGGCGGCATGGTGATACATGGCTGCTTGGTGAGTATGAATGCCACTGCACATGCATGCATGTCAGATGCAGAGTTATGTCACTACCCCACTAATGATACCCATCACCTCCTAACCAGGGGACAGTGCCTACCCTCTGAGCACCCACATGATGACGCCAATTCGGAACCCCATCACGCCTCCAGAGGTAAGATACAACACAGCCCATATTGCAACCCGGGGCATAGTAGAGCGCACATTCGGAGTGCTCAAGTCACGCTTTCGCTCCCTTGACCGTTCTGGTGGGCAGCTGTTATATGCACCCCCAGTAGTGTGCAGGATCATAGTGGCAGCATGTGTCCTGCACAATGTTGCAACACGCCGGGGCCTGGCTGTGGACATGGTGGTGCCCCCACATCCCCAACCACATGCACGCCCACTGCGCATGGGAGGGGAGAGGGCATGGGGTGAGGCAGCCCGTACGCAGCTGGTGGCTAATTACATCACATAGAAATCACACCCCAGTGGAGTGCACACAGGCCTGGCACATACCATCTGATAAGCAATGATGACTCGACCTGACAATTAAGACGAACAAAGGGAAAGTCAACTGTCAGATCCATAGCAGCCTGAGATTGTTCATGTGGAAGTGTCACAATGTGTGCATCCCTACCTACACAAACACCACCAATGCAGTGTCATCAAAAGACACTTCCATGCTGCAGTAATGAATACCCACTCGCAAAATACTACATGAAAACAGTGCCATGTCACCCAACCCCTCCCCGGCACAGCCACACAACACACCATGGCATGTCATGCAATTTGAGAGGAAAGAAATTAATCCCCACAACATGCCCCAAGTGTCACCAGCTACAGTGTCCCTAATGGAAACATGTCTACACATGAAATGCTCACAGTAATGCAGGACCTAAAACCCACACTACCAAATACTTACCAAGAATACCAATCACCTACACAACCTCCAACCTACCTTAAACATGACATTACAGACTTAAAAATTTGCTAGCCTCACTACCTGATGATGACAGCCCTCCGAACACTTCCAAGTATACAGTGTTAGTGCCACGCCAGAGTGTAGGTGCACTGCTTACAACATGGACTCCAGTTCCAAGGTGGACCGCATTGTGAAGACATGAGGAATGGACCTGCAAATTAGGAGGATGAGATGGATGCAGAGGCACATATCAATACACCATGCAGTGTACAATACAACAACAATATGCACTATGAATGTATACACAGTACTGACTACAGACTGCCCACACAGCTCATGGGAATCCAATGTCACCATGTACGTCAATGTCACTTGGGCACACCCTTTGCAAGCCCATGGAAACGGGAAGCAGGAGGGGTGTGTGTGACAAAAACCCAAGCATCTGAACCAAATCCATGACAAGCCTGCATGTGCCCAGCCACAATGCAGCGTATGCCCACGGGAGCCACACAAGGCAACACACTGTCCCAAAAATAAATGAATAAATAAATAAATAAATAAATAGTAAAATGGCCATTAATGGGCGGGGGGTGGGGTAGGCCACCCAGGAGGTCCGAGGACAGGGTGCACACCAAAACCCACCTGTGTGGATCTTGCGAAAAAAAACACCTCCATGGGCTCATGGCCTACACGGCTACCCTATTGTGGGAGTATCACTGCTGTCGCTCTCCTCACCCTCTGCAGCTGCATCAGGAGGTGGTGGCACTATGGGAGGCAGCCCACGCAAAGCCCTAGTCTGTTCCTCCATGGCTGCAACCATGCGGGTGTGGTAGGTCTCGTTCTGGAGGATAAGTGTGCGGAGGTCCCCATGCAACAACTCACGGGATGCCCGGACCTCTGCCCTAGTTGCCTGCATCTCAGCTGAGAGCGTACGGGTGAGACGCTCCAGCTGCTGTTCTGTCCTTCTGTTTGTTGAAGCCTCAAGCTCAACAAGAGTCGTCCTGAGTTGAAGGAGTTCCACCCTCAGGGCTTCCCTGTGGCCCTGGGACTCTATGGAGATGGCTTCCTGCAGAGTCGCCAGTGCCGCCCGCCTGTCCCTGTCGGACACCAACATGTCCTCCCTGTGTGACTGGCAGATGGAGTCGGTTGCCTGCTGTAGTCGCTTCATCAGCCTTTCGGGGGGGACAATGGAAGTGGCCACCCTATCCATGGCCTGAGCCATCATCTCTGATGATGCTGCCTGTTGGGTTGCCATACCGTATATGGATTGCTCCCATGCGGTATTGCCAGGTGGCTGACGGCCACCATGTCAGCGGGCACCACACCTGTCTGGGGCAAGGCGAACTGCGCCTTGCTGTGCCGCCACTTCCTGAAGCTGCAGGACTGCATTCCCCCTCTGATCTGCTGGCCCAGGAACAGGATCAGATGTCACAGAGTGTGACCCTGCATCCGTAACCACCAAAGGCGTACCTGCCAACACTGACATCCCCATTGAGGGTTCTAACCCTGGTGCAGGTGGGTCGGAAAGAACAGAATCCCTCCCAGGAACACTCACCTGCGACGGCACATAGGTCTCATCATCCGAATCGACACCTGAATACAGCTCGGGGGAGGTGCAGCCAGAGACACCCCTTGAGAGCACGACCTGCAGCAGTTGTGGGTTCTCACCCACCACCACACCACGTCCCTCACTGGTGGTCGGTCGGCCCTCAGACCCCTCCTGGGTCTGCCCCATCTCCACAACCCCAGCAGTATCAAGTGCGTCATCCCCTGCAAAGACATAAAAGAAAACAAATGGAAACAGGCATTAGCACTATGGCACACAATTAGGGCTGAGAGGCTACAGAAACAGTACTTGATTGACCCATGTCCCACATGACTAAAACCCTCCCATGCATGCCCCATCACTGCGTGTGATGGGGATGCAGATGGCACACATTGATGACACCAAGATGTAAGGTGAACACATTTGCTGCATGCTGCCTAGCAGTGGCATCACACATTGGCCAGTGATTGCCAGGTCAAATACACATGCCATCACACAGATGGCATGTACCCTAGCCATGAAGTGAAGAGGGAGAGGAGGTCATCAATTGTTCATTCACTCCAGTTTGCTCATATAATTGATCTTTTCATTGAAATGGTTCAAATGTTTAACCTGCAGCTGCCAGTCCAAAATGGTCCGATAGCACAGGGACATGTCTAAACTAATCATGTCCAGGAAACTAAGCCAGTCCACTGTACCATAGCCATGTCATACATGTGACAATAGGACTGAGAAATCCCGAGTAAAAGTGGTGGTATGCAAACAATCTGCCTGAATAAACAGAGGTAAATAAGCAAGAATGTTGTGGCAAGATGACACTCCAAGGGCAACTGGCATGGTGTTGGGCTGCATGTCTAATGTTGGCAGAAGGGATGCTGCTATACCCAAATGCTGGTACCAAGAATGTATAGGAAGAGGCACATGTGTGACCCGAACCACTCAGGCACACACACCCTCACCTGCCACCCAAACAGAAGCCCTCCCACACACACCATGCACATGGATGACACACACATGCATGTGCACTCACCGGACAATGCCTCATAATCTGCCAGTTCTCCCACGCCTTGGATCTGTTCCTCCGTGACGTAAGTCCCAGCAACCTGCTCATGTGGAGTGAGTTCTATGTCGTCTGCTGGAGACCCACCTCCAGTCACTAGAGTTGCGGCATGACTTGAGGCCAGCTTATTCTTTGCCCTGCGCTTCAGGTCATTCCAGCTTGTAGCATTCATTAGCTGTGCGCCTCACGATTCCAAGGGCACTTATGATGTCCGAAATGGTCTGCCAGTGTGCCTGACGTTGTGCAGGTGTGGTCTTGGATCCTGCAACAATCACCATTTCGCGGTCATGTGCGGACACATACTCTACAAGTGCATTCAGTTCGGCCTCATTGAAGCTGGGATTCCTTGACGGGCCGGACTATGTAGCTGTGTCTGGGGCATCAGCCTCTACTGGACGAGCACTCTTCCTCTTCCGCTTGGAAGGTGGTGGGGATCCTGAGTGTCCTACACCGCTCTGGACACTAGGGGCAGGAGCATGCGATTGCACACTCAGCAGTTGGTGCAGGCATTAGGTCAAGTGTGATGGTGTCAGGGGGAATGTCAGCATGATGGACTTGGACCGACACTATCCTGGCTGGGTGTGTGAGAGGTGGGGTGGATGGAGCCGCAGCTGCCCCTGCATCCTCCCCAGCCTGCCTACGTGGGTCAGCAGATGACCTAGCTGCCCCTGATCCACGTGGCCTGATGACACCAATGTTCACCGGCGCACGTGGCCTAGACCTGCTGACGTGGAAGTCAGCCATAGAATCACCCTGTGCCAGGTCTGGTTCCACAGTGGGCTGGTCCAACAAGGGCTGAGCATGGATGTTGTCAGCCACGTTAACCTCAACCAGGGGGGGGGTCATGGGTGTCCCTGATTGCTCCTCCACTCATGGATCCAGTAGGGGCACCCTGCAAGTCACGGCCACGTCCCCTACTGGATCCACCACGGCCACCACTTGGGGCTCAGCGACCTTTGCCACCCTTACGGCTTGGTCGCCTCCAAGCCATGGCACTGATGTTATTGTGCGTATGGGAGTCGATGTGAACTATTGTCCTGGGCAATTGGGGGTCAAAGGGGTTGGGTACCAGATGGTAATTGTACCCTAGTGCTCTAGCAAGGCTGTATGTCACCCCTAGGGAAAGATGACGGGTCACGCAACGGACAGGCACCCCAAAAAAGGGAAGTAAGGTGCACGCAACCCCTCCTAGACCACGTGCGTGGAACAATACACCTGCACTACGCTGTGGCACCCAGAAACACAAGAATGAACGTATGCGTGTCACACGCAGCCTAGAATGACCTCTGAAGGGGTACGCGACACACGGGGCAAGCACAGATGTAAAATACGTGCGCGACTCACCGTCTGCCAGGAACAAAAGCGTGATAAATATTCGCGTGTGCGCGTTGGCAACACCCCCGCCAAAAGAACAATTGTACGCTGTCTGAGGAGACAGGACAACAGTAGAAGGGAACGCTGTTTGAGGAAACAGGCCCAGGAAAAAGAGGAAAAGAGAAAAAGCTGTCAGAGGTAACAGGGAGTACGAACTGGAAACGCTGTGAAGTAAATCGCGTGTGAACCGACAAGAAGTACAGATTTCATCCAC
Organism: Ambystoma mexicanum; assembly: GCF_040938575.1. NCBI lineage: Eukaryota > Metazoa > Chordata > Amphibia > Caudata > Ambystomatidae > Ambystoma > Ambystoma mexicanum. The sequence goes on along the minus strand of NC_090933.1, from coordinate 936,457,304 downwards.
TCGCACTCCACGAAAAGCACATACAAGGAAATGGCGTTCTACACGTACCTTTTATACACACGTCACAGACGCGCATACGCGATGAGGCCATTTCCACCAATTACGCGCTTTGACACTCGGACGTGTATCTCTTCATTTTTACACACGCCATTCTCTACGGCCATGCGCGTGACGTCACAGCTGCGCATGGTGGCCTTTGGGCCAATGAAATCGCATATGCGAGCACACGTGGTAGAACTGCACGTCTGAGTGTCATCGCGTGTAATCGGAGGGAATTGAGCGTACACACGATTGGCCTGGGTACGTGTATTTCTGGGGTGCGCAGGAAGTTTCACACGCGATTGGTGGAAATCCACGTGTGCTCTGTCATCACTTGTAATGAGGGAAACACCCGTGCGTGTCACGTCACAGACGCGCTTTCGCGCTAAGGGCCTTTGGTCCAATGAAATCGCATATGCGTGCTGACGTGCATACGCGCTAAGGGCCTTTCCTCGATTTACACGCAGATGTGCAGGATTTTCACGTGCCAAATCACTCTGTATCAAGCTGGCCACGCGTAAGCACACGGAAGACCACGCTCCTGCCCAGAAGGCCGAATTACTGCCCCCCAGAGCCCTGAGCATGCTCCCACCTGCCATTTGCTGCTGCCTGACTGCCTGCTGCCCACGTGCCCTGCCATTTGCTGCCTGCACATCAGCCAGGGTTGCTGTTGCTGTGACCACCCCTGCTGGAACCGAAGACTCCCGACTGGGATTCCATCGCTCCACAGCCCAGCCCCAGGAGCCAGTTGCCCACCCACTCCTGCCTCTGGGGTTGTCATGTCGGGCACCACTGACAACCCCCGGCCAGAGAGGCAGAGGGGCACCAGCTTCAGTGCCAGGGAAGTTGGTGTCCTGGTGGAGCAAGTCCTGGGGCAGTATGATGCCCTCTACGGAAGTGGCGCGCCGACAAGGAAGGACGGACTCGGATCTGGACGGACATCGTGACTGCCATCAACGCGGAGACAGTGGCAGTCCGCGACTACCAATATGTCAAGAAGCGCTGGGAGGACTTCAGGTCCAGGACCCTGAACAAGGCCCGGCGCCTCTTGAAGGCAGCGGATGCTAAGGGGCGCGGGGGCCACTTGTCGGAAGATCAGATGAGGGTCCTGGAATGCATATCCCCAGCGCTCCACGTCCCGGTCCTTGAGAGGCAGACCCGTCTGGAGTCGAGCGATAAGTGTACATGCATCATGATTGTAAGCTGTGTGTGTGGTGATGTGCCAGTAGTGTGCCGGTTGCACATGTGTTTGTATGGGGCCGAGTATGGGTGGGGGTGTACAGGACCGTGAGGCTAACACATGCAAGGGCTGTCATGTGTGAGACATGGATGGTGCTTGTGTGTGTAGGCTTGCATGCCAAATGCAGTTGTGTGGGCACACATGTTTGGATGAATGTGTATGTAAGTGGGCATGTTCGTGATGTCACGCATGTATGTTGTTTTCAGCTGCATATATCAGCACTGTGTACATGTGCATGTGTGTGTATTTGACAAGAGTGCAACAGTGAGGCAACATGGCTGCATGTGACAGCGGGATGTGGAAGCCTGATTGGCAGATGTGACATGGATGCCCATCGGAACACTGCGACAGTTGGCTGAGGTGTACACATGCATGCAAGTGTGGTGCTGTGCATGCATGTGTAGTGCACTCCCTGTGTTGCATGTGATGTCTGGCTCACCTTTGCCTGCTCATGCTGTTGTATGTGTATGGATGGTGCTGGCAGTTGCGATGTGGCTGTGGTATGGCTCATGTGTGCAAGTTGAAATGACATGTGTGTTGCCGATTGTGATGCCATGTCTGAGGTTTGCCAATGCCACTCATGTGCAACTGTCATGTGTGTATATGTCCATTGTACAGTGCCCTGATGCCTGTGTTTTATTTCTCCCTGTCTGCAGCGTCAACTGATGAAGAGGGCGGAGAAGGTGCTGTGGAGCACAGCGGCGGGGATCGCACCGCCAGCCGGAGACGCAAGGCCCGGCTCCCCTCCCAGGTTGTCATCTCGTTGGGGAGTGAGGAGTCCGGTGCCGCGTCCCAGGCCGCAGCTGCCAAGGGGAGGTCCAAGAGGCGGAGGTCGGAGTTGGACTCCTCGGCAGCAGAAGGGGCAGCTGGGACCCCACAGGGCCCAACGGGGGAAGATGGCACGGAGTCATCCAGGTTGGTGGGGGGTTTGGTGCAGGAGGAGGCCGTGCAAGCAACAGAGACGGGGTCTGGAGGTGGGGATTCCACTGGTGCTAGTGGCGCAGTACAGGACCAGGGACAGGAGGCAGCACAGGTCGCCGCGGAGGTGCCTGTGTGCAATCCTGTCCCTGATCCTGTCACTGCATCATCTTGCACCAGCAGGGATGCCTACGTCCAGACCCGTTTTCAGGCAGGGGATGAGCTAACGACAACTGGCCTTCCTCTGCATGTGGACGTGGCTATCCGGGTCCGGGTTAAGCCTGTCCTGACTGGTGTGGCGTTGCATCAACAGACCATGCGTGGTGACCTCCAGTCTTTTCATGAGGAGACTGCACGTCATCTCGAATGGCTCGTTGAACGCGTCGGCCTACTGGGACAGGTCACCCAGGCCGGATTCCTCCGTTTGATGGGGCTTGCTAAGACCCCCTCCTCAACTGAACCCCCTATGCGCCAGTCGTCCTCCGTGCCATCTTCCCACCCATCAGTCACCTGGGTGCCCTGTGGAGCTGCCTCTGACGGTGCGGCCAGGCTGGTGGAGGAGGCATCCCTGCCACAGTCGGGAGTCGGACGTCCAGCAGGGGTGGCCACATCAACGACTGCACCCCAGCCAGCGGAGGATGTGCAGGCAGCAGGAGGCAGTGCACGGGCAGAGGCGCAGCAGCAACAGCAACGTGGTGGGAGCCATGATGGCTCGTGGCCTTCGACATCGGAGGGGCAGGCATCGGACGGAGGGCAGGAGGACCCAGGACGGGAAGTGTCTACTGTGTGGCAGCAGTTGGGCCACGCCATAGATGCGGAGTGGCAGCAGGCAGAAGAAGCAAGGCTCACGATGGTCAGGGCGGAGAACTCCATGCAGAGGGCCCTGAGGCGTGCCGAGTGCCTCGAGGCAATCCGCAGGGAGTTTGGGGGGAACATGTGGACGGCCCTGCGGACCCTCGGCGCCATGGAGGAGGAGCGCCTCCGGGACATTGAGCAGAAGTTCGATGATGCCCTGGCCCGGAACATCCCGAAGTGAGCCGTCGGACTAGCCCGCTGCCCTTGTAAATAGTTATATAGTTAGTGTTAGGTTTCCTTTGGTTTAGCTTTTTTTTGGACCTTTTGGACAATGGGCCACATTTTTGTATATAGTTATTTTTTTTAGGTAGTGTTATTAGATAGGTTTCATTTCTTCGGTTGGGATCATGGACCCTGGATAGTTTATCTGTACATAGTTGACTTTTGGATTTTCTATTTTTTTTTATAATTTACCCATGGAGCAATGGTTTTCGATTTTAATTTCCCATTGGATTTACTTTTGTGGACTGTGACTTTGGACACCTTTCCTTTGCATTATGATTTGTGGTTTAGCATTATTTCAGGGACCTGCTGTAGTTTTTTTTAAAATGTTCTATTATTGTTTGTTTAGTTTTGATTCAATTTATGTTGCTTTTAATACATATTTTTTCGTCAAAGTTCAATGTGTAGTATCATCTCATTGGTTTCATGCATATCATGATATGGGTTTTGACATTCACTGACACCCATTGGGTGTATGTGAGGGACATGTGTTCATTTCCAAACTTGCAATTGGGCTTCTGTCATGTTTTTGCCATTTCTAAGTGGGTGGATGCAATACTCGGGTGGGTGTTTGCCATTTGGAGGCTGACCATAAGGGCCAGGGATCTACATTGTGGTGAAATGTTGGCTGGGAGACATGAGTGGGGGCCTGGTGGAGGCTGCCCCTGACCTGAACTGCTGGGGGGTGGGGGTGATGGTAGACATGGGTGGGGGCCTGGTGGAGGCTGCCCCTGGTGGCTGGGGGGTGGGGGTGCAGGGGGACATGTGTGGGAGCCTGGTGGAGACTGCCCCTGCACTGCTGGGGGGTGGGGGTGGTGGTAGACATGAGTGGGGGCCTGGTGGAGGCTGCCCCTGGTGGCTGGGGGGTGGGGGTGATGGGAGACATGAGTGGGGGCCTGGTGGAGGCTGCCCCTGGTGGCTGGGGGGTGGGGGGGATGGGAGACATGAGTGGGGGCCTGGTGGAGGCTGCCCCTGCACTTCTGGGGGGTGGGGGTGATGGTAGACATGGGTGGGGGCCTGGTGGAGGCTGCCCCTGCACTGCTGGGGGGTGGGGGGTGGTAACATGAGTGGGGGGCTGGTGAAGGCTGACCCTGCACTGCTGGGGGGTGGGGGTGATGGGAGACATGAGTAGGGGCCTGGTGGAGGTTGCCCCTGGTGGCTGGGGGGTGGGGGTGGTGGTAGACATGAGAGGGGGGCTGGTGAAGGCTGCCACTGCACTGCTGGGGGGTGGGGGTGGTGGTAGACATGAGTGAGGGCCTGGTGGAGGCTGACCCTGCACTGCTGGGGGTGGGGGTGATGGGAGACATGAGTGGGGGCCTGGTGGAGGCTGGCCCTGCACTGCTGGGGGGTGGGGGTGATGGGAGACATGAGTGGGGGCCTGGTGGAGGCTGCCCCTGGTGGCTGGGGGGTGCCGGTGCAGGGAGACATGAGTTGGACATGTGTGGGGGCCTGGTGGAGGCTGTCCCTGGTGGCTGAGGAGTGGGGGTGCAGGGGGACATGTGTGGGAGCCTGGTGGAGGCTGCCCCTGCACTGCTGGGGGGTGGGGGTGGTGGTAGACATGAATGGGGCCTGGTGGAGGCTGCCCCTGGTGGCTGGGGGTGGGGGTGATGGGAGACATGAGTGGGGGCCTGGTGGAGGCTGCCCTTGTTGGCTGGGGGGTGGGGGTGGTGGTAGACATGGGTGGGGGCCTGGTGGAGGCTGCCCCTGGTGGCTGGGGGGTGGGGGTGATAGGGGACATGGGTGGGGGCCTGGTGGAGGCTGCCCTTGGTGGCTGGGGGGTGGGGGTGATAGGGGACATGAGTGGGGGCCTGGTGGAGGCTGCCCCTGGTGGCCTGGGGGTGGGGGTGCAGGGAGACATGAGTTGGACATGTGTGGGGGCCTGGTGGAGGCTGCCCCTGGTGGCTGGGGAGTGGGGGTGCAGGGGGACATGTGTGGGAGCCTGGTGGAGGCTGCCCCTGCACTGCTGGGGGGTGGGGGTGGTGGTAGACATGAATGGGGCCTGGTGGAGGCTGCCCCTGGTGGCTGGGGGTGGGGGTGATGGGAGACATGAGTGGGGGCCTGGTGGAGGCTGCCCTTGTTGGCTGGGGGGTTGGGGTGGTGGTAGACATGGGTGGGGGCCTGGTGGAGGCTGCCCCTGGTGGCTGGGGGGTGGGGGTGATAGGGGACATGGGTGGGGCCTGGTGGAGGCTGCCCTTGGTGGCTGGGGGGTGGGGGTGATAGGGGACATGAGTGGGGGCCTGGTGGAGGCTGCCCCTGGTGGCCTGGGGGTGGGGGTGCAGGGAGACATGAGTTGGACATGAGTGGGGGCCTGGTGGAGGCTGCCCCTGGTGTCTGGGGGGTGGGGGTGCAGGGGGACATGTGTGGAAGCCTGGTGGAGGCTGCCCCTGCACTGCTGGGGGGTGGGGGTGGTGGTAGACATGAGTGTGGGCCTGGTGGAGGCTGCCCCTGGTGGCTGGGGGGTGGGGGTGCAGGGAGACATGAGTTGGACATGAGTGGGGGCCTGGTGGAGGCTGCCCCTGGTGTCTGGGGGGTGGGGGTGCAGGGGGACATGTGTGGAAGCCTGGTGGAGGCTGCCCCTGCACTGCTGGGGGGTGGGGGTGGTGGTAGACATGAGTGGGGGCCTGGTGGAGGCTGCCCTTGTTGGCTGGGGGGTGGGGGTGGTGGTAGACATGGGTGGGGGCCTGGTGGAGGCTGCCCCTGGTGGCTGGGGGGTGGGGGTGATAGGGGACATGGGTGGGGGCCTGGTGGAGGCTGCCCTTGGTGGCTGGGGGGTGGGGGTGATAGGGGACATGAGTGGGGGCCTGGTGGAGGCTGCCCCTGGTGGCCTGGGGGTGGGGGTGCAGGGAGACATGAGTTGGACATGTGTGGGGGCCTGGTGGAGGCTGCCCCTGGTGGCTGGGGAGTGGGGGTGCAGGGGGACATGTGTGGGAGCCTGGTGGAGGCTGCCCCTGCACTGCTGGGGGGTGGGGGTGGTGGTAGACATGAATGGGGCCTGGTGGAGGCTGCCCCTGGTGGCTGGGGGTGGGGGTGATGGGAGACATGAGTGGGGGCCTGGTGGAGGCTGCCCTTGTTGGCTGGGGGGTTGGGGTGGTGGTAGACATGGGTGGGGGCCTGGTGGAGGCTGCCCCTGGTGGCTGGGGGGTGGGGGTGATAGGGGACATGGGTGGGGCCTGGTGGAGGCTGCCCTTGGTGGCTGGGGGGTGGGGTGATAGGGGACATGAGTGGGGGCCTGGTGGAGGCTGCCCCTGGTGGCCTGGGGGTGGGGGTGCAGGGAGACATGAGTTGGACATGAGTGGGGGCCTGGTGGAGGCTGCCCCTGGTGTCTGGGGGGTGGGGGTGCAGGGGGACATGTGTGGAAGCCTGGTGGAGGCTGCCCCTGCACTGCTGGGGGGTGGGGGTGGTGGTAGACATGAGTGTGGGCCTGGTGGAGGCTGCCCCTGGTGGCTGGGGGGTGGGGGTGCAGGGAGACATGAGTGGGGGCCTGGTGGAGGCTGCCCCTGGTGGCTGGGGGGTGGGGTGGTGGTAGACATGAGTGGGGGCCTGGTGGAGGCTGCCCCTGCACTGCTGGGGGGTGGGGGTGCAGGGAGACATGGGTGGGGGCCTGGTGGAGGCTGCCCCTGGTGGCTGGGGGGTGGGGGTGATGGGAGACATGAGTGGGGGCCTGGTGGAGGGTGCCCCTGGTGGCTGGGGGGTGGGGGTGCAGGGAGACATGAGTTGGACATGAGTGGGGGCCTGGTGGAGGCTGCCCCTGGTGGCTGGGGGGTGTGGGTGCAGGGGACATGTGTGGGAGCCTGGTGGAGGCTGCCCCTGCACTGCTGGGGGTGGGGGTGATGGGAGACATGAGTGGGGGCCTGGTGGAGGCTGCCCCTTTTGGCTGGGGGGTGGGGGTGGTGGTAGACATGGGTGGGGCCTGGTGGAGGCTGCCCCTGGTGGCTGGGGGGTGGGGGTGGTGGTAGACATGGGTGGGGACTTGGTGGGGGCTGCCCCTGCACTGCTGGGGGGTGGGGTGGTGGTAGACATGAGTGGGGGCCTTTTGGAGGCTGACCCTGCACTGCTGGGGGGTGGGGGCGATAGGGGACATGTGTGGGGGCCTGGTGGAGGCTGCCCCTGGTGGCTGGGGGGTGGGGGTGATAGGGGACATGGGTGGGGGCCTGGTGGAGGCTGCCCCTGGTGGCTGGGGGTGGGGGTGAAGGGAGACATGAGTTGGACATGAGTGGGGGCCTGGTGGAGGCTGCCCCTGCACTGCTGGGGGGTGGTGGTGGACATGAGTGGGGGCCTGGTGGAGGCTGCCCCTGCACTGCTGGGGGGTGGGGGTGATGGGAGACATGAGTGGGGGCCTGGTGGAGGCTGCCCCTGGTGGCTGGGGGGTGGGGGAGCAGGGAGACATGGTTGGACATGAGTGGGGGCCTGGTGGAGGCTGCCCCTGGTGGCTGGGGGGTGGGGGGATGGGAGACATGAGTGGGGGCCTGGTGGAGGCTGCCCCTGCACTGCTGGGGGTGGGGGTGATGGTAGACATGGGTGGGGGCCTGGTGGAGGCTGCCCCTGCACTGCTGGGGGGTGGGGGGGTGGTAGACATGAGTGGGGGCCTGGTGGAGGCTGACCCTGCTCTGCTGGGGGGTGGGGGTGATGGGAGACATGAGTGGGGGGCTGGTGGAGGTTGCCCGTGGTGGCTGGGGGTTGGGGTGGTGGTAGACATGAGTGGGGGGCTGGTGAAGGCTGCCCCTGCACTGCTGGGGGGTGGGGGTGGTGGTAGACATGAGTGGGGGCCTGGTGGAGGCTGACCCTGCACTGCTGGGGGGTGGGGGTGATGGGAGACATGAGTGGGGGCCTGGTGGTGGCTGACCCTGCACTGCTGTGGGGTGGGGGTGATGGGAGATATGAGTGGGGGCCTGGTGGAGGCTGCCCCTGGTGGCTGGGGGGTGGGGGTGCAGGGAGACATGAGTTGGACATGTGTGGGGGCCTGGTGGAGGCTGCCCCTGGTGGCTGGGGAGTGGGGGTGCAGGCGGACATGTGTGGGAGCCTGGTGGAGGCTGCCCCTGCACTGCTGGGGGGTGGGGGTGGTGGTAGACATGAGTGGGGCCTGGTGGAGGCTGCCCCTGGTGGCTGGGGGGTGGGGGTGCAGGGAGACATGAGTGGGGGCCTGGTGGAGGCTGCCCCTGGTGGCTGGGGGGTGGGGGTGATAGGGGACATGGGTGGGGCCTGGTGGAGGCTGCCCTTGGTGGCTGGGGGTGGGGGTGTTAGGGGACATGAGTGGGGGCCTGGTGGAGGCTGCCCCTGGTGGCCTGGGGGTGGGGGTGCAGGGAGACATGAGTTGGACATGAGTGGGGGCCTGGTGGAGGCTGCCCCTGGTGTCTGGGGGGTGGGGGTGCAGGGGGTCATGTGTGGGAGCCTGGTGGAGGCTGCCCCTGCACTGCTGGGGGGTGGGGGTGGTGGTAGACATGAGTGTGGGCCTGGTGGAGGCTGCCGCTGGTGGCTGGGGGGTGGGGGTGCAGGGAGACATGAGTGGGGGCCTGTTGGAGGCTGCCCCTGGTGGCTGAGGGGTGGGGTGGTGGTAGACATGAGTGGGGGCCTGGTGGAGGCTGCCCCTGCACTGCTGGGGGTGGGGGTGCAGGGAGACATGGGTGGGGGCCTGGTGGAGGCTGCCCCTGGTGGCTGGGGGGTGGGGGTGATGGGAGACATGAGTGGGGGCCTGGTGGAGGGTGCCCCTGGTGGCTGGGGGGTGGGGGTGCAGGGAGACATGTGTTGGACATGAGTGGGGGCCTGGTGGAGGCTGCCCCTGGTGGCTGGGGGGTGTGGGTGCAGGGGGACATGTGTGGGAGCCTGGTGGAGGCTGCCCCTGCACTGCTGGGGGTGGGGGTGATGGGAGACATGAGTGGGGGCCTGGTGGAGGCTGCCCCTTTTGGCTGGGGGGTGGGGGTGGTGGTAGACATGGGTGGGGCCTGGTGGAGGCTGCCCCTGGTGGGTGGGGGGTGGGGGTGGTGGTAGACATGGGTGGGGACCTGGTGGGGGCTGCCCCTGCACTGCAGGGGGGTGGGGTGGTGGTAGACATGAGTGGGGGCCTGGTGGAGGCTGACCCTGCACTGCTGGGGGTGGGGGCGATAGGGGACATGTGTGGGGGCCTGGTGGAGGCTGCCCCTGGTGGCTGGGGGGTGGGGGTGATAGGGGACATGAGTGGGGGCCTGGTGGAGGCTGCCCCTGGTGGCTGGGGGTGGGGGTGAAGGGAGACATGAGTTGGACATGAGTGGGGGCCTGGTGGAGGCTGCCCCTGCACTGCTGGGGGGTGGGGGTGGTGGTGGACATGAGTGGGGGCCTGGTGGAGGCTGCCCCTGCACTGCTGGGGGGTGGGGGTGATGGGAGACATGAGTGGGGGCCTGGTGGAGGCTGCCCCTGGTGGCTGGGGGGTGGGGGTGCAGGGAGACATGGTTGGACATGAGTGGGTGCCTGGTGGATGCTGCCCCTGGTGGCTGGGGGGTGGGGGGATGGGAGACATAAGTGGGGGCCTGGTGGAGGCTGCCCCTGCACTGCTGGGGGTGGGGGTGATGGTAGACATGGGCGGGGGCCTGGTGGAGGCTGCCCCTGCACTGCTGGGGGGTGGGGGGGTGGTAGACATGAGTGGGGGCCTGGTGGAGGCTGACCCTGCTCTGCTGGGGGGTGGGGGTGATGGGAGACATGAGTGGGGGCCTGGTGGAGGTTGCCCCTGGTGGCTGGGGGGTGGGGTGGTGGTAGACATGAGTGGGGGGCTGGTGAAGGCTGCCCCTGCACTGCTGGGGGGTGGGGGTGGTGGTAGACATGAGTGGGGGCCTGGTGGAGGCTGACCCTGCACTGCTGGGGGGTGGGGGTGATGGGAGACATGAGTGGGGGCCTGGTGGTGGCTGACCCTGCACTGCTGTGGGGTGGGGGTGATGGGAGATATGAGTGGGGGCCTGGTGGAGGCGGCCCCTGGTGGCTGGGGGGTGGGGGTGCAGGGAGACATGAGTTGGACATGTGTGGGGGCCTGGTGGAGGCTGCCCCTGGTGGCTGGGGAGTGGGGGTGCAGGCGGACATGTGTGGGAGCCTGGTGGAGGCTGCCCCTGCACTGCTGGGGGGTGGGGGTTGTGGTAGACATGAGTGGGGCCTGGTGGAGGCTGCCCCTGGTGGCTGGGGGGTGGGGGTGATGGGAGACATGAGTGGGGGCCTGGTGGAGGCTGCCCTTGTTGGCTGGGGGGTGGGGGTGGTGGTAGACATGGGTGGGGGCCTGGTGGAGGCTGCCCCTGGTGGCTGGGAGGTGGGGTGATAGGGGACATGGGTGGGGGCCTGGTGGAGGCTGCCCTTGGTGGCTGGGGGGTGGGGGTGATAGGGGACATGAGTGGGGGCCTGGTGGAGGCTGCCCCTGGTAGCCTGGGGGTGGGGGTGCAGGGACACATGAGTGGGAGCCTGGTGGAGGCTGCCCCTGCACTGCTGGGGGTGGGGGTGGTGGTAGACATGAGTGGAGGCCTGGTGGAGGCTGCCCCTGGTGGCTGAGGGGTGGGGGTGCAGGGAGACATGAGTGGGGGCCTGGTGAAGGCTGCCCCTGGTGGCTGGGGGGTGGGGTGGTGGTAGACATGAGTGGGGGCCTGGTGGAGGGTGCCCCTGGTGGCTGGGGGGTGGGGGTGCAGGGAGACATGAGTTGGACATGAGTGGGGGCCTGGTGGAGGCTGCCCCTGGTGGCTGGGGTGTGTGGGTGCAGGGGGACATGTGTGGGAGCCTGGTGGAGGCTGCCCCTGCCCTGCTGGGGGTGGGGGTGATGGGAGACATGAGTGGGGGCCTGGTGGAGGCTGCCCCTTTTGGCTGGGGGGTGGGGGTGGTGGTAGACATGGGTGGGACCTGGTGGAGGCTGCCCCTGGTGGCTGGGGGGTGGTGGTAGACATGGGTGGGGGCCTGGTGGGGGCTGCCCCTGCACTGCTGGGGGGTGGGGTGGTGGTAGACATGAGTGGGGGCCTGGTGGAGGCTGACCATGCACTGCTGGGGGATGGGGGTGATAGGGGACATGGGTGGGGGCCTGGTGGAGGCTGCCCCTGGTGGCCGGGGGGTGGGGGTGATAGGGGACATGAGTGGGGGCCTGGTGGAGGCTGCCCCTGCACTGCTGGGGGGTGGGGGTGGTGGTAGACTTGAGTGGGGGCCTGGTGGAGGCTGCCCCTGCACTGCTGGTGGGTGGGGGTGATGGGAGACATGAGTGGGGGCCTGGTGGAGGCTGCCCCTGGTGGCTGGGGGGTGGGGGTGCAGGGAGACATGGTTGGACATGAGTGGGGGCCTGGTGGAGGCTGTCCCTGGGGGGTGGGGGTGCAGGGGGACATGTGTGCGAGCCTGGTGGAGGCTGCCCCTGCACTGCTGGGGGGTGGGGGTGATGGGAGACATGAGTGGGGGCCTGGTGGAGGCTGCCCCTGGTGGCTGGGGGGTGGGGGTGGTGGTAGACATGGGTGGGGGGCTGCTGGAGGCTGCCCCTGATGGCTGGGGGGTGGTAGACATGGGTGGGGGCCTGGTGGGGGCTGCCCCTGGTGGCTGGGGGGTGGGGGTGATAGGGGGCATGAGTGGGGGCCTGGTGGAGGCTGCCCCTGGTGGCTGGGGGGTGGGGGTGCAGGGAGACATGAGTTGGTCATGAGTGGGGGCCTGGTGGAGGCTGCCCCTGGTGGCTGGGGGGTGGGGGTGGTGGTAGACATGGGTGGGGGCCTGGTGGAGGCTGCCCCTGGTGGCTGGGGGGTGGGGGTGGTGGTAGACATGGGTGGGGGCCTGGTGGAGGCTGCCCCTGCACTGCTGGGGGGTGGGGGTGGTGGTAGACATGAGTGGGGGCCTGGTGGAGGCTGACCCTGCACTGCTGGGGGGTGGGGGTGATAGGGGACATGAGTGGGGGCATGGTGGAGGCTGCCCCTGGTGGCTGGGGGTGGGGGTGAAGGGAGACATGAGTTGGACATGAGTGGGGGCCTGGTGGAGGCTGCCCCTGCACTGCTGGGGGGCGGGGGTGATGGGAGCCATGAGTGGGGGCCTGGTGGAGGCTCCCCCTGGTGGCTGGGGGGTGGGGGTGCAGGGAGACATGGTTGGACATGAGTGGGGGCCTGGTGGAGGCTGTCCCTGGTGGCTGGGGGGTGGGGGTGCAGGGGGCCATGTGTGCGAGCCTGGTGGAGGCTGCCCCTGCACTGCTGGCGGGTGGAGGTGATGGGAGACATGAGTGGGGGCCTGGTGGAGGCTGTCCCTCGGTGCTGGGGGGTGGGGGTGGTGGTAGACATGGGTGGGGGGCTGGTGGAGGCTGCCCCTGGTGGCTGGGGGGTGGGGGTGATAGGGGACATGAGTGGGGGCCTGGTGGAGTCTGCCCCTGGTGGCTGGGGGGTGGGGTTGCAGGGAGATATGAGTTGGACATGAGTGGGGGCCTGGTGGAGGCTGCCCCTGGTGGCTGGGGTGTGGGGGTGGTGATAGACATGGGTGGGGGCCTGGTGGAGGCTGCCCCTGGTGGCTGGGAGGTGGGGGTGGTGGTAGACATGGGTGGGGGCCTGGTGGAGGCTGCCCCTGCACTGCTGGGGGGTGGTGGTAGACATGAGTGGGGGCCTGGTGGAGGCTGTCCCTGGTGGCTGGGGGGTGGGGGTGGTGGTAGACATGAGTGGAGGCCTGGTGGAGGCTGCCCCTGGTGGCTGAGGGGTGGGGGTGCAGGGAGACATGAGTGGGGGCCTGGTGAAGGCTGCCCCTGGTGGCTGGTGGGTGGGGTGGTGGTAAACATGAGTGGGGGCCTGGTGGAGGGTGCCCCTGGTGGCTGGGGGGGGTGGGGGTGCAGGGAGACATGAGTTGGACATGAGTGTGGGCCTGGTGGAGGCTGCCGCTGGTGGCTGGGGGGTGGGGGTGCAGGGAGACATGAGTGGGGGCCTGTTGGAGGCTGCCCCTGGTGGCTGAGGGGTGGGGTGGTGGTAGACATGAGTGGGGGCCTGGTGGAGGCTGCCCCTGCACTGCTGGGGGTGGGGGTGCAGGGAGACATGAGTGGGGGCCTGGTGGAGGCTGCCCCTGGTGGCTGGGGGGTGGGGGTGCAGGGAGACATGGTTGGACATGAGTGGGAGCCTGGTGGAGGCTGCCCCTGCACTGCTGGGGGTGGGGGTGATGGGAGACATGAGTGGGGGCCTGGTGGAGGCTGCCCCTTTTGGCTGGGGGGTGGGGGTGGTGGTAGACATGGGTGGGGCCTGGTGGAGGCTGCCCCTGGTGGCTGGGGGGTGGTGGTAGACATGGGTGGGGGCCTGGTGGGGGCTGCCCCTGCACTGCTGGGGGGTGGTGGTAGACATGGGTGGGGGCCTGGTGGGGGCTGCCCCTGCACTGCTGGGGGGGTGGGGCGGTGGTAGACATGAGTGGGGCCCTGGTGGAGGCTGACCATGCACTGCTGGGGGGTGGGGGTGATAGGGGACATGGGTGGGGGCCTGGTGGAGGCTGCTCCTGTTGGCTGGGGGTGATAGGGGACATGAGTGGGGGCCTGGTGGAGGCTGCCCCTGGTGGCTGTGGGTGGGGGTGAAGGGAGACATGAGTTGGACATGAGTGGGGGCCTGGTGGAGGCGGCTGCCCCTGCACTGCTGGGGGGTGGGGGTGGTGGTAGACTTGAGTGGGGGCCTGGTGGAGGCTGCTCCTGCACTGCTGGTGGGTGGGGGTGATGGGAGACATGAGTGGGGGCCTGGTGGAGGCTGCCCCTGGTGGCTGGGGGGTGGGGGTGCAGGGAGACATGGTTGGACATGAGTGGGGGCCTGGTGGAGGCTGTCCCTGGTGGCTGGGGGGTGGGGATGCAGGGGGACATGTGTGCGAGCCTGGTGGAGGCTGCCCCTGCACTGCTGGGGGGTGGGGGTGATGGGAGACATGAGTGGGGGCCTGGTGGAAACTGCCCCTGGTGGCTGGGGGATGGGGGTGGTGGTAGACATGGGTGGGGGGCTGGTGGAGGCTGCCCCTGATGGCTGGGGGGTGGGGGTGGTGGTAGACATGGGTGGGGGCCTGGTGGGGGCTGCCCCTGGTGGCTGGGGGGTGGGGGTGATAGGGGACATGAGTGGGGGCCTGGTGGAGGGTGCCCCTGGTGGCTGGGGGGTGGGGGTGCAGGGAGACATGAGTTGGACATGAGTGGGGACCTGGTGGAGGCTGCCCCTGGTGGCTGGGGGGTGGGGGTGGTGGTAGACATGGGTGGGGGCCTGGTGGAGGCTGCCCCTGGTGGCTGGGGGGTGGGGGTGGTGGTAGACATGGGTGGGGGCCCGGTGGGGGCTGCCCCTGCACTGCTGGGGGGTGGGGGTGGTGGTAGACATGAGTGGGGGCCTGGTGGAGGCTGACCCTGCACTGCTGGGGGGTGGGGGTGATAGGGGACATGGGTAGGGGCCTGGTGGAGGCTGCCCCTGGTGGCTGGGGGTGGGGGTGATAGGGGACATAAGTGGGGGCCTGGTGGAGGCTGCCCCTGGTGGCTGGGGGTGGGGGTGAAGGGAGACATGAGTTGGACATGAGTGGGGGCCTGGTGGAGGCTGCCCCTGCACTGCTGGGGGGCGGGGGTGATGGGAGACATGAGTGGGGGCCTGGTGGAGGCTGCCCCTGGTGGCTGGGGGGTGGGGGTGCAGGGAGACATGGTTGGACATGAGTGGGGGCCTGGTGGAGGCTGTCCCTGGTGGCTGGGGGGTGGGGGTGCAGAGGGCCATGTGTGCGAGCCTGGTGGAGGCTGCCACTACACTGCTGGGGGTGGGGGTGATGGGAGACATGCGTGGGGGCCTGGTGGAGGCTGCCCCTCGTGGCTGGGGGGTGGGGGTGGTGGTAGACATGGGTGGGGGGCTGGTGGAGGCTGCCCCTGGTGGCTGGGGGGTGGGGGTGATAGGGGACATGAGTGGGGGCCTGGTGGAGGCTGCCCCTGGTGGCTGGGGGGTGGGGGTGCAGGGAGACATGAGTTGGACATGAGTGGGGGCCTGGTGGAGGCTGCCCCTGGTGGCTGGGGTGTGGGGGTGGTGGTAGACATGGGTGGGGGCCTGGTGGAGGCTGCCCCTGGTGGCTGGGGGGTGGGGGTGGTGGTAGACATGGGTGGGGGCCTGGTGGAGGCTGCCCCTGCACTGCTGGGGGGTGGTGGTGGACATGAGTGGGGGCCTGGTGGAGGCTGCCCCTGGTGGCTGGGGGGTGGGGGTGGTGGTAGACATGGGTGGGGGCCTGGTGGGGGCTGCCCCTGCACTGCTGGGGGGTGGGGGTGGTGGTAGACATGAGTGGGGGCCTGGTCGAGGCTGACCCTGCACTGCTGGGGGGTGGGGGTGATAGGGGACATGGGTGGGGGCCTGTTGGAGGCTGCCCCTGGTGGCTGGGGGGTGGGGGTGATAGGGGACATGAGTGGGGGCCTGGTGGAGGCTGCCCCTGGTGGCTGGGGGTGGGGGTGAAGGGAGACATGAGTTGGACATGAGTGGGGGCCTGGTGGAGGCTGCCCCTGCACTGCTAGGGGGTGGGGGTGGTGGTAGACATGAGTGGGGGCCTGGTGGAGGCTGCCCCTGCACTGCTGGGGGGTGGGGGTGATGGGAGACATGAGTGGGGGCCTGGTGGAGGCTGCCCCTGGTTGCTGGGGGGTGGGGGTGCAGGGAGACATGGTTGGACATGAGTGGGGGCCTGGTGGAGGCTGTCCCTGGTGGCTGGGGGGTGGGGGTGCAGGGGGACATGTGTGCGAGCCTGGTGGAGGCTGCCCCTGCACTGCTGGGGGGTGGGGGTGATGGGAGACATGAGTGGGGGCCTGGTGGAGGCTGCCCCTGGTGGCTGGGGGGTGGGGGTGGTGGTAGACATGGGTGGGGGGCTGGTGGAGGCTGCCCCTGATGGCTGGGGGTGGGGGTGGTGGTAGACATGGGTGGGGGCCTGGTGGGGGCTGCCCCTGGTGGCTGGGGGGTGGGGGTGATAGGGGACATGAGTGGGGGCCTGGTGGAGGCTGCCCCTGGTGGCTGGGGGGTGGGGTGCAGGGAGACATGAGTTGGACATGAGTGGGGGCCTGGTGGAGGCTGCCCCTGGTGGCTATGGGGTGGGGGTGGTGATAGACATGGGTGGGGGCCTGGTGGAGGCTGCCCCTGGTGGCTGGGTCGTGGGGGTGGTGGTAGACATGGGTGGGGGCCTGGTGGATGCTGCCCCTGCACTGCTGGGGGGTGGGGGTGGTGGTAGACATGAGTGGGGGCCTGGTGGAGGCTGCACCTGGTGGCTGGGGGGTGGGGGTGGTGGTAGACATGGGTGGGGGCCTGGTGGGGGCTGCCCCTGGTGGCTGGGGGGTGGGGGTGATAGGGGACATGAGTGTGGGCCTGGTGGAGGCTGCCCCTGGTGGCTGGGGGGTGGGGGTGCAGGGAGACATGAGTTGGACATGAGTGGGGGCCTGGTGGAGGCTGCCCCTGGTGGCTGGGGGGTGGGGGTGGTGGTAGACATGGGTGGGGGCCTGGTGGAGGCTGCCCCTGGTGGCTGGGGGTGGGGGTGGTGGTAGACATGAGTGGGGGCCTGGTGGAGGCTGCCCCTGGTGGCTGGGGGGTGGGGGTGGTGGTAGACATGGGTGGGGGGCTGGTGGAGGCTGCCCCTGATGGCTGGGGGTGGGGGTGGTGGTAGACATGGGTGGGAGCCTGGTGGGGGCTGCCCCTGGTGGCTGGGGGGTGGGGGTGATAGGGGACATGAGTGGGGGCCTGGTGGAGGCTGCCCCTGGTAGCTGGGGGGTGGGGGTGCAGGGAGACATGAGTTGGACATGAGTGGGGGCCTGGTGGAGGCTGCCCCTGGTGGCTGGGGGGTGGGGGTGGTGGTAGACATGAGTGGGGGCCTGGTGGAGGCTGCACCTGGTGGCTGGGGGGTGGGGTGGTGGTAGACATGGGTGGGGGCCTGGTGGGGGCTGCCCCTGGTGGCTGGGGGGTGGGGGTGATAGGAGACATGAGTGTGGGCCTGGTGGAGGCTGCCCCTGGTGGCTGGGGGGTGGGGGTGCAGGGAGACATGAGTTGGACATAAGTGGGGGCCTGGTGGAGGCTGCCCCTGGTGGCTATGGGGTGGGGGTGGTGGTAGACATGGGTGGGGTCCTGGTGGAGGCTGCCCCTGGTGGCTGGGGGGTAGGGTGGTGGTAGACATGGGTGGGGGCCTGGTGGAGGCTGCCCCTGCACTGCTGGGGGGTGGGGGTGGTGGTAGACATGAGTGGGGGCCTGGTGGAGGCTGCACCTGGTGGCTGGGGGGTGGGGGTGGTGGTAGACATGGGTGGGGGCCTGGTGGAGGCTGCCCCTGGTGGCTGGGGGGTGGGGTGGTGGTAGACATGAGTGGGGGCCTGGTGGAGGCTGCCCCTGCACTGCTGGGGGGTGGGGGTAAGGGACACATGGGTGGGGGCCTGGTGGAGGCTGGCCCTGGTGGCTGGGGGGTGGGGGTGATGGGAGACATGAGTGGGGGCCTAGTGGAGGCTTCCCCTGGTGACTGGGGGTGCAGGGGGACATGCGCTGGTGGGCAGTAGTGCAAGGTGACATGTGGGTTGGGTGGGGGGCATGGCCATGGTGGATGGGGTGCCTGCAGGACATGTGCAGGGTAGGCCCCTGTGGTGTGGGCCACCTGCAGGGGCCGTGGAGGGTGTAGAGGGTACACCTGGGAGGACCCACACGTGCAATTCACGTGTGGTGCTCCCCGCGCATCCCTGTAATACACGTACTCTGATGGAATCGCGTGTGATACTTCCTGCGCACCCCTGAAATACACGTACCCTGCTGATTTTGCGTGTGATACTTCCCGCGCACCCCTGAAATACACGTACCCTGCTGCTTTTGCATGTGATACTTTCCGTGCACCCTTGGAATACACATACCCTGATGGAATCGCGTGTGATACTTCCCACGCATCCCTAACATAGACATACCCTGCTGCTTTTGTGTGTGATACTTCCCGTGCACCCCTGAAATACACGTACCCTGCTGTTTTTGCGTGTGATACTTCCCGCGCACCCCTGGAATACACGTACCCTGATGGAATCACGTGTGATACTTCCCGCGCACCCCTGACATACACGTACCCTGCTGCTTTTGCGTGTGATACTTCCCGCGCACCCCTGAAATACACGTACCCTGCTGCTTTTGCGTGTGTTACTTCCCACGCACCCCTGATGCACACGTACACAGGACAATCACGTGTGGAACTTCCCACGAACCACTGAAATACACGTTCCCCGCTTGGCGTTTGCCAGCCCTGTGAACTGGTCCAGGGTTAGCACAGCCCTTTGCTATTATTTGGGGATTTTGGAGGCTATTCCTTGCGCGAGGGCGTTCTTGGGGGCGTAACAGTGCTGCTGCAGGGTCGCTGCGCCACGCTGCGCCACGGCTGGTTTTGGATGCGAAAATACATGAATATGCTGTGCGCGGAAAATGATTTTAGCGCACGCGGCTGGCGCAGACATTCGCACGGGCACGCTGTGCGCCAGCCGCGTGTGCCACTTTTGTGCGAATTTCTATGAATTACCCTCTAAATGTGTTGTTTCCATTTCACACGTTTAGGTTTCCATATTTATCTATTACTACTTATAATGTCTTTGTGTCCTTTTTCTACGTTGAACATTTTTTGTGTAAGAGAATAGTACATTTTCAGATACCCCCTGCCTCTTTGGGTACTGTTGACCTCGTCTGCCCCCGTCCGCAAACTGGCGCTCAGTCCGTCCCTTTCTAATATCAATAGGGAGGGGGTTCTGTATGTTGTATGTTACATGTATATCAAGTACATCCATTATACTACACATCTCCCAAATTCACATCATTACAGTGTATATTCAGCACAGCAACTTCATTAACACAATGTTATGATTAAGTTCCCCTTCCAAAAACCTGTACAATTCACTACAAAACAAACTTTGTTAAGGGGACGTTATGGTTAAGTTGCCCTCCCAAAAACCTGTAAAATTCACTGCAAAAAAAACTTTGTTAAGCGGACGTTATGATTAAGTTGCCCTACCAAAAACCTGTGCACTTCACTAAAAAAACGTTTCCACCTCCACATTATATTTCAAATTAAAACTGAAAAACCCCTGAAATTCGCCAGTTATGGTAAACTAAGCCACCATACCTGCCATCACCACTGTGCACTGCTAACACTAACACCCAGAACATGAAAGATGGCATCACAAATGTCATTGATGACATCACGGACAACATCACATGTTTAGCCCCTTTGTTTTCGTTCACTGCCATACATATATATGTCCATTCAGTAAAAAAAACTTTGTTAAAGGGATGTTACACTTCACATTGAAACCAAAAAACACTGCACATTCCCCAATTATGGTAAGCTGTATTTCCACCTAGAGCCAGTACATATCTTAGCCCCGGCATTTAGCGATCACTTGGCTATACAATTGGTATTCAAATTATACCATAACAAACTTAACGAGGATACCACATTGTGCCTGGTGAACCCAGATCGCCATTTATTAACAGTAAGGTAGACTCCTGTAACATGCAAGCGCTTTCTCAGGTGTATTGGATCTGATCCGTTGTTCAGTCAGGGTAAATGTTATGAGGGTTGATCTCTATTGGAAGTAGAAGAATCTTTTGACTGATGTATTCGGTTTCATTTGAATGCCTTGATATCAGTATGCAACGGAGCCGAACAGATACATAAATCGCGTAAACATTATTTTAACCTTAACCTTGCACACCACATAAAAGAAAATAACACTTATATCAGACACATAATGAGGTAAAAATTCCCTTTTTCGGTTATGCAAGAGGAAATCAGAGTTACTAAACAAAACTATAAAAATAAAATCAAATTTCTAAGAAAAGGCCTTGTAATTGCAGATAACGAACAGATGATTTACCAGCGCTTGAATCACGATACAAGACAGGTATGGGCCACATTACATACAATTACCACCTCTGCTTAAGGGCCCATTGAACCAGCCATTTCAGCCGAGGTATGGATTTCGAACATAGGAAAAAAATATCATCTGCCTGGTAAATTTGCCTCGAAGGAGAAAGTGGTGTCTGAATCAATGTGTGATGGAGTTTCCCATGGGTACTTGACGATATTAGTGATGCAATTTATAGGATCAAGAGTTCTAAAGCACCAGGCCCTGATGGGTTACCTGCATGTTTATATTAAGCGGACCTGGTTCTATGGGCTAAAATACTGAAAGCTAAATTTGATAGCATTCACCAATATGGAATTATTCCAACTTCTTGGCGTTCTGCCATAATAATAGCCGTATATAAAAAGGGTCCCCCTAATAGTCCAGAAAACTTTAGACCAATTGCCCTCACTGATGGGTCATCTAAAATATTCTTCCTCTTGTTGCTGAAGCAGCTGCAATGTTCAAGTAGCGTTTCGTAAATTAATGGGTTGCCCTCTAAATGCGACCATTCTTACACATTTACAAGCACAAACTAAACATTCTAATGTAGGGCCGGACTATATGGCAGCCCTAAATCTAACTGCAGTCTTCGACAGAGTAATAAGAGCATTATTATGGGAGAAAATGGTTAGAAGGGGTTTCTCAAGATACTTGGTGGCAATGATTGCAAAGCTTCATCAGAATACCAGTTATAGAATCGGACTCAATCGTGAAGGAGTGCTTACAGATGTTATCCCCACGGCAATTGGGGTTAAGCAGGGATGCCATATGGTGGCAGTCTTGTTTAATCTGTACTTATCTGATTTGGATGAAGCTTGCAGCAATTTAATTGTCTATCCTGCAAAATTGGGTTCTTTAAAGCTCAATTGGATTGTTTTTGACGATGATTTATTATTTTTCGACAGAACACCTTTGGGCTACAGCATAAATTACACCAATTTGCACTGTTTGCCTCTAGCCATAATCTTGAGGTGAATCCTACCAAATCAAACATTGTAATTTTTGCAGACGGTAAGCGCAAATGGACAAATTTTATGTGGACTCTAAATGGAGTTCTTATTGCCTACTCTCCAGTTATACGATATTTAGGGTATACTCTTACGGATGGGTATTTGCTTAGGATGTGGAAGGAGTTGTTAAACTGCAAAATAGAACCGTTAACCTCGCAAATTAAAATAATCATGCAGAAATATTGTATGTTTTCTCTCCTTCCACTCCTTCAATTCTATTTACTCAAAGTGGAACCAGTTATTCTATACTGCTTAGACATATGTATGACTGAGATTGATGCCTATCTGGATGTACTGCAGGGTCGGCTTTTGAAAAATGTTTTGGGCCTTGCATTGTCCATTCCCAATTCTATCATATGCCATGAGCAGGGGTTGCTGCGAATATCAGTAAAAAGGAACTGACGACTGATGATCAATTTTACTAAAATATTGAATCCACCGAAACATTCACTATACGAGGATCTTCATTGAATAGTGAATGAGACCAAAGTCCCCTCTATGGCAAAGTCGAGTGCAAAAGTAAATTCCATCTTAGATGACATAAAGGTCACTCCTGACGATTTATGTTCTTTCTTACCAAGTTGTAAGAAAATGTTTCAGGAATATTTCTGGTGTATCCTCTTGGATAAAGTAGGGAGTTACAAGTCGTTTGTAGAATATAGTGGCTATCGGCGAAAATGGGGCAATAGACCAATGTATGTAATGCAATTTCCTTGCCCCAATTCAAGAAGAATGTATCTAAGTTTTAAGCTTAATCAATTACCCACATTTGATAAAATTAAACACTGGGATATCCTAGATGGGGTTGACAAAACTGGTCGATGCTGTTTTTCCAATAAGTGTAATATCAAAGAATCCTTGAAACATCTAGTTATCTATTGCCCATACTTTGAGAATGTAACACTTAGGATATTGGCACCATATCTTGCTAACAACGGATTGTTCACCAGAGAGTCGATATGGAACAGATGCATGTGGGGTAACAATCAGAGACTTATTTTAAGTCTGGTTGAACTGCTTTACCTAATAGATGAGATGCTTTGCGAAAAGGTGGTGGAGTATAAAGGGAAATTGACGGAATTGAAGACACACTATTTTGTTTGCGAGAGCTAAGATTAATCTTACTAGTTGATTTTAAATATGTATATAAAGCAGAAATTATATTGATGTAAAAAGGAACAATGTACTGATTGCACTGGATGATTTTAAGCTGAAATAATGAATTGATTATAATGGGTATCTATGTTACAGATGTACAATGTATTTTTAAGTGTAGATTTTATGTAAATGTATTATGACTAGATTTGGTTAATAGAGTTATATAACAGGTGCTAATTATGAAGTTATATTGTGATGAAATGTGATTTTTTGTAAAGGTTTTTAGTGGCAAACCAAATACAAAAAAAAAAATAATACGTCCCTTTGGGGTATCTATTGACCCTGGATAAGACGAGGGGATGTCCCACAAGGGTGTAATATGTCCCCCTTTAAAGACAAGCAGTTTGGTCTACTGTTCCCAAGCTGCAAACGCTTTTCTTAAATGGGTATAGAGCAGCCATTGGGACATGCCATAACAATGTGGAGGGCAAAGGTATGCCTAAGAGGCATGTGAGTTGCCCTTTACAAGAATAAACGCCATAATTACCTTCAGATTTTGCATATCCAAGGGCTAGGGCAGCAGAACCGGCAGCAAATGTATACAGTTGGCCAACATTTGTCTTCACTCTCCAACAACCCTTATATGGTCCCCTTGCCACTACCAAGCCTTCTAATCCTAGGCAAACATCCACCTCAGGCCCCATCTTCTCCCTTGCTGATGCTCATTGACGTCACTGAAATGAAAGATGGGCTCTCCCTCATCACCCATCTGCCATTTCTATGACAGCCATTGCATGCTTTGTGCTGTCTTTGGGTTTTCTGAAAAAAGTCCTTAGCAACCCAGACATTGGGCCTCATTACAGGTTTTCTGGGGCAGACATAACGTGCCAGTAATAACGTTTACCAGCACGTATCTGCACCAGCAAACTACAAGTTTCCAGTAGGGTGGTGGAATTACCTCAAGCTAAATGCTGGAGGTAATTCCACCACCCTATCAGCAAAAATAGCCTATTCCTATTGGACTCCATGGAATGAGGATTTACAGCCCTTGCTGCCACTTGTAATCTGCCGGTAATTCTGGCAGACCAAGTGGCAATAACGGGATTACCACCAAACCTGTAATGAGGCCCAATATTGTCTGGTAATGATAAAAATACTGCGTTTGCCGGGCAATACAGAAAGGTAGCAGCCAAACGGACATGTCATTAATGGCGGACATCCATCCTGTGTGGATGAGGGCCATTCACAGGATCGGAAAGCAAATAAGACGCAATCACGTGGAAAATAATTTGTTGAAAGACGAGCACGTCCGTCGCCTGTGCTTTATTGAATGGAGTAGCTCTAACGCAAAACAATATGAAAATGAAGCGACTGCCCCTAAAGCATTGCTACAACAATACCCACCCACGAGAGCAATATGAGCTGTGCATGCACCAGAAACGGCCCACTGTTGCTGACAGTCTCTTCGAAGGAACATGTGCGTCGTAGAGCCCGTGTCGCAAGTCAAGCCTCATATTTTTAACCCCTTCATGATCACTGTCATTTATTTAATATTTGGTTTATTTATTTCTTTGCTTGTTGATTAATCTAGTTACCATGTAATCGAATACGATGTAAATGAGTGCGTGTCTACGTGTAAGGCTAGGACTCATGTCTACAGGGTTATAACACTATGAAAACAAGAATGTCACGTGATCTTTTTTTTTTAACAAACTCTTTTTTTTAGCAAACTTTTACTTAAAGATTTATTTCTGAATTCATAAGGGACCCAAGTGCTAATATGGAATGTGTTACCATTCAGTGCAAACACACACACAAACACATACACACTAGCGCAGACACACACTATCACACACACACACTCGCATACACTTTCTGGAGCAAACGGTAAGGTATGTGTGGGCTCACAGAGATCTTGGCCTAGGGTAAAGAAAGAAAATATGCAAGGTCGGATGTTTTTGGCGCGCTTTCTCAGGCTCCATAAGCAACATGCTTTCCATGTCTTGCCCGTGTCAGTCCAGCGCCCAAGGGAATATACCAAAATACAAACGTGCGTCATCTTGGCGAACGTGTCCTGGGAGGGCCCTGATTTGGCGCTTCATAAAACCCTAGGAGCCACAGAATGTGTAGATATTGTTATTCGATTGGATAGAAAACACTGATAATAAATGCGTGCCAGAGGGACCCCAAAGCTCTGAGAGAAATGACGCAATAAAGAAGAGAAGCTTCAGTGGAACATTTTGGTGACATTGGGTCATTCCGAGGTTGGAGGTAAGGGAAAAACGATGTCGGTAAAGGATTACCGGCATCGCTTACCGCTATGGGCTATTCTGACCAACCAGACCGCTATTTATGGCACCGTAAAGAACGATGCCGTAAATAGCAGTCTAAGGTCACGCGCGACACACCATGCCGATATTAGCGGCATGCCGTAAACTGGAGCTGATCCCAAGTAATGCGGACATGCATATAATGGCCTCCTGAAGCCTGAAAAGTACCTTACCGGCATGGAGTAAATACCGGCATCTCCGAGAAGGTGTTAAGAACCCTGAGCAGTGTTTCCAAGAGCCACAGGTGCACACAATCAGCACAGGTGGAGGCAATGGAGTCTGGCACAGCACAAAAGGAGCACACCCACACACCACACCCCCTCCCACACCAAGATGATACCATTAGTAGTAGCATTACTGGAGCTGGAGGCCCTGCTTGCAAGGCAGCAACAACAACAGCAACAACAACCACAGCCCCCACAACAGAGGATACACAGGAGGAGAAGGAGGGTGAGACAGGCCCAGCATGCCCCACCAGTGCAGCCACCGTTACCATGCCGGCAGCCCCCAATCCCTCGCATCAGAGCCACCCCCTTCAACCTAACACCAGAGCAGATCCACACCCTGTACCGGCTTGACCGTGACACCATAGTGAGCCTCATTGAAATACGCACCGCCATCCCCCCTCTACTGAAGGTAGTGTCTGTGCTCCACTTCCTTGCCACAGGCACCTATCAGCACACAGTGGGGTACATGCATGGCATATCACAACCCTTATTTTCCCAGATACTGAACCAAGTGCTGGATGCCCTCCTCAAGCACACAAGGGACTACATATCCCTACCACGGACTCCCTAGGAGATATTCGATACAAAAATTGCCTTCCATGCACTGGCAGGCATGTCAGATTGTATAGGTGCCCTTGACTGCACCCACGTGGAGTTGGTGGTCCCGCATGCCATGGAGGTGGTGTATCGCAACTGCAAGCAATACCACTCAAACAACGTGCAGATGGTATGCAACGGCAGCAAGACCATCACACATTGCTGTGCCCGATATCCAGGATCAACTCATGACTTTTTGGTCCTGCAGAACTCCACGCTACCACGCTATATGGAGCGACATGCTGGACGACGTGCCTGGCTGCTTGGTGAGTTGCCTGACTGGGCCATGGCAGTGCATCGGGGTTGTGAGGTGGGTGCCTGCATATTCCACCTGGGTGGGAAGTGGGTGGGGGGAGATGCATACTCCACCTGGGTGGGAAGTGGAGGGGGGAGATGCATACTCCACCTTGGTGGAAATGTTGACGCCAGTGCACGATGTGCACCTCACCGAACACTGTGCCCCAGAGCCAGTGAAACGGCACATGACTACCAAATCCCACAGTGATGAAGTAAGGCCGACACCTAACACTACATGACTAACAGGTGACCAGGCCACATCCCACAACACATGCACCACTTATCGGCGTCCCTCACACACTGTAAGGGCATCTAGCACTATGCACTGCATATGCACTATGTTGCTGCCTCCAGCATATCACCACACCAGACAGTCATCCCTGGGAGTGCATTGAACTGAGGCTAACAGGGATACCACAGAGTGTCACTGGTTCCGCACACCCATAGGAGTGCTGCAAGTCACCATGGTACTGATCAGTGCAGAATTACGAATATGCTACTGACAACAGCCAACACTCCCTACTACCAAATCTCACAGAACACAACACATCAATGATTTCACTCCAACACTGCTGCATGCATATACGATGCACGTGCAACAAGATGTGAGTGCACACCATAACCCATCCTGAGGATGATGCCCCCTCCATCATCCCATTGCACAGGACACATAGCGGGGTCAGAAATGGGGGCAATGCATCCAGGGACATGTGTGTATGGGCAGAAATGACCTGCTGCCATGTAAGACTAGTACAGTTGTCCGCCATGAATGTACGAACACTTACCTTCATTACCCTCTCATGCAGGTGATGGTGGCTATCCCTTGAAGCCATGGCTCATGACCCCTGTCCGAAACCCACAGAACAGGCACGAGGAGGACTACAATCGTTCCCATACCCGTACACGTGTGGTGATTGAGCAGACCTTTGGCCTGTTGAAGGCACAATTTCGTTGCCTCAGCCGGTTGGATGGGGCACTTATCTACAGCCATGAGAAGGTGGCCAAGATCACCATGGCATGTGTAATGCTGCACAATAGGTGCATCCGTCAGAACATATCCTTGCCCCCTGACATGGAACTGCTACCACCTGATGATGATGAAGGGGAGGAGGAGGAAGAAGTGGCAGGACAGCATCACGGTGCCGATGCACAGGAGGGACGTGCCGTGCGGTAATCATTGATTGGACAATATTTCTGACACACAAGTAGCAGAGGATGTGAGGATGTCAGGACATCGGGCACTGGGTGTGGGGATACATGTACACTATGCACTGTGTAACATTAAATGACACATGCGCAATGATGAATGTCCACTCTTTTGTTTTTTTGATGAACAACCGGTGTATTGAATTAGAAGATTCAAACATGAAAAACAAACCCTCACCCCTCCGTCTCCCCCCACAACTCCCAAACACACTCTCACCCCCTCACCCTCCCCTCACAACTCCCAAACACACCCTCAGCCCTGTCCCCCTCCCCCCACAACTCCCAAACACACCCTCACCCCCCTCTGCCTCCCCCCACAACTCCCAAACACATCCTCACCCCCTCCCACCACAACAACCCCACTAGTCCCATAAGGACTACATAGGCCACATGTGCATGTCAGCATTGTCACTGTGCGCTCCCAGAGCCAGGGGGATCCATGTCCTGGCGGCGCAATGTACGTTGGGAGAGACGGAGCGGGCTGGTCTGGGTGGAGGAGCTTTGAGAAGGTGTGTCCTCCTGCTGGGGCTGTCGTGCAGGAGGTGCAGCCTCCAGGGGATTTGCTATCCGCCCAAGGACCTCGCAGAGCCAGTTTGTGCTGGCTGTAATGACCTCGCCCATTGCCCGCAGTTCATTCCGCCACTCCTCCCTTGCCTGCCGATTGACTTGCATAAAGTCATTTATGAGGCCTGTGAGCTGGTGAGCCCACTCTGCATCAATGGCTGATGTGGTTGGAGTGGTTGGCCCGCTGGGAATCGGGCTCATATGTCTTTCTGGTGCTTCACTGAGGGAACTGGCTACAGGACTGGCATGTTCCAGTGTTGCTCCTTGCTCCGTAAACCCAGGTGTATCACTCTCACCAAAGTCACTATATGAGACCTGGGGGTTGGTGTGGCCATCAGGGGTGTGGACAATCTCATAGGTGTCCTCCTCAGTTGCTCCGCATATGGATGAGGGGCTGTCCGGAACATCGAGGGGGCACGTGGCTGCAATCTCCCCAGCCACACTAGACTCCTCAGAGTGCGGCGTAGGGCAGATGTCTGCTGCCTGTGCTGGGTGGGGTAGGGGTGGGGGTTGAGCACCCTCCACGGGCCTTGCTGGAGCCGGTGGTGCGGCTTGAGGTGTTTTCCTGCTCACAGGTAGACGGCGGACCCTGCCTTGGCCCCTACAGGTGCTGGGCCAGTTGCTTGCCTGGTCCTTGCTGTCATGCTCGCTGCCTGTGGGGGTGGAAGAGAGGGATGGCATGAGTGATGATTTGAGAGTCAGCATTTGGACATGCCTACGATATCACAATCAGATTCTAGTGGGTTGTCGGCATTTGGGTGGTGAACGGCACATTGATCTATGCTAGGATGGTAAATGCATGCATATGTCTGTGTCACTCATGTTGGCCGGGTACTGTGCTGGCTCACATGCACACTGTTTACATCAACTGCCCTGTGTGCCTCACGGAATGGGCCTCTTCGTGTGGTATGTGCCATAAGGGTTACAGCCTTGCACCTGGCACTAGCCTGGGTCTCACTTGTTTCGGCATGATTTAAAGGGGTGGGGGGTTGGCCAACCATGCCGTGACACCTTGCCCAGCCCTTAGCAGTGACTTTCATAACAAATGCGTTGGCAGTATTGACTTTGGACACTCACCTCCATCGACAGATGACGCCCTGCACTCCATGTCTCCAACCCCTTCAATGGCTTTGGGGCCTGTCATTGCCGCACACGTCTCCTCCCACGGCATCAATTTCATGGGGGAACCTGGCCCTCCTCCTGTCTCCAGGGCCTGGCTTCTGTTGGCCGAGAGCCCTGGAGACACCCTCCGCACCCTTAGCTGCAGGTCGTCCCACAGTTTTCGGCAGTCCTTAGTGGTGCGGGGGTGTTGCCCACGGCGCTCACCTTCTGTGCTACCATAGCCCAGATCTCTTTTTTTTTAATTACCGCCACCCTCCGCATGTCACCACTCAATACGGTGTCTGAATGCTCGTGGAGAGTATCCACCATCATCTGGAGCTCATCCAGGCTGAAGCGTTCCTTCCTGAGGCGGGCAGCTCCCTTTTTTTCGGTGCTTTTGGCATTCCTCTTTGACGATGGGATGTATCCACAGTGTTGAAAGTTTGCCAGGGGTCCTGTCTGGT
Organism: Ambystoma mexicanum; assembly: GCF_040938575.1. NCBI lineage: Eukaryota > Metazoa > Chordata > Amphibia > Caudata > Ambystomatidae > Ambystoma > Ambystoma mexicanum. The sequence goes on along the minus strand of NC_090933.1, from coordinate 936,428,332 downwards.
GAGGAAGGCAATGGATTGTGTTTTTAAAGATGGGCGCCGTGCTCCTTCCAGTTCCTGTGCGATGACGCTGTTTCCAGTTCCGCTATTTAACAGTGACCGTAAATAGCAGTGACCGCTAATTACAGTCACCGCTATTTACGGTCACCGCTAATGCCGCTTTACTCTATGACGGTAGTGTTATGTACGGTGCGCTTCGTGCCGTTAAGGGCTTTTTGGGGCCTTTTAGCGGCATGCCGCTAGGTACCTTACCGGCATGGCACAAAGCTTGTGCCTGCGAAGTCGTAATAGGCTGCTTTTAGCGGTCTATTGCCAGCTCGGACACGCTATTTGCACCATGTCGGTAATGACCCGTACTTACCTCCAGACTCGGAATGAGGCCCAAATGGGCCTCATTCCGAGGTGGGCACAAAGGGATACCGGGCACCGTTAAGGACATCAGTGCCGGTATTCCCTTTGCGCCCTATTCCGAGGTCCCTTAGCGGGTCCCGCAATGGGCACCTGGTTTTACCAGGCGCCCTTAGCGGGAGCTGCTAAGGGACCAGAGAGCTAATAACGGTACCGCAAATTGCGGTACCGTTATTAGATACTTCCCCATTCCCATTGAGCCCTATGGGGGCTGAAATGGGAATGGGGAATGTTTTTTTCAATGGGGATTTACCGGTCCCTCCAAGGTCGAATGGACCGGTAAGTCCCCATTGAACCAGGCCGGACCCGGTACCGGTATGGGAGGTAGTCATGGCGCAAATAGCGCCATGATTACCTCCGTACTCGGAATGAGGCCCAATGACTGTGCATTTGTTGACGGGATTGAGAAGATTGGGCAGGATTTCCTGACATGGGCGTCATAGTCCAACACTTCTGCAGAGCCCCCGGTTGCAGACCCCTGGCCTAGTGACAGGTGTTGCGGGGGACACTGAACGCCTGAAAGGTGCTGCTTTACAATGGCGCTCCCTGAGGCCAACGTGATTGAAATGGGGAAGAAGAAGGGGAAACCAGTGCACCAAACAATTCTGAGGAAAACAAAACGCCATGGATGGAAAGTAGCCAAAGTGGCACCCGGCGCTAGCTAACCTTTTGGTTGTAGCCCCTGAGCCCCTGATTCGGGGGTACAACCAAAAGACCCGGGGCTATAGCCCCCTCATGCCCCCCTAGAACGCCTCTGAGTGGGAATACGTACATTTTTGTTCTTGACGTAACTGCTGGGCTATTCTGTATGTCTATTCAACCTCTGCACTTAACAGGTTCACGAACCTTGCCTTCTGTGCCATGGGACAGTGTCCATTAGCAAAATAAAATAGCTATTACAATGCACAGCAGCTGCCTGCTTAATTTGGGGGTGTTTGTGCCTCTACACTGAGAGCAACAGCAGCTCAGGTTTCCAGGGTGGCCACAGAGACGCATAATGTGATCCGTTTTTCATGAACTGTAGCAAATCAAATGCAAATTGATCTCATGAATAACCAATGTGGCTAGAGGAATAATGTGACCTTTCATGGCCTCCGGAGGATGGAGGTGAATGGCTCAGCCGCAGAGGCAATCTTATATTATCTCAATAACATTGCCTGAATTGCTATAAATTGAGATAACAAATTATTCTGAATGTGTCAGTGATTCACGTTGGGAAAGACTTGTGTTAGCATTAGCTAAAGTTAACTCATTGCCCAAATGTAATTCTGACACTAAATGGCAAATCTGTGAATTGCTACTATTCCGCTGTAATTGGTATGCATGGGAGTAAAAGGGCAGCCTAGGTTATTTGTCTGCAAGGATTAATCTGGGAACATTGCTGGCTTGGTATGACTGGGTTTCATTCTGCTAATCTGTACGTCAGAGATCATTCTTGGAGAGCGGGTTGGGAAAAGGAAAGACGATGGCAGACAGAAGGGGAACAGAGGTATCTGTGTTCAATATAGAAATAGGGTCAGGCTGATGAGGCCGAGCAGACTGTGGTCATTATCACATGGCAGGTTAGGGTACTATAGGAATATCTCCCGAGCTGGGGGGCCGGGGTCAGGTGGGAATGGCCCGGACCCAAGTTATCGCAAGGGCCTTAACGATGGACCCTGGTACTGTTACCACCCCTCTGGCCACTGGCAAGTGTGCTTGAATGAACAGGAAGCGCGGTAGCAGTGTCCTCATCATTCAAACAAATACTTAAATAGCATGCCTGCCATGGAAATGGAAGGCGGGGCTCCAAGCAGACCTCCTCTCCCATTTCAATTGCACCCCAGAATGCGGTGGGGGGGGGCGCTGCAAGAGGAAACATTTAAGTGGAGTGGAGAATGGAGGGAAGGGGAGCTGGCCTAGATCCTGGGATTCAGCCAGCTACCTGAACAAGCTGATCAGCAGAGGCACCCACCCAGGGCGCTAATAGTGAATTTGCTTGGATCTCACTTGTCCCACTTCACAAACTTTCAGAGTTTTATGAGCACAGTGGGAACGTCTTAGGAATCGGGTATAAGGATTTTAAAGTGGGGGGAGTATGTGCAGGTGGTGTGGGAAAATGGTCTGAAGCAGAGCTGATGTCGAACACTGAAGGTGAGCGGGACAATCATTGAGGAGGGGAGTCCCGCAGGAGCCCACGTACATTCTAGATCTACCCCCAGGGTGCATACTTCTTTGATTACAAACTCATTTAATGTCACAGATGGACAAGATAAAAATCTTCTTGAAATCACCCGAAGGGAAGTTGGATTTACTAGAAAATCTGGATCCATGTATCCCTCTCTCAACCCCCTCTGCCCATCCAGGGTTGCATTTACATTTTGTAGCAAAAAAGTGGTAAGAAAATGTGTGATAAAAAATCCTTTGCGAAAATCTGTTGGTGAAATGGCTGAATACTTGAAAATGTCAGGGCCTACAAGCAGTTTGTGACCATTAGTTGTCAGAAGGACATCCAAGGACAGCAATCACGCACATGATGAGCTGCAGCTGGATTGTAAGTGTCTTTTCTTGAAAGCATCTTCAATGGAGATGAACATGAGGCAGAGAAACTGAAGGGTTGGGGTCCCTGAAGGCCTTGAGTTTCAGGCAATAGCTATGGAATCCGTGTGATGCTCCAATTTAGAACATCCTGGTTCCCAGTTGCCCAAATGATCTCGCATGTAAGGAATGCTACAGAATTGGGGATCTTAACTGCTACTCAGCAAAACCCCAGGAAAATAATGGTTCACTTAATGAAGCTTACCCACTCTTTTCCATTCTTTTCAAAAAGTCCAATAAAGCAAAATTGGTCTAGTGAAAGGACAATTCTATATTAGTGTGCAGCGAGAATCAAGTAGAATGCAAAATGTATTCTGATTGGCTCTCGCCTGGTCCTTACCTGGCCGAGAATCCTTTGAAAATTGGTTTTAGTGCCCAGGGCATGCATATATTGCGGGCCGGGGTACTAATAGCAATATGACCCTCGTGGCGGGGGCATTACCGACTCAGGTAATGCCCCGGGGCCTTCGTTATAACTATGGGCCCCGGGGCATTTCGCCGCTCGGGTCATATTGCTTAATTATTGTTAGAAGATTTATGAGAGAAGGGACCGCTGACACCTAAGTGCTATGGAGATGTTAGATGCCTAGTTCTAAAGCTCGGCATCACATGATCCTTTGCAGCTCCTTTCAGAAACAGTATTTCCCTGAGGAATCACAGTTCATCAGTTCATCACCGCGGGAGAGGCGGGAGGAATGAATCCCCAGGGGAGGTGGGGTTAACCTGTGTATAGTCCTTGATGATGGCGTTGGTTGCCTAGTTACTGGTACTGTGGCACCAAAACTTATGAACTCTGTCTTGTGTATTTCCCCCTGTTCTGGGTATGGTGGCCGGTGGCCATGGCTGAGTACAGAAGCAAGTCGGAAATGTAAGTTAACGGAGGGACTTTTCAAATCCTTGGGGCATAGGATTTGGCAGTATTGGACATTTGGTTTTATGTAACGGTTTCAAGGAGAACCTGATCAAATGCGCATATCTGCAGGATTGCGTTGGCATTGCTGCCTGAGATTTCGGTGCTACACATGGCCACCAAAGTGGAGTCACTCTCTGCCTGAATGAAGGATCATCAGTGTGGTGGGACACTTAGAAAGCTTTGGGGTAACCTGAAGCCAGTCCTGCGCAGATGAACATGGCTGTGGACTTCGGGCTGTCCTCAGATCACCAGGAAAGTCTGCAACAACAGCAGTCCAAAGTCTTCAGTGGCGGGGGAAGGGAGAAATCCTTGTATGCTGCTCCTCCAATGTGTGGCAATGGGGGCATGAACCCGAGGGTAATCAGCCGCTACTGGCTACATGAACATGTCAACAGGAAGATACTCTTATTAGTTCCTATGTTATGCAATTATATGTTTTCCACAATGGCATGCCAGCATCAAAGCACGGTGTGATGCCTCCTAGAGGGTCATGCCTGATGCTTGCTCAATAGCCCTCTTGCCTATGCTTGTCTCGCCTTGGGTTCACATGCACATTTAAGCATGGGATCTGTGGGTCCATCTGTGGATGTCTACATCTGAGCCTGGGCTCATTCAGTGGCTGACTCTGCTCTTCTTTCTCGCTGTTACCCCCTCCACTCCCATCCCCTATCCCTTCCCTTCCCTCCCCTCCTCTCAGACCACTGACATTAGTATGTGTATGTTGCCCTCTGCAGCTCTGTCAACGGTATGCTTTTCTTCCACTGGTCCCATTGTTTAGCCAGCAGTCCCAACACTTGGGGTGTAGTGTAATGTGCTATGCTCTGTACACCCCTGTGAATAAATTACTGACAACACACTGTCAATGAGCTTCTAAGTTTGTGTTTGCAATACACATATAACGTAGAACAGATCAGAAAGTGGTTTACAAACTTTAGGTTTGGACAGATTTGAATGTTGCGAGTTTGGTGCATTTGTAGCATTTGTGAGGCACTAAATACGAAGGAGGGCTTCTTTGTATCAACCAGAGTGCCTGGGAAGCTTTAGTATTCTAGGTATACCTCAAGTATTTCACAAACGTGTTCATTGATGGGGCAGACACATAGGTTTGGCTTGTTTGTTTTTCCTGGATTTTTTCATGGTTCATATCAAGTACACTGTATGCACAGGATCACACAGACCTTTGTTTAATTTCTGCTATGCTTGCCCCAATTTGGTCGCCTACCATGCTTCTCTGTTCTCGTGTATCATATTAACAGCTTGATTTGGAGGGGTAATGTAATTTGTACAGTGCAAATGCCACTCAGCATGGTATTCCTCTCTCGTCTGCAAGGTTTGGGGTTGGCATCCCAGATCTGTATGACCCAATGGCATGGCCCAATGCTAAACCCACGTGATAAATGTATGTCCTGGAACATGAATGCTCTGAATATAGCAGTAACAAAGGCAAAGGTCCAAAGCTGCAACAAAGGATTGAGGCTGGATGTGGTTTTCCTTCAGGACATGCATCTTTCAGGTGAGGACGAGTTGAGGGGCCATGTGACTGGGGTGGCAGGAGTTCCACAGCGGTTTCAATTCTAAGTCGCACAGTATATGTGTATGACGTCAGAAGAGACTGAACTGTAAAGACGACATAATTACAAATGATAACATGGGGATGTATGGTTCTTGAGGTCTCGGTTCATGATTCCAGAATGACTTTGGCTAACTTATATCTCCTTTACTGTGACTTCTTCCCATGTTCTCTTGGACTTGCTGGAGGTACTTATCTCACCTTAGAGTGACAATGCTCAGGTGGGGGAGACTTTAAGGTTGTATCTGCTCCCTTTTTAGAAATGAGTGGATGCACACGTATTAAAGACTTTAGCGTTTGCGCTGGACGTACTGCAGCTTTGGCTCAACAGTGCATCAGACGCAGTCCAATAATGACTTCTCCTTGACAACATGTCCAGGGCGTATTTTAGTGCAGATACTGCAGTTGTGCTCCATCTCACCAAGGAGCCTTTACACTTTCAGTCACATTAGAATATTATGCACAGAGGGGTGGCCTGTGGTACCAGAAGCTATTTGTTTTGCAAGAGAAGGATTTTAGAGAATGACTGTGAACGGGAGTGCTGGATCCGCTGATAGCATAAGCAAAGTACCGCAGCATTCTAATGCAATTGTGAGTGGTAGGCTTATCACCAACTGCTCTTTTAAAAAAAGGAAAGTCAAAAAGAGCTGGAAAATCTTTGATGGTCTCTTAAAGACCTGAAGAAGCAACTCCACTGTGGGGAGCGTAAACTTGGGAATGTGTGGAAAGACTCTACTACGAGGTCAATACTATCCTTAAGAGAATGGCTACATCTTTATTTTCGATTTAAAGACAACTTTTGGGGAAGTGGTAAGAGAGCCTTCCACTGTTGTGAAAAACCTTAACCAAACACAATTGTTTACTCGAATACTGGAATTGATTGTGCATTCATGAAACACTATAGTAGTCTACACCAAGCTATTTCACCTGATAAGAACAAGATGTACGATTGTTTTAGACAAAATGTATCTCCTGCACCTGTGAAATGATCAAAATGCTACCCAGTCGGATTGCTCATTGAGAGAGGTGGGAAATGGGATCCTACCAAAGGGGAAGCCCTGGTGTTGGGTCCTTTTTACTAATTACTTTTCTATGACTTTTGCACAAGCTCTCACACCTGTTCTGACAAACATGTGGAATATTAATATTAGCCAGAGGGAATCAAACATTGTTTTCCTCTATGTCAAGCCGCACTTTTGTTTGTCAACTACCACTGAATTACTGAAGGAGCTGTGCTGAAAAATGTTAACTAAACACTGGGTTTGGAGGTTTGAAGATTATGTCCCATTCTAATACACAAAGATCAGGGTGGATTTGTGAATTGAAGGCGGCAGCAACGGCTAAGGCTTACTGACCAATATGAGGCACTCCAAAACTTTAGATGGGGGCTCTCCAGCCCAGGTATGCACTAAAGGCTGGCCATCACATCACAACCAATGCCCCATGGAGACCCACTAAGCAAGGGTGTCCTCAGTCTACACTCCTGTTGAACCTTGCTTTAGAACTGCAGGCAACTGCAATACGCAGCATCCCGGTTAGCTTGGGGCTGGAGATAGCAGCAGTGTAATTGAAGTTATTTGCTGATAACGTGCCTTTCTCTCAATGATATCCATGCTCTCCATGCCATTCCATTCCAGCACCCCTTTCCCTCCCTGATCAAACAATTCAGAACATTCTCAGGCAAAACAATGAAATGATGAAAATGAATCAACATGTCCATTTCAAAGAGTACACACCAAAAGGGCTTCAGTAGCTGGAACATCATATGGGCCTGACATCAGATAAATTACATTAGATAATGTTTTCCACAATTGTGTCCAGACTGATCCCCCAGAGTTTCTCTTCCATTTTCATGGATTTGCAGAAAGACATTGATAGATGGTCAAAGCTACAGCTGTCATTCTGGGTGCAAATAGGCATGATCACAATATCACCAATACCAATATATGTTGTTAATCTAAGTGCAATCATTGATCTGGCTGGAAAGACACAGACCGTGGGCTAAAAAGGGAGGCTTTGACTATCCAGACATTGGGAGATAGCCCATAGCCTTTGTGTTGTGGGAATGTATTCACAGTGGGACTATGGAAGCTTCAGAGTGGCTGAAAGTGGAGCGGGCATACATGTGTTACATTCGACTGGAACTGGTGTTGGAAGCAAGATCTATTCCAAACAATAGCCTCTCCCAGACACAGTAAAAGTGGCTCGATGAGCATTTAAACCCGCCGTAAGAAGGAGTAGGGGGGGGCAGCTGTGTATAAGCGTGATCACACCTGCCAGCTGCGCGTATTGTGAACATGACAAATTATGGCTTTAGCCACTATGGATTACATCTCAAACTATTTGAATAAATCAGCTGTATTTAAACAACTGCATAAGGCAATTTCCGAATGTTGATTCGAGTAATATCAGTTATTTGGGTGCAAACAAAGAAATGACCAGATTCTTGAGCAACCTTTTCATCTCTTGGAATGTCTGTAACCCATGGCTTTGTCAGAACTGGTTAGACAAATCTTTCCGGGAGAGCCTTTATTGGTGAGGTTATGAAGTAGAGACAGACTCTTGCCAGAAGGTCCTCTATTGGAGAGGAATAATAACATATCACACTGGGAAAGTGACCACTTCATGGTCAAGTCCCTCGTAAAATGTAGTCCTATACCATCAGACTATGCGAATATCTGTCCAGACCGGGATCTGCGCTATGGTCAATCCAAGATCTTCCAAAGACTTTCCTGGACACCTCGTAAGATGCACAAAGTGGGCGTTGTCTTCAGGGAATGTCCTGCTAGTGCATCATTGTGGGAAAATAATTTTCACCACAATGGTTTTAGTTATGGGGATCAAACATAGACCAACCACCATAGGGTGATTCTTAATGATCTGGACAACGTTGCTATACAAAAGTGGTTTGTCCACAGTCTTGCTTTAGCAGATTTGTCAGGAGTGAGAAACTGGAAGTGTAAGGCTGCAGAACGGACAGGATCAATAAAATGGTTCAACCTGCATCCTTGGAGGGAGTGGCTCAGTGTCCAAAGGACAGACTTACAGACCTTTGTCAACATTTGGAGGTCATTCCTGGAACTGTAATGATTAGGCAGCCACATGAGTATCAGCTCATCGTTATGCTTCTTGTGTGTTCTTGCAGTCAATACATGGATTGGTCTTGTTTAAACAGGTTTTACATTTCTTGCAGAATGTGGGTTGCATGCACTATGCCATACACACATTGCTTTACCTTATACTGTAACTAACAGCAAGACTTGCATTCGACTGTGTGACTGTATTTACTTTAGTGCAACTTTAGTGTTCTTGGTTTTAAAATCAGTCAAATAAGTTTATAAAGAATAGATCTACTAGTGTAAGAGCCCATGCACACGGGCCAAAATGCAGGTTTTCATTGGGGCAACAGTTCTCTCTAGCGGTAACAACTGGCAAAGCTACTGTATCGGACAAACATACAGGACAAACATACATCTGGCTTTTTATTATATTGTTAGATATGTAGTAATTAAAAAAATAGTATTTTATACCTACTGTACTTAATACATTGTTTTTTTGCTCCAGTTAACTGATGCTGATGTGTATTCATTTGTTGAGGAGTGAGTTGAATACAACATTATTAGTTGGTGATGCTGTTTGTGAACCTCCTGCCTTCTAGACACATAGAGCCTCATTACGAGTATGGAGGTAGCCATGCCGCTTTTAGCGGCATGGCTACCCCCATACCGGGTACCAGGTCCGGGTCCCGCAAAAGGGGACTTGCCAGGCCATTCCGACCTTGGAGGGCCCGGTAAATCCCTTTTGCGGGACCCGGACCCGGTACATCCCCATTCCCATTTGAGCCCCCATAGGTCTCAATGGGAATGGGGAGGATGCTAACAACGGGCCCGTTAATGACGGGCCCGTTGTTAGCATCTTGGTCTGCTAGCGGGACCCGCTAAGTACGCCGGGTCTAATCAGGCATTCCTAAGCGGGTCCTGCTGCAGACCTCGTAATAGGGCAGCCCGGAATGAACGGGCCGGTCCGTTACCGGCCCCGTTCATTCCGTGGTCACCTGGGTCGTAATGAGGCCCGTAGACATTGGCCTAGAGATGACATAAAGCCTACACACTGGAGGACATTATGGTGAAATGAAGATTTTCTGGAGACTTTTTGCAGTCCAGTCTGCCGAATACTAGAGACTACTAAAGTTGACATTTTTAAAAATAGAAATATGTTGTCTCAGAAATGAAATATAACCAATGTTTCACTAAACATGTGTTCAATATAATGTATATCATAAAGGTACCACACTTATAAACACACACCCTTTCCCTTGCCCTTTGTTTCCATAGTGACTCACTGGTGTAACACATAATTACAGGGCCATCCAGCAAAAGATGGTGTAGGTCCTCTGTGATTCTGAAAGACATACAGAAGGCCTTATGTTAAGCAAGGTCAGTGCCGGATTAAACCCTGTGGAGGCCCCTAGGCAGTCGAAATGTTGGGTCCCCCTCGCTAATTATCAAACGTTTCTAATTTTCTGCACTGCTTTATTTTCATCTGTTATCACGGGGCCCCTAAAAGGAGTGGGGCCCATAGACCGGTGCCGACTTGCCTAATGGATAATCCGGCACTGAGCAAGGGTAGGTGAAACTTGCATAATAATGTAGGCTTACGTTTGTGTCAGAGGATGCATGCCAGACTGCATATTTTACTACTCATCTCTGACAACTAAGTATAATGACCACTGCCAGACCAATTGACGCCACCACCTAGAATCACCAATAAATTGCCCACTACAAGTTAAGAGCCGAGACACAGACTTTACTCCCCATCGGCAGATTTTTAAGTAATTTTCCTAAATCGCCCTAAGTCATACATAAATATTCTTTCACTCATGCCTTTCCTTCGGTATTGTACCAAAATGTCTTCCTCATTTGTGCGCCCCCGCAGTCACTGTGACTTTGGATATGCACAAAATGGGGGCGACATTTACTGTGCCCAAGCAGGTGGGGTTGTGGGGGTGTCCCCTTCTCTACTTGGGCGCAGCAACGGTGGCCGGGGGCTGCAGGGGTATCCCTAGCTTACCATTTTGGTAAACGGGAGACACGTAAGGAAAACAAAAAGAAAATCACCCAGCAGCGTCAGCTCCAACCGACGTTAGTGGGAGGAGCTGACGCCGCAGGGATCGCAGAGTGCGGGCGGCACATGCAGAAGTGTGCCACCCTAAAGGTAGGTGAGAGGAGTTTGGGAGGGGTAATGAAGGTCGAGGGAAGCGGGCACTGTGATCGATATGATCACTGCACTACACCGTAACTGGCGTTGGCATTTTCTCCCGTCGCATCTACAGGCGGCGCAGTGATCACATAGATCCCTTTCCTTCCAAGGGTGGCCCCTTACACTGTCCTCCTAGCCATACTGCAACTATTCCAAGAGGACTACTTCTCTGTGCCTTCCTTTCTCCCAATAACCTCACAGAATACTGATTTGGTGGTTGTATCCATGCCTGGTTATACATCTTTCCAATTGGATTTTTTACTTGGGTGTGAAGGATAGAATTGATGTGTAGAACACAGGTTGGTACATTTCATGTTGGGAAAGACAGCGACTATTCTAATATGAGAATTAATATATCCCCAATTTCCTAGACTGACCACATCTTTTTAGTGAAACGTCTTTGTGTAGTCATACATAGGATTGGGTGAAATTGCCACCCGCAAAGTGAAAAGTGTGAAATTTGCATTGGAATCCGCTTTCATGGATTCGGTTTTGCCGCCAGCGACATTTTTGCCAGGTTTTGTGCGGTTTGGCTGGGAGAGTGGTGTTTAGTTTCCATGTTGCTTTCATGAAGCGAGATGAGAAATTTTGCACAGGTCTTTTTTCGATCCCTGCCAGTTTCGAGCAGAGACACGAGAACTTCACACGATTTTTCAATCCATGCTAGTTTTTCCCAGCGACATGTAGTTCCTTTCACGGCTGTGTTAGTTTTGCGCAGCGACATGCCTCCCCGATCCATGCTAGTTGCGCGCAGTGACACGAGAAACATTGCGATGGCCTTTTTTCGATCGGTATTAGTTTTGTGCATGTTTTTTTTAATCACGCTATGCTCACATAGCTGCAGGAGAAACATTGTGCAATTTTCTTTTACTCACACTAGGTCCACGCATCAGCATGAGAAATGCTGCATGCTCTTTTCTATCCATGCTAGTTCACGCAGCAGCACAAGAAACTTTGGGAGGCTCTTTTCGATTCTTGCTGGGTTTGCGCAGCAGCACAAAAAATGTCATCCAGCTCTTTTTGATACGCGATGGTGGAGGTATGGCTGACTGGGGCGATGCAGATCAAAATAGGACAGATTTCGATATTGCGGCTGGCGGGAAGGAATGTAAACAATTCGCCCACGTACTAGTCCTACATCCCACAACATATTCCAAGTCCTAGACAGCAACTAAGAAATGATATGGAATTAGAGAAAAGGCACACAATTTTATACAAACCTTTTGTTTTCAAGAATCTTTTATGAGATAATGGATTGAGCCAGTGGCGCATGAACATGCAATGGGGTTAAAGTGGCTACTTCCGGTGACTTGGTGGGACTTGGAAATTTGCTGAAGGCCATGGAAAGTGATGTACAAACTCACCAATGAAGGCACTGGCATTTGGCTAATGCCATCAACAGCATTCACTTAGTTGATGCATGTCCCTTGACCAAGCCTGGCCATCCCAAGCCACCCAAAGTAGCCACAGGTCATGGCCTACAGCCAATTCGCAAACAGAACCCCGCAAACAAAAAGCCAATATTGCAAAGGACAGCCGTGGACGCCACCCCCGCACGATTGGTCTTTTGCCCCTGCTGTCCATTTCATGGGGGCCAACCATGCACGCTTTCACGCTATCTGGCCCTACTGCCACATTCCCACTTTCCCCACTATTTAATTCTACTGGCCACCACAGCCTCGTCCGGCTTTCCTCCAGGCCACTCGCAAAGAACAGATGATTGTCATGTTTTTGAGTGAGTCATGCAATGTGATACAGCATTTTGTATGTTATTTTTTGGGGGAAAGCAATCTAGAGCCTACAATAGCTATAACGTATATCTGCCTCAAATGGGCACTGAACATGGTTCAAGGCTAGCGCATCATCAGGGGCACTACACACCTCCCAAATAGACCCAACTGACCAGTGACCAGAGTGCCTTCTGAATTGGCCAATGCCATGGTTTACAATCACTGTCCCAATCGGAAGTGTTCACTGGGCCTGGGCTGTGGCCCAATGGCAACATTGAGACTATTGGTGACCCAAAGCCCAATAGGCGTGTTGGTGGGCTTCTAGTGACAAAGTTACTCAGTGGTACAATTACTGAACTGGATATGCATGAACTACATAGCTCTGATGGTGGCCCATGTCCACTCATGGGCGCACACCCTCCCAGTGGCGACCACTGCCAGTCACTGCCAAACGCTCATTCATTACATTGCCATGACTTGCTTTGTGACTTTTCTCCCAACCTCTGCTGTGTTACAGAGACTTGGCTCCAAGAGTCCTACGGCCCGGCTGTTGTTCAAACCTTACCCACTTCTTACAGCATTGATCGTCTGGACAGAAACTTGGATCACCCTGGTGGCGGTCTTTCATTGATATTCGACTCTCCATACGCTTGTTCTTTGTTACCACTTTCATATAGCATACTGATGGAGGCTATGCTTGTCCAGATTTCAATTTCAGCTTCCATGACACAGTATGTTTTGATTGTTTACCTCCCACCTCAGCCTGATTTTGCCTCTATGTTTCTTGAATTAGCCGCTAATCTCAAGCTGCGTCTCTCCAACTTCATTACTGTTAGTCGTTTTAACCTCCATTCTATTCACATGACTGCTGTCCAAATTACCTCCTTCTACTCTGCGATATCTGACCTTGAACTTCTGCAGCTCATTTCTGCCCCTATCCATATCCATGGAAATGTGCTTGATCTTCTTTTTGCCACTGCCACCTTGGCTAAGGTCTTCCCCCCCTTTGCCGATGTTATGAACTGACCACTTTATTATTCCTTTTTCTGTTTTGCTTCCTTTGGCTATTTCTCCTCCTGCCCACCCTCGGTTGTTGGGTTGTCAATGGTGCGCTGTCGCTGCCACAGAGATCTGAGCCCAGATTGAAACTTCTTGCCACTCTCATTTCACTGATCAAAGTGTGGACTTTAACTCACTTTCTCAAACCTTCCTTAGTACAGCCGACCCGTTTGCGTCTCTTAAACTTCTCAAACCTCGTACTCGCCCTTCTCAACCATGGTTTACACCTGAACTAGCCCAACTTCGTCTTCTTCAAAGACAGGTACAAAAACATAGCGCTCCAACTTCAGTCCATCTGCCAAATCTGTTTTTCTTGAAGCCACCTCTGCCTATCCTAAGGCTATTCTGGATGCCAATCCGGTATACTTCACCAATCACAGTCAATCTGCCCTCACCCAAACCAAAGAGCCGTTTAAAACTGTGCAGTTGCTCTCTTTCCCTTCACTTTCCTCGAGCTTCAGTTCCCTCCTTATTGAAAAGATCACTCTTGTTCGTCACAAAATCTTGTCTCTTTAGACACATTCTACTATTGCTCCTGGGCTTGTGCCTTGTGCCCAGCCCTTTTCTGCTTGGTATGTTGTTCCTATCTTTAGCTAATGCAACACTTTGCAAGCCACCAATCGTCTTAAACCTGCCTCTTCTTTAGATGCTATTCCTATCTCTCTTTTAAAATCTATTGCTTCTGGGATCGCTCCCCTGCTTTCATCAGCAGTAAATCACTCACTGTCTTCAGGCTCCACCCCCTCTTCTCTTAAAAACACTTTGCTTATTCCTATTCTAAAGAAAACTTCACTCAACCCCTCCCTTCTTGCTAAATATTAAACTAGTTCTCTTTCTTTTCTCTATGAAACTGCTGGAAGCCCTTTTCGTTCCTCTTCTGTCCTCTTTCCTTGAATAATCTTTAGTTTTTGATTTGTTCCAGTCTGGGTTTCATCTTGATCGTGGGACTCAGTCACTGCTTGTGTCAGTGATTGATGACCTTAGTAGGCTGCCAGACAACGGTGGTATCCGTGCTCTGATTTTACTAGGCCCATCAGCAGCATTTGATACCATCGATAATACCATCCTGTTATACCGGCTGGCCGAAGCCGGTATCTCAGGCCAAGTACTGACCTGGTTTCGCTCCTTTTTAATTGACCACTCCCAGTCTCTCTCTCTCTCACTCCCTCCTTTCCAGTCTGCTTCTGTTCCGGTCACGTGTGGTGTCCCTCAGGGTTTCTACTATTCTATTTAACGCCATGTTCAGCCTTTGGCCAAATATATTCAATTTCACGGCTTCTGATGTTACACCTATGCCGATGATATCCAAATTGTGGTTCGTCTTGACCTCTGCCAACCGGAGGCCAGAGCCAGGTTTCGCTCCTGTCTTGAGTCAGTTTGCAATTGGATGTGCCATAACTGGCTCAAACATATTTATTTATTTATTTGTCATTTGTAAAGTGTGCAAATCCCATAGGCATCAAGGCACTGTTTGCACAGTAATACAATAGCATAAGACTATGATCGCATGGGACATTAGGAGGTAACAGTTTCATTAAGAAAAGTAAAAGTTGCGGTAATGCAATTGTATAGTTTACAAAAGGTAGCCGTTTCATTGGGAATGGAGTGCTGCTAGGGTCGAGTCCTGGTCCAATAACAAAGTCTTTAAGTGCTTGCGGAAAACATTCCAGTTCCTGATGGCTATGACTGGGAAGCTTAGCCCCCAGCTCTTTTTAGTCTAAATCTAGGGGTTATAAGTCGGCGAGTGTTCATGGAATTGGTAGGTCTCACTGAATAAGCTTTTGTGAACTTGAGCGAGAGGTATCTTTGGGCGACGTTTGCAAGACCTTTGAGTGTGATGGCTAATGCTTGGAAAATGATACACTCGCAAACTGGTAGCCAGTACACACTTCTTCTCGCAACAGACATATGTTCTCAACTGCGGACGTTCAAGGCAGCACTGAGTACATTGTAACTGAGTATCACCTGTAACTTGCTAATGTTTTGCGAGGAAGTTCCAACAAATAAGGCGTTGATTCGATGAGTGCTTGGGCAATGGTGAGACAACTGTCTGTAGAGAGGAAGGATCTGCAAGCATTGATTAGGTTGCTGCAGTAAGCCGCAAAGGAGGCAATGGCCCTCATTACGAGGTTGGCGGAATGGGTTTACCGGCGCCGGTAATGGTGCCGGTGCCGGTAAACCCATTCCGCCCTATTACAGAGTCTTCTCGCGGGACCCGCAGTGGGCACCTGGTAAAGCCAGGCGTCCTTACCGGGTCCTGCGAGGAGACCAGGGAGCTAACAACGGGCCTGTTTACAACGGGCCCGTTGTTAGCTCCTTCCCCATTCCCATTGAGCCCTATGGGGGCTCGAATGGGGAAGGACCAGGTCCGGGTTCCTCGGATGAGGAATTACCGGGTCCGCCAAGGTTGGGATGGCTCGGTAAGTCCTCATTTGAGGAACCCAGGCCCGGTATGCGGTAAGGAGGCAACCATGCCGCTAAATGCAGCATGGTTACCTCCAACCTCGTAATGAGGGCCAATGGCATTAATCAGTCTAGTTAGTGAGAAGGTAGAGTCCAGATTGACCCCCAGCGTCTTAGCCTCACATTAGACTGGGATGGTGAAGCCATCAATGACAAAGGATTTGTAAGAACCATCCAGTTTGCATAATAAGGTGTGTGCGCCAGCCAGGAGGATTTCTGTCTTGTCATTGTTAAGGCAAAGCATTTGGAAGGCCATCCAGGCCTGGATAGTTTGGTGAACTGAGTTCAGAGTGTAGACGTCGGTGTAGTAGATGCCTGTGATAGGATTGAGTAGTTGTGTATCATCTGTGTAGTTTATGTAAGATATGCCTCTGGTGTCTAACTGGTCAAAGAGGGGTGTGGTGGAGATATTGTACAGGGTAGGTGATACACATGAGCCTTGAGGTACACCACAGATAACCAGTGCTGGGGTGGCAAAGCCGGAGTCAGAGAAAGCAAGACCTGTTAGATAGAAAGGAGGCAATCCAAGTAGTGGCTTCAATAGAGGAGTGCACATCTGATTGGAGATGTTGGCACAGAATTTGGTGGTCCAACAGGTTAAAGGCAGCAGGCATATCCTGATGGAGGAGGAGTGCAATCGTGCATGTGTGCTTGAAATCATCCAATTGATTTGTAAGTCTAGAACGGCTGTTTCAGTACCGTAGGCCAGACGAAATCCTGATTGGAGTAAGCTGAGGAAGTTGTTTGCTTCTCAGTGTGACTAAGTTTGAAGGTAGGCAGCACAGTCTAGGATTTTTAAGAGGATTAGGACAGTGGGGATTGAACAGTAGTTAATGGGGATGGCTGGGTCTAAAGTAGGTTTCTTTAGTAGGGGTATAACCCAAGCGTCTTTTAGGTGAGTTGGTACTGAGCCGGATGCGAACGAAGAGTTAATGTGCGTGGCAATGAATGGACCTAATGTATCAGCGCAATCCTTAATGACAGTGACTGGACAGACATCACCTTGACATCCTGAAGGTTTAAGATCTTTAGTAATCTGGACAGCTTCCATCTCCGAGACAGGTTTAAAGATAAAAGTCAGGGAGTTTGACGGTGAGGCTGGAGGCTGAGGGGTCGAGTTCCTCAAGGCGTCGCTGAACAGTATCTTTTTCTTCTGCACTATCCTATTTTGGAGCAAAGAGATTGTGTCTAGCAGGGCATTTTGAATGTTGGGGCACCAGGTGCTATCTTTGGTGCAGTTAGTGATGGGTGGGGCAGGTGACTCTAATTCACATAGAATAGCAAAGAGTTCCCTGGCACCAGAGTTAGCTTTGTCAATTCTGGCATTTTTGGAGGAGCTTTTAGCCAGTCGCGTGGCTTGTTTGTATGTCTTAGACAGGGGCATGAAGCTAGCTTTATTTGAGTCAGAAGGGGAGTTCCTCCAGATGTTTTCTGGTACACGGTTATTTGCACAGAGTGCTTTCAGTTCAGGGGTGAACCAGAAGTTCAAATGTGTGATTAGCTTAGCTTTGCATTTGGTTAGCAGGGCTACCGTGTCAATTGCCAGTTTGAGGGCTCTGTTGTAGTTGTCGACCAAGGTGGACGGGTCAGTGCTAGAGGTTGACGACCCCCCCACTTCGAGCGTCTGCTCTAGCTTTCCGGTAGATGGTATATTTGGGAGGAACCGCTAGGAAGAGGGCGGGGCCTGAATCATTGTGAAGACATGACTCAGAAACGGCAAGCAGGTCGAGGTTGTTGGCTAAATAAGGTTAGATATGTCTAAGAAGTGTGCTGAAATTGACCTTGCATTAACTAGTGCACCCTTAAGGGTAGTGACGGTGGGCTGTGAGGAACCTGAGGGCATCCTCGCATCTACTCCTCTTGGATCCTCTTTTCAGGTGGACAGGGAAAGCCCATTGTTTTTGGACCCCGACCCTGGGGATGGATGTGTGAGGGAGAATCAGCTGGGTTGAGGGACCTAGGGACCTTGGGGAGAGGGGAGAGAACATCTTCAGGTGAGGCATGGTGTCCCCCTTTCCCTTGTCAGAATGCACCCTCCCCCTACCTTTATAGGCCATTATCAGTCTGCCCCTCTTTCACACACAGAAACACACACTGTCCCACATTCCTATGCCTTTAAGAATGGGATAAGGAAGACGCAACTAGGGGTTTGTGCAGACCACTCTGCTACTGAGACGAGGAAGATTGTATTTATCTATTTCTATTTCTCTTTTTCTAACGTGCCGTACCCCGTAGGCATCAGTGCGCCGAGATTGCAGATTGGTCAGTGAAAAAGATAAAACAATAGAAAGAAGTCCCTAGCAGGGAAAAAGCCTAGGAAAATAAAAAAGGTCTCTAATGCTTTTTTAAAAACAGGCAGATTTCTTTCGCAGCAAAGGTTTTTAGGTAATTTGTTCCATGTTACGGCAGCATTTACAGGGTACGACAGTTTTTTCCCTTGGCCCATCGGAATCTAGGACATGTCAGTCGCATAGAGTCATTTGATCTAGTCTTTCTGGCAGAATCCTGGAAGGTGATACGTGTTTTCAGGTATCTGGGTGCATCTCCAAACAGACATTTGTGAGTCATGGTGTTAATTTTAAATTCTATTCTAGAATCTACAGCAAGCCAGTGTAGTTTTCTTCTATATTGTGATATGCTCGTATTTCGGAGCATTTTTAATGACTCTTACTGCATCATTTTGAAAAATCTGCAGTTTTTTGACACAGGATTTACTTGCTCCACATAAAAGGGCGTTGCAGTAGCCAGTCTTGGCATAATTAAGTCTCTAGCCAGAGTAGCACAGTTTGTATCTGAGATAAAAGGATTTTATCCGACGTAGGAGCCTGAGATAGTACTGTACATTTTTAGTAACATTTGCGGATCGGGCATCAGCATTGAGCGATACCGAAATAATGACCCAGAGATTTTTGACTTTGCCAACTACACTTATAAGATGTTGATAGATGCAGAAATGTGCATAGCCCGTTCCTAGTTTGTCCCTTGCTTTGGCTGATCCAAAGATAAGAAGTTCAGTCTTCTGACCGTTAAGGCAAAGCCCATATTCTGTCATCCAAATACAATTTTTTTCATATAGAGACGCAATGAGTCCAGTGTCCTTTGTATATTCTCCACTCAGCTTGAAAAGTAGCTGAATATCATCAGTATAGTTATTAAAAGATAGTCACACAATGGGGACTATTGTGCAGGGCAGGGGACAAACATGCCCCCTGAGGAACTCCACATGTAATTGGTAATGGGTCTGAGGAAGCATTTCCCCAGACGATCTTTGAATTTCTATTAGCTAGAAATGTCCAAAACCATTTAACTGCATTAGTAGAACAGTTACTGATTTCCTGGATACGCGTTAAGAGTTTGAGGTGGTCTACGAGATCAAAAGGCCACTGAAAGATTTAAGAGCATCAGCAGCCCTGATCTACTATCATCCCCAATGTCTGAGATTTCTGTTTGTAGGTCGAGCATCACAGTCCCCGTCCCGTGTGCGCTCCTAAAACCCGATTGTCATGGGTGTAGAATATTTGTCTTCTCCAGATGTTTTTGGAATTGGATGGCAGCTACTTTATTAACTACTTTCAACAGAAATGGGACATTAGTGATAGGTCTGAAGTTGGAATGTATTGTAGGATTTAGATTAGTTTTCTTTAATAAGGTAGCGACTGTAAATAAATTTAGGAGATCGGGCACATCATTGTCAAAAAAAGAAACATTTATAAAACGAGTCAGGAAGGGCGCAAAACATGCCTGGGTGTTCTAAAACAATTTTAGAAGGAAGAATATCTGTTTGACAAGTTGTGGGGCGCATTTATTTTTATGGATTTTAATGAGAGAGTGCACAGTGATAGGTTCCATTGAAAATGGTGGATATTCTTGAGTTTGGATCTGAGAGGTGGGGCTCTGAGAAGTAAAGATATCATTGGTCTCATTTGTGCTAGCAATATTGTATTGTGCTTTATGCACTTAATCAGCAAAAGCTTTTTGTACTGTTTCACAATCTAAATTGTTGGGGATAAAATGTTTTATTTGAGCTTTTGGTTTCCCTAGTGTCCTAACAATCTGAAATAGTTTTTTAGTATCGTTAGCGGAGTTGGAGATTTGGGAATAAAAGAAACCCTTTTTGGCCCGGAAAATGTCTATCCGGTAGCTTTTCTCTATGGCCTTCCATTTCTCTTTATTCTCTTGGGATTGTGTTTTTGTTCACAACAGTTCAGCTTTCCTCTTATCTTGTTTTAGGGAGGTGAGATGAGGCGTATACCATTTTTGGTTGTTTTTTTCTTTCTCTGACTTTTTTCTCTTTCAGAGGTGCAATCTGGTCAAGCATCTTGCGGATACCTTGAGCATGACTAGATGCTAATATGGTACGTGAATTCTGATTTGATGTGAAAACCATCAATTAATTGATGTATTTATGTAAGTCGTAGGATGTGATTTTATTAAAATTTCTACTGATTAATTTTTGTAGGTTATTAGTTCTGGGAGACATCTTTTTAGGAAGAAGAATGTTAAAGGTCACAGCGTAATGGTCTGACCAGAAAAAGGTTTCATATGGAGCAGTTGTATATGTACATTTCTAGCTGGAACCCAATCGAGGGCATTACCGTGT
This sequence comes from Ambystoma mexicanum, assembly GCF_040938575.1. NCBI lineage: Eukaryota > Metazoa > Chordata > Amphibia > Caudata > Ambystomatidae > Ambystoma > Ambystoma mexicanum. Next base: position 936,407,756 of record NC_090933.1, on the reverse strand, counting down.
ATGTGTGTCAGCTCTTTGTTCAATATAGCGAAATCATAATTATACAGCAATTGCTCCAGTTCGGTAGCTTTTGGATCTTCAGGGTTACCCAACCATTTGTTAAAATCTCCTAATATGATTTTATGACTCTTAGGTTTGGTAAAATTTGACAGGATTCCTGATATCTCATCATGAACATAGGCGTTTCAGTCGGCGAGCAATAAATCAAGATAAGATTTAAACAGTCATTGGCTTTCAAAAGAACAAGTTCACATCCGGTGCATGAAATGGGTGTTTGAAAGAAGTCTATTCCCTCTTTTGCAATAAATGCCACTCCTCCTCCCCTACCATTTTCTCTGTGTTGGGCATGGAAATGATATACATCTGGGGTGGCAAGATTTGTATTAGGTCCACTTGAATCTCTGAGCCTTGTCTCTGTGATACACATGATATCAATGTGGTCATACATGACAGGGTCTGCAATGATAATAGCATGTTTGTCTATGGACCTAGAATTGAATAGGTATATCTTGAGGTATTCCCTCTCTATGGGTTGTATTTTGCATGCAGTGGCTTTGTTATTCATGATGGTGCGGGATATGTAGTATGTAAGAAGCCTCAAGGATCAGTTACTTCTCTCGTGTAAATGCTCGATAGATGTTGCCGAGTTGAATTTGAGTTTAATATTCAACTTGAATCAACCTGTGACACAAACTCTTATTGGGGCGTTGTAAACTCACCCGTAAAAATGGTGGAAGAGTGATAATTCACAGTCTGGTAGGGTTGTTTGTACAGGTGGTTAGTGTGAGAGCCAAAGGAGGTTGTCACAACTGAGATGGAGGTGTTGAAATTGCTGCTACTAGGGAGTTCAGAAGTGGGGTGACATGGATTCTTAGCAGTGTGCGCTAGTAAGGTAAAGCTATGCTTGAGGAGGTGTCAAGGTCTATGGTTGGGCATTTGATAGGTTTCAGTGGCTGATGGTTGGCTAAGGCATGCGGATAGGAGGTGGGCAGGCAATGAGGCAAGATGTTCCGCCATCTCACAGTATCTGGTACCCGGGGGGGCATAGATAAAGGTGGGCATGGCGTAGGAACGTGCTCTTAGATATTTGTGTCATGAAAGAAGGGATCTAATGGTGCTCTTCAGTGGCATGGGATTGCATACAGATGAGTGGCTGCTATATCGGGCATAAAGAGGGCTTAGAGATACATCAGGCTTTCAGATGGGCTTGCAAGTTGGCAGCAGGGTCAGCCTTTGGTGGCAGGAGTGTGCAGGCTGTGTGTCCCAGGCGTTTGTTACGAGATATGGGGGATAAAATAGGGGTTAGCGAGTACGCAGGCAAGTAGTTAGATAAGCGGCTAGCACTAGTTGGGTAATGCTGTGCAGGCGTTTGTCTAGTATGGATACTCGTGACAGCTAAGCAGCTGAAAGCCGGATAACTCCTCAAGACTTGGAGCCTGCAGACTAGGAATGTACAAGCTCTTAGATGCATATTGCGTGTTGCTAGGGGAGGTGTGCAGATCGTAGATGGCAAAGGCTGACAGGTACATGATGATAGGTGAGCCCACCTGGCTATGCCCAGGCATAGTGTCATAGTTATGGGGGATGGGCACCGTAAAGGGAAGTGGTATATGTCTAAGTGGGTCGGATAGGTACCGCAGGGAGGGAAGATGAGGGAGGGATCTGAGAATGATGAGCCAAACATTTGGACATAGTGAGATTCTATTTCATTTTCATAGAAGAAACGTACCTCTGGTTATGGCCATCCATGACCTAACAGGGCCAGACAGGGTGCATCTGTGTTGACCTTCGAAGTGGGCCTTTGCAGGGTGCTGGCGTCTCCTGCCAACTCCCGGGGCCAGGAACCAGTAATTCAATTCAATAGCCATGACCCAGATGTCGCGTCTGCTGTTCTTGTACATTTGGATTACTGCAACTCTCTTTACCTGGCTCAACCAGCCTATCTGCTTCAACGCCTTCAGGTCATATGGAATTCAGCTGTAAGAGCGGTTTCTGGCTCCCGTATCGTGAACATATCTCCCCCATTTTATGAGAACTGCATTACCTTGAAATCATTAAATTTAAAACACTGTACATCGTCCATCATGCCTTTTATGGTAGAGGAGCTGAATATTTGCAGGACAAATTCTGCCCTTATGTCTGCCTGGACTTCCTTGATTTCACCATTGACAACAGAGCAGGGTGTCACCACCAAAATGCTGATGGTCTCTCTAGGATGTTTTTAACCGACTGGAGGTAGAGATTCATCCAGGAGTGGATTAAATCTTCCTGTCCCTTAGTCTGGGGGTGGGGGGCGAAGCGAGTGTTGCTGGATTTCTAGGATTTATTTTTTTCACCTAGTAAAAGTATGAGCCTTTTTTTCCCACTCTTACATGTGTTTTGCTATGTGTATTTCTACTTTTTGTGTGATCTTGGGCACTGGAGCCTCACCTACCCCATGGCACCATATTCTTCCATGTGTGTTACACAGCATCTTCAGTGCAGTGACACAGGGTTGTCTTTTAGACTTCCCACCAACTCCATTTTCTGGGGCTGACTACTGTCCCCCAGAAAAGATAAGTTGCCATTAACTTTATTTAGTCACTTTTACCACAGACCCAGTACACTCCATCTTACATGGAGTATTGGAAAGGGTTAAATCTTATCCCTTTTGCCTGTGCCTCTTGGAGCATTGTTTCGCTTCCTTTACATCAAGACTTGGCTGGTGGCAGGGGTATCTACCCTATTTTTTTTACCGCGGTTGGTATTGCTGATGCCTTATCTCGTTTCCAGTGGACAAGATTCCGAGAGCTAGCGCCGCACGCCCAAGAACAGATGACACCAATACCAGCAGAATGCTGGGCAATGGTAGGAAGACAAGAATAACGGCATCAACGCCAACGCCAGAGAGCACAGGCCGGGATGCCCAACGAAAACCAGGCACTTCTAAAACGGGTGCCAACAACACATCGGCATCAACGCCAGCACCAGAGAGTGCAGGCCGGGATGACCAATACAAAGCAGGCACCTCTAAAACGGGTGCCAACAACACATTGGCATCAACGCCAGCACCAGAGAGTGCAGGCCGGGATGACCAATACAAAGCAGGCACCTCTAAAAGGGGTGCCAGCAACACATTGGCATCAACGCCAGCACCAGAGAGCCCAGGCCGGGATGCCCAACAAGAATCAGGCACATCATCAACAGGTGCCAACAACCTCAAAGGCTTCCTAACGGAGATGGCAGAGAGGGCGGTGGCAAGCACCACTGCAACACAGTACAGTAAGTGTTTGCAAACAGTATTTTGTATCATAGTAGCCTCAAACATAAACCCGCTTGACCATATATATTTTATTACGGTTCCAGCTGGGTTTATTCACCATTTCTTTTTGTAAATGTCTTTCTCGTGTTTTTCTCTGCGCGCCAAACCGGGATTGGTCCCTTTGTTCATCGCCTTTCCGCAGAATTCCACACAGAAGCCCTCCTTTCAGTGCCTGAGCATCTGGGTAGGCAGGATGTCAGGGAGGGGTTTAGAACCCCTGCCATGCGTTCCCTTAGTAACCCAAGTCGCACTCCTAATTGATTGGCTGGGTGACTGTCCTTGCCAAGACAGCCACCCTGCTGTGTGATTGACAGCCAGGCTGTATGAATGGGGGAAAACTGCATAAAAAGCAGGTCTCTGGGACTGGAAGAGCAGAGTCGCCACTGGAACGAAAAAACCAACGAAGAACTGATGGAAGAGGATCCCTACAACGACTGAACCGCCCGGTGAAGCCCTGCTGCAGGTCCGATTCTTCAGAATCCGACGACAGAGAAGATCCTCCAAGAAACTTCTTCCCTTGCTTGAGCTGGTGGGACCAACCAGTTTGCCAAAACTGCAAGTCAGGACCCCCCCTCTGGTCGAATTCGCTGTACAGAGCTACAGTGGGCCAGATAGCCAGGAAGGTCAGACCCTGCTTTGGTTTTAAGGAGCGCAACTTTTATTCGTTGCTTTGCTCTGCTGCTGGGTTCTTCCCTGGGTAGTGCAATACCCTCCAGTCTTCCTACTTCTGATCAGCCCGACAGTCGCTTCAGGAACCGTGAGCCTGCAGGAACTACCAGGAACGTCTGCCTCAGCTACAGCTCCCTCTCCGTTTTAAGGTACTGTGCAAATCCGGTTGTTCGTTTCGTTCAGCTGCGGTGAAAGTGTTTGAAATCTTTCTCCAATCCGAGGGCTTGTCCTTCTCTTCTCTTTGAACTACCTTTTCTACCAGCCAACCTCGTCCGGAAACCGTGCCACGAAATTTACCGCAAACTACCCTGAACTTTATCATCTTGAGCAAAAGACTTTTGGCCTATTGACTTTGGCCCTAAGCCTTTTCTATCTGATTTTATCATTGTAGTTCCTCTTGTTCGATTGCCCTGAGTACTTACCCGTTGGTGTGATTCAATTTCAGTTAACTTTCACTCCCTTTTTTTAATTGCTTGAGTGCCAATTTGCTCCCACTTCATTTTGTGAGCTTAACTTCTCTGGAACTTATTGGGAGTTGTGTGGTGTATTAAGAGTGTGATTTTTAGACTGCTTATAATAGTGTAATGTTATGCAACTGAAGAGTGAAATAAATATATATTCTTTTACTTGAAAACCTTGAGTCAGTGCTTCATGTTGGAGCTCATGACTACACTTGTCCAGTCAAGAGAGAGAAGGGACATTTCCAGAGAAAACCATAGATTTATCTTCCTGGAGTTCAGGGACATCTTGCAAAGAAAGGCAATAGAAAGGCCCTGCCTTCACCCTCAGAGCTTTCTCAGCAATATCTTTCTAGTAAGGAAGATGGACGAAACAGGTTAACCTAGGTATATTAACAGGTTCCTGGTAGATATGCAGTTCAAAATGGAGATAATTGCCACGTTGATAGATGTGTTGAGGCCAGGGGATTGGTTAGTAATTCTGGTCCTCACGGTCATTTATCTCATGCTCCCTACATGTTATCTCCATCTTCAACGGGAGGAGATGATTTATTAGTTCACTTCCTTGCCGTTTGGGCTGGCTTTGGCCCATCAGTGCTTCATTGATCTTCTGCAGCCAGTAGCGGCTTTTGCCTGGGCAAGGGTCTCAGGTGGTTAAGCTACTTGGATGATATCCTGATAACAGTAGATTCCATCCAGTCAGTTCAGGAGCATGCTCCTTATACGATTCGTCTTTTACAGTCCTATGGGTTTGTCATGACTTAGCAGAAACCAGATCTAGCCCCATTACCATCCCAGAACATGTCATTTTGGGCGTTTTTGATAAATGTTATGTTATGTTATGTAATTGTGCATTTGTATAGCACCTTATATACCATTGGTATGATCTCAAAGCGCTGTGGGTTGAACGCCCTCGGGCACATAGACCATGTCAGTGGAGAGAGTAGAGTAGTAAATAGAGCTTGTTTGCGCTCAGTATGTGTGCAGCCAGTGCGGTTTACATTGGGTGTAGCTGCATTCTAATGCTAGGTGCGGTGCTGTGGTTGTGTGAGGTCAGTAGAATGTGTGCAGCATGGTCGATGACCTCAGAGTTTGCATTCTGGCAGTGGTGGAGCTTGTGTATGAGATTATGTGTGCAGCCGTGCCGATTATTTTTCTTGGGGTATAGCTGCATTCTAAAGACCATTGAGGTGTTCATGGATGTGTGTAGGTATGTGTGCAGCTAGCCCGAAATTGATTGAGGGGTATAGCTGCATTCTATTGTTTGTTGGTGTAGAGAAGAGAGTGAGCATATCAGTATGTGTGAGTGTTTGTGCGGATTGGTGGGAGAACCCTATTTCAGATTACCTTCCAGTGCCCACGGAGCTGGCCGTATCTGTTTTAGAGGTTTTGAGCATTGGTTCGCTGGCAGAGATTCTCAGTCTAGTGCAGAGTTTGTTCTGATTACCGGGCTTGAGTTTGTATTTCCCTACTTGGCAGTGTCATCCGTGTTGAGTGGCCCTATTCCTAATCTTTATTGGGTTAAGCAAATTGCAGGTCTATGGTCGTCCCTGTGTCTCGTTGAGTCTGCCATTGTTTATTAGGAAGATACCTTTTCATTGTAGAGTTACATCCAGTTCTGTTCTATCAGACTTACGAGTCCTCGCTAGATTTGATGACTGGTGTTCAGTGGACCAAGGGACCAGCAACAGCCACTATGGTCATCCCTGTGTCTTGTTGGGTATGTAGATTGCTTATAGAATGACACTTTCTTAGTGGGCATTTACATCTGTTCTATTAAACATACCAGTACATCCTAGGTATGGAGACCGGTACTCGGTATACCCAAAGTTCAGGCAACAGGTTAGGCCGTGTTGTAAGTGGTGTGTCCGAACTGGCAGTGTTATATGCAGCGGAGTGTCCAGAGTGTGTTGCCTGTGCCGCTGGGACATCCTGTTATCTCTGCTGCCTGTACTGCGAGCAGTCTTTTTTTGTGCTCGATCATAGGAGGAGCCAGAACATAAATACTCTGACACAACGCGGAACGTCGCGGATTGTCCAAATTGTGTTGCCTGTGTCGGTGGGATACCCTGTTACCTGTTACCTCTGATGCCTGTGCTGCGAGCACTCTTTTTTTGTACTTGATCGGAGAAGGAGGAGCCAGTACTTAAATGCTCTGACTCAATGCAGAGTGTCCAGAGTGTGTTGCCTGTGCTTCCGGGGCTTCCAGGCAACCTAAACAATAGCCTTGCTTCTTTGGAGATGTACCTGCCAACTTGCATGGAATTGGCCCAGACCAGAAGCCAAACTCGTTTACTGCTCCTTGCGGAATCCTTTCTGTGGGAGACTGCCTACAATGCGAAGGACAGCAGAGCCCCTGAAAAATCACAAAGTACTTGACCGCCCTTTTGCATACAACAAAACCTCTTAGTTGAGTTACCCCAAAATGCTGCCATTTCAAACCCTGTTCCTTGCTGTGTAGGGAGGGCATGGGAAGATTTACAAGCACTTGCCCAGGTGTTACTAAGAGGGCAAGAAGAGGTTTCTCTTCCTGAGTCAATCAAAGACTAAGCCAAGGATGGTGCTGACAACACAGATCCCTTGTGTCCTAACAGAGACATTGGAGGGCACCACATGGCTCAAGGGAGAGCCCCTATATTTAAACCGGCTAGCCTGTTTTGAAAAAAAGTAACAGTCTCAAAGAGAACTGTGGCTGGAACAAAGTTATTTCCTACTAAACGTATCGAGCCATTATCCAATGCCTCACCCTGGAGGAAAACCATCACCCTACCAAAGGGCTGCACTAGCTCCAACAGAGCAGGAGAACTTTCTAATGCCGACATATTGTCAAGGGCCTGCTCTGGTATGAAAACAGACCCTCTACGCAGAGCGTCAATCTTATTAGGGCCGGCAACCTAATCAAAATCAATGGAGAGGGAATTAAAATCTTACAAGACAGTAGTGATCGAAGTGTTCCTTCTGACAGAGTTGAAGAGGATGGTGAGGAATGTGGGCTGAGTGAAGATGGGTGAGGAAGAGAGCCCAGCCCGGCCTGCTTTGACTCTACAGGGCTCAACTTCCATACATTGTGCTCACCTCTACCCTCTTCCCCTCCTCTCTGCCCCCACCTCACTGTCCTCCTTAGTGTCCTCTCAACAGCCAGCCTCACAGATCTAGAACCTGCGTAGGAGGCAAAGGAGACTATCTATAATGAGGCCCCGCCTCCACCGGCTTTGAAAGCGAATACGATCCAGTCTGCTAGGCATTGCAGCGATAGGGTCGGTTTATGCTCAGAAGCGGTGGGAAACAGGGAGGAACCAGACATCTCCCCTGAAGTAGGAAGGAAGGCCCCTAGCGCCCCACACAGGAAGAGGCCTGGTTCCCTCCCCCTTACTCGAGATAATCTTCCCTCTGACAAGGGACAAAATCCTGTGCCCAACAGTAAACCGAGGGAACAGCAGTCTACGACTCCTGCAAAGACCAGTCTTCTTCTGACTCAGAGCTCAACTCCACCAATTGTGGGAAACCCAGCAGGCTTTGGGAACAAAACAGGGGTGTTTGAGACCTGCACGCTTCAACGGCAGCAGGACCAAGTAACAATGACCCCTCATCCTCCCACACTATCCTCATGTCAACCATCACCGTTTCCTTAGCCCGATTCCTGAAACTTTACGAAACAATAAACGACAATCTCAGGGATAAAACCACACTGACGGCAATGATGAATTCCAAATTAATTTATGTAGAAGCCTTCATGAATACTGTTAAGGGGTGCTGGGAAAAGAACATAGGGGACAACATGTGCACGCAAAACGATTTTATGGCCTTACTAAAAGAGGTGAGAGCGGAAAAAAGCTGTTCTTAAACCTCTCAAAAGATATCCTGAAAGTCACAATTCAAATATAGGAAGGCTCTCAAGGAGGTGAAAATCCTACCAAGAGCCAGTGTGAACGTGATGGGGATCAACACCTAAATGAGGAGATTACACTTGTTGACATAACTAGGGAAAATGTAAACCTGCCCCTAGAAAAACATTCTGATGGCATTGACTCCAAATCCACAGTCAGCAATGTCCAGTCCCCAAGAATCCATACACTCTGCAACCATGGTCCAGAGTCAAAAAGGGCCCAAGTCACCATGGATGAGAACCAAATGGTACACCACGAGAAGACACCCAAAATAGGAAAGATTATTGCCACGGTATTAGATCCAGAAATAGAAGAACTTGGGCATATCATGTTGGAACCAACCGCTCAAATCACTCTTAATGTTTCAATTTCTGGGGCAAAGTCTAAACAAAACGGCCCAGCAAAGGCAAAACCACCTCAAAGAAAAAGAATGTCGAATTATCTAGACGAGCAAAATCAAATAGCTCTAAGAGCTTCCTGAGAAACTTGAGACTAGATGAAAGAGGGTCCTCCTTGAGCCTCACTGTGAAGAAACTAATCTCTATCCCTCATGGCCCTGGCAAGTATTATAGGTGTCATTATTTTATCCTGTTCCACTTCACTACAGGGTCCTTCAAAATCTGAAGATCCAGCCTCTTCATCGAGGTTCGCACTGCTCAAATTGGGTGTCTGTTTCTAAAGTAGCGAGAGAGGAATTTCCCTGGTGGCCCTGTCATATTGATGCCTGGACTGGAATAACAGGTTTCCTTTCTTCCCCTACTCTTCAATTACATCCAGATGCAAGTCTCCACGTATGCAGCGCCAGATGCGTGCCGCTCCTGACTGCAGGGTTATGGACACCACAGGTCTCCCTAACACATAATCTTTAGAGATGCTTGCAGGATTATTTGCAGTCATAAGCTTCTCAGACAGGCCTTCTCAATGTGTGCTCTGGCTTCTAATAGACAACTATACAATTAAATGGTCTGTTATATCACAGTGTAGTGGGGGGAATGGGCTACAGCACTCTAAGCAGTTAGGCCAGAACAGGCAATACACGGTACCAGATTCTATTATCTAGCCTCATCACCCTTGCTCCACCGACTACCTGCCTCTCTTGAACCCACTGGTCCTGATGTCCAAAGACTGCCTAGGGGTTGGGCTATGGTGCAGAGAAACAGGGTAGCGGAATGGGCAAAGGTGCAGGTAAAAGGATCCAACCCCCTTAAATATTTGAATGAATACACTATAAAGGTGGCTTATGTGCAGGGATAAACTACAACAATAATGCAGAGACCACTTTAGTTCTTGTGTACTGATTCTTTGGTTTTGTTTTTCTATGTAGACTCCAACTTTTCCTCAGACGGATGGGAACATAGCCTCTCTAGGTACATCAGGTCTTTAAAGTTGTTTTCAAATAACAATTTGATAAACTCAAGCAAATATTTCCAGTAATCCTTTCAAAACTCTATTCAGCCTAAATATCGCTATAAAATATGTTATAGTTCTTAAATATGGTCTTACTGGTGACACATCATGGCTAGGGCTGCTTGCTGTCATTTGCCTTTAGGAATTTACCCTTGGCGGTGGTGGAGCCAGAAGGAGGTGCTGGGAGGAGGCTTGAGAGGATGCTGGCCCATGATTGGCTGAGAGAGGCCAACAGGAAGCACTCACACCAGGACTACATTGGGGTATTGAACAGTAGGTGGCAACCGCAGAAGGTTTTCTGTGCCGTGTGTACTGGGCAGCCTGGGTGAGAGTAGCAGCAGTGGTGGCTGGGGTAAACAGTCCAAGGCTGCATCTGCCAGCAGCAGCTCCGGTGAAGAGTCAAATGGGAGTGCCAGCTGTGATCTCATAGCTGCACCTTCAATAGCTCAGGGGCAACGTTCTCTCCTTGGAAGCAAGAAAACAAGGAGGACCACAGGTTCGATCCCCGGTCTGCGCTTAGAAACCTCTGGGTATAAAGCGTGTTATAAATAACCTATCATATCATATATCACTGAGTGCACGACAGAAGCAGATTGATGCTGCAGGATAAACCAGGTATGTTTTCTGAGCAAAAGGGGGCCAATAGTGGGAGGGCATCTCTTTGGAAGCATGACACTCCAGAACAGAGGGTTAGAATCAATGGTCTTTAGCATAGCCCGGACCTGTCTTCATGCTCAGTAGCAGGGAACAACGTTGGTCCTAGTAATGCGAAATGGCCGAGTGAAGCTTGGTACCTGTTGGCACTACAGTTAGGTCTATTTCCTGTATTCACCGACATCCTACTAGATCCCCTTCTTCAGTCTTATGCCAAGGTCCAAGGTGCTGGAGATGGTCTGCCGAGTGAAATTCGGTAGAGGCTTTTGTATTCATTGGCCTTCATGGGTCTGAGTGCTAACAAAACCTATGATCCTGCATGGAGGACTTGGGTCCAGTGGTGCTTTCAATGGCATTTTGATCCCGTTAGATATGCTTTATCGCAGGGGTAAACATGTCAACGGAAACTGCCACAGGCCTTTCTTATCATAATGTGAATTCTTATAGGTCTGCTATTGTAATCGGGGATGGATCCAACACACTTATTGGGAGACAGGTGTAGGCAGACAGAGCAATATACTTTTTTATCACACTTTATATTACTTTTTAAAACTTACCCACCCGCCTCTTAGCTGTCTCAATTGACCCGCTTACCTGAGCTCGGGATCTCTCTGGTGCATCACTGGGGAAATGGATGTGGGATGAAAAGGCAAGGTTAGGATTCCCCAGTGCATGAGGGGGGGTCCCCAAAGTCTTTGAAAGCTGGGCTGCGTGTGCAAGAGGCAGCCAGAAACTCGTCCCTTTAAGGCTTCATGGCTGGGCTGCGTATGACAGGTGCAGCCTGTAGTTAATTTCAGCATGGGGGGGCACACATTAATTCTTCAGCCCGGGCTGTGTCTGCCAGCAGAGGTATGTGGAGATTTTTGTGGCCTGCTTGGCAGCAGGCGGACCCTTCACTGTCATGTGGTGCTATCACGGCGAGCGCCGCATATGGCAAAGACAGCCCAGGAGGCTGTGGTGAAGTTATGCACTCCCCATCATTGTAGGGAATGCGAGGGATGAAGTGACGGGCTCGCGGTGGTGAGGAAAGGCACTGCGAGGCAGTGGTGAGTTTGGGCGCTCTCCTCCCTGACCTTACTGTACCTCTCAGGTTAGTCTTTTTTGTCAGGGTAGGGTTTTTCTCTGTATGGTGTCTCCTGTCTCATTTCTCATATGAGTAAGACAGGGTCCAGGTTTATTGAACTGTTTATGGATTTCCCTAAGCTACAGACGCTCTTAGAATGTCTACTTATCAGCTTTCTATCTCCTTCCACACACCCTTGCATCATGTTCCTTCCGCAGGTTTAACCAGGAGTGTTAGGTGGATTATGATCCAGGAGGGCTTCCACGGGTCCCTTTCTGGTCCTCACCCCACTAGAGGTGCAATGATGTCCACTGCTAGTTCTTTTTCTAGTCCGTTTTCTCTTTTGCCCATCTAGCAGGCAGTCATAGGCCAGCTGACTTGTCCATGGGTTTTGTTGTAATCCTATTGTGGACACTTCTCTGGATGTTGTTTTTCTACTTTGAATGTGCATAACAGACACAGCCTGTGCCACGCCATAGAAAGTCCATTATTCCTAGTAGTTACGTAAGAGAGGTGGTATTTTATTTAATGGCATTGAGGTGAATTCTTTTTTGGCCTCAGCTACATATTGTTTTTGTTTAAGCGGAAAAGCATTCCAGTGAGACCCAGGTGTGTTTCCGAGGACTCTGATATTCTTTCCCTTACCCTGCAAAGGGTGAGGACTAGTCTGCTGTTAGATCCCCGCTCCCTTATTTCCATGCTCCCTAACATTATTCTTTCACCTTTTTTTGTAAAGCGCTCTTTTGCTTCCAGAAGCTAGGACTGTGCTCAATAAATACCCTAACAATAATATCATTATTATTATCATTATTATTATTATTATTATTATTATTATTATTATTATTATTAATAATAATAATAATCTCCTATTTTTTCCCCTGAATATGAAGGCAACAGGATCTGTAGGCTCACAGCAGAACAGAGGTCATTTCAGCTAGCAAGCACATAGCTGTATGTCTTACTGGAGGGTGACTGCCTGGAATAGAGTGAAGATTGGGGTGGGATCATGGGAGCTGTAGTTTCTTTATGTTTTATCTTACTCCTATACTTAATAAAGGAGTAAAGGAATAATCTACGCTGCTGTTGTTAAATTGTACTGCAAGTAGTCTTAACCAATAGCGCTCAATGTATTAATCTTGGAACGGTTGAAGCCTGTCAGCTTTTGCTGGCATCGAAGCAGGCACTGCAGGTTGCGACCAGATACCAGGTGTGGTGTATAATCCTCTTACTCCACACTGCAAAGTGCCAGGACTGTCTCATCTCGATGGCATCTGCAGAAATTGGATGCACTGCCAGCCCTCCAGCATAAGCTAGAAACCCTTAAGCAAACAGCTGCTTTTTATTTATCATGGCAAATTGACTGCGACAGCCTCTGGGTATGAGCGCGTTCATAATATGTGCCTTTCAGAGGTGCCTCGTGCATGCGACACGGCTGCTATATGAAGATCCTATACTTATGTTTTAAGTGAGCATACTCTGCATACCCGAAAAGAATAAAAGCACACCTCGTGTGTACGCATGTGTGAAATGGTATTCCCCCAAACGGCTTCACAATGGTACACGTTTGCTCTTATTTTGCACAGAATAGTTGCGGGAACCCTTCCAGGTAAAATGAGTCTGGAAATCTCATCGTATTTGATAGTAGCGCCGCCTCAGCCCTTAATCCTTCCAACGTTAATAAAGCAAGTGTTGACGAATGTATTAATATAAGCACAGTGGCCAGAGACAATTCAGCTATTTCCCTGTTACCAAAATACCCTTAAATTACCACACTGAATTAGAAATGCGTGGTCGTGGGTTGAGAACCATATGCCACGCTATGTTACTCCTGCGTTATCGAGCGTCACACTCGCTGCGTCACACTGTGGATGCTGCAGGAAGCTGCTCTGCTCCCCCTTAGCTTCTTCCGGCAGCAGCATGCAGGCTCCCACGCTTCCATCGCTGGTGGCATCGCCGCATTTTAATTGGACGAGCTTCCTGCTGCTCTCCGGGCCTTTGCCTTTCTTGCTGGCACACCTTCCGCCATTAGAGAGCGTGTCTGAGAGAGGATGGTATTTTTATCTCAAAGTAGCTTTGCTTCCTTCAGTGGGAGGACAAGAAGCAGGATATTTTGCTCCAACTAGCTTCTCGCACCAAAGAAACCAGCAACATAATAACTACACAAATATGGGGCTTCAATGCGGGCCCTGAGGTGGATGCGGGCGTCAGAGGCCACTGTACTCACATCAAAGGGACTCTCAAATGACAGGACGATACATTACATTGCAACAGGTACATGGAACATTTCTGCATCAGTCAGTAGTCCTGATATGTTACATTAAAGGTATTTGTATAATGTTGTGCTGAAAATCAGTAAAACGACTTTCAAGGTAAGCCTTACATATAACATGGCCGCTCCCCGGCTTGCGGATGGAAGAAGCAACACTGTGGAGGGTCAGGGAGCAGTGGAAAACAGTAAGTGGGCGCAGTAATGGTTTTAGGCACGTGGTGTATTTTCTTAATTAGCCCCCTTAAAAGTAAAGGGCGTAACCCTTTGTAAACAGGAAGAATACTGCTAGACAGTTCCCCTTGTGAGCTCAACCAACTCTAAACTATGGGGCATTAGCGCCTACGCAAGGTGATGATTTGCGATCAATGGAGCGAAAGTCCTCTAAGACAAGGAGAACCCCTTCCACTCTCTGTCCATGTGAGCCTTAGTTCAATACTCTCTGTCCATGTTGCCAATCTCCTCATACTGTATGCATGTTCCCCAAGCTCCTCCACTGTATGCTCATATTCTCCAAACTCCTCTAATGGGCCATATGTGCCATTAGCTCCGCAAGCTGTTTTATGTGTCCAAGCTCATCCGCCTGTCAGTCCATGCGCCCCATGCACATCATTGCGTATTCTGTGTCCCAGAGTTCTCACACTCTATCCATGTGGCTGAAGCTCCTCCACTGTCTTTCTATGTCGTCAATCCCATTTCAGGGCAAGCTCCACCTGATCATATGCCCCAAGCTCTTCACTCTGTCTGTCCATGATATGATATGATATGATATGGCATTTATAACGTGCCTATACACAAGTGTTTCGAGGCGCGAAACCATGTGCCCAAAGCTCCCACGCTGTCTTTCCATGTCGTCAATCACCTTACCCTCTCTGTACAATTGCCTTTCACCACCCGTTCATATGCCGAAAGCTCCTCACTCTGTCCATGTGCCCAAAGCTCCCACGCTGTCTTTCCATGTCATCAATCACCTTACCCTCTGTACAATTGCCTTTCACCAACCGTTCATATGCCCCAAGCTCCTCATTGTGTCTGTCCATGGGCCCAAGGTTCCCACGCTGTCTTTCCATGTCGTCAATCGCCTTACCCTCGCTGTACAATTGCCTTTCACCACTCGTTCATATGCCCCAAGTTCTGCACTCTGTCTGTCCATGTGCCCAAAGCTCCCACGCTGTCTTTCCATGTCGTCAATCACCTTACCCTCTCTGTACAATTGCCTTTCACCACTCGTTCATATGCCCCAAGTTCTGCACTCTGTCCATGTGCCCAAAGCTCCCACGCTGTCTTTCCATGTCGTCAATCACCTTACCCTCTCTTTACAATTGACTTTCACCACCCGTTCATATGCCGCAAGCTCCTCACTCTGTCCATGTGCCCAAAGCTCCCACGCTGTCTTTCCATGTCATCAATCACCTTACCCTCTGTACAATTGCCTTTCACCAACCGTTCATATGCCCCAAGCTCCTCATTGTGTCTGTCCATGGGCCCAAGGTTCCCACGCTGTCTTTCCATGTCGTCAATCGCCTTACCCTTTCTGGCCAATTTCTTTTCAACATCGGTACGCTTGCCCCAATCGCCTCAATCTGTCTGTCCATGGACCCAACCCTCCTCTACTGTCTTTCTATGTCACTCAAGCTGCTCACCTCCCTGCTCTTTAGAGGATCTTTCCAAATGGCACTAGCGATGCACACCATTTGCTCATATGATTACATCCAGCTCAGCCGGAAGCTGTGAGTTTATCCCCTATAGTGAATGATAGTAATAATACATCCATTTCTTTATTTTACATGTCTGTATTTTCCTGACTCTTTTAATGGAGGATTTGATAATGGTGACCTGTATGGAAGCGTGACCTTGTTGCAAGACCATGAGGAGTGCTTCTAGGTATTTAGATATCAAAGATGTACATTTATTTACATTTGTTCATGTAGTTAGGGGGGGTTAACCAATTATAGACCAGATATGATACAACACCGGTAAATAGATGGGCATAGTGTGCACTTTGTAAATAAACACCGAGAACAAAGAGAGAAATAAGCACATGAACAGACAAATTCAGACAGCGCTAAAACTACGCTTACTGCTTATTGGCAATTCACAAGTCAAGCGACATGTGGCGATGCACTAGAGGAAGAGCACTGGAGACATTCACAATGAATCAGGAAAGATTATTGGGAATGGGGGGGATACTGAAGATGGAAGAAATTCTCTTACACCTGTGTACTTCATTGCACACATTCGCCCGTTTTATTGTGCCTTGGTTAGATGCCATCTTGGGCCAAAGTATTCCCCTAACAGTGCCAAGGGTGAGATTGCTTTGAGTGGGTCAGGTTGCCTGGTTGAGTTGCTGCTCCATGCCTTTACAGTAGGGAAGAAGATAATACTGCAGGTGTGGGAGGAACCTGTGAACTCTAAGATAGGTGATTGGGTTGTAGAGGTCGTATTGAGAAGGTGATGTCCCGTTGAAGCGCACATAAACAAGAGGTATGCAGCCATTTGGTGGATCTTCGTGAGGTGGTGGAGAATGGTAAGTTGATGTGAGAATATGTATGTGCATGATAGACAGTTGAGCGGCCTGCAAAATAGAAGCTGCTCTCAGTCAGAATATTGTGGTAACCATAGATGCTCCTGCACTTCCCCCCATTATTTTCTTTCTTCATTTTTTGTGTTTGTGTGTTGTTGTCTTTACTCGTCAACCCTCTAAAGCCTCTTACATGTCTTGTACAGTCTTAATTATCCTTAACCGAATGGGCTGTTTCAACAGTGGGAGGTGGGGGTGTGTATGCTGCACCCACAAACCTTGAAGTCCATCCATGGTTTCCACCCATGTATTCTGAGTTGGAATGGTTGTCCTGTTCCAAACATCTCATAAAGCTATATTTATAAAGAGAGATTAAAATAATTGCACATGAGCTCAGAGGAGGCAGAGGAAACACTATTTAAAGCATGCTTTGGTCTAAACAAAATAAAAAACATGTGCTCTGCGCCCTCTAACCCCCAAAGAAATCTCTTAATTGTGACGCGTGCATCAAAGTTGTGTTTGAAATGTTTCCAAACTGTAATGAGGACCACAGTGACTCTGTGATTCATCAACACTCTCACACAACATGATAGTTTAAAACCTTTTTTTTTTATTTTCTCTTTTATCACAACCATGAACAGTAAACAAGGTGCAATATGTACATAACAACTAAAAGCAAGGTCCTTTAAAGCTGGCAGTGCCTCTGGATCCCTCACACCGGCTCCTCCAAGTGAAGCACAGATTCCCTTCCAGCAGCCCACACCCAGGACCACTGTCCCATAATTCCAGTGTGGCATGTCCAGGTGGGCGTGTGTAGCCTGGTGTCCTTACTCCAGGGGCAACAGTCTTACCGCAACCTCCATGACCCTTTCCAGTGCAAGAATATCTTTTGCACATTTTGTATTGTTATGGTTACACACAATTCAGACCTACATTTGGGGCGCTGACTGCAGACATGAAATTGACTTCAGCGTGAAAAGCCAGTATCAGTTCCAAGATGTATGAAGAGGATGAGCTGAAACAATGCTCCTTTGTAATTGATGCTGCTCCCAAAAATAAAGCGTGCGTTGCGGTTGGGTGTGTCTTGGCTTAGAAATAATGCCGTGCCCCTTGTGTGTGATCTCAGAAACCTGCGTGTGCAGATTCTGCAACCGAGTTTAGTCGTAGCTTCCAAGAATGCGAACTTGCTCTTAAATTCCGCTGAAGTCGTTTTAAAATTGGCAACCAAATGTTCACTGAACTCGAAATCTAATCCAGACCACTTGATACATGCATAACGTATGTAACTAATATTCAATGTTTGTACGAAAAATATATTAATTTAGCACTACACGAATATCAGGAGTATACAAATAGATGACTTTATTCTATGATATAAGTATACAACATTGTCTTGTTGTGGAGTGTGTAAGAATTAAATACACTTGTCGACATGGATGAAAGGCCTGCCAGTGCAGAGCTGTAAGGAAAGGTATGAGCAGTCTACAGCAGGCTGCAGTGTTTTTTTGCTTTCCTTTGTGGGAGGACCCACTTGTACCTGGTACACACCGCAGAGCGGTGAGCGAAGCTGTGCGGAGAGGTGTGAGCAGTCCACGGCAGGAGTCGGATGGAGTCTGCTGACAGCGTGGTCATCGAGGACATGCATCCACCAAAGCCCCTCTCGGCGGACTTGGATCCAGGTGCGCGACGTCTAAAGAGTCATCGAACCCTACCTGAACAAAAATCACCAACAAGAAGAACTAAAGAGGTAAGACCCAGCAATACCTCCTACACGACTAAAAAACGCTCCGTTGGTG
Source organism: Ambystoma mexicanum (assembly GCF_040938575.1). Classification (NCBI taxonomy): domain Eukaryota; kingdom Metazoa; phylum Chordata; class Amphibia; order Caudata; family Ambystomatidae; genus Ambystoma; species Ambystoma mexicanum. The sequence goes on along the minus strand of NC_090933.1, from coordinate 936,389,734 downwards.
TCTGCAACCATTCGTGCTAACAATCAATGCTCACCTGGTGCACCCACCATGAGCTCAGCAAACGACACTGGAAGCGATATAGATGACACAGACGATATCGTTTTCGAGATAACTCACCCTTCTGCAACTCAGAATACTCACAATACTATGGAAAATGGGGCCAACGGAACCCACCCCGCCCCGGTTCACTCGCCATTGAACTTGCAGTCGCCGTCATGAAGTCTGGACCCGGAGATGCTGCTTGAGCTGATTCCACCTCGGGCGGTCTCGAAGTCAAGGAATCCTTCCTTTCCATCTCAAGTTCTGCCGGCTGCTCTACCCAGCTGCCAGACTCCCGCAGCAGTGGCGAGTGTGTCCGGGCCACGACCATCAGAGGATGGCCGGGCACGGCCCCTGCTCTGGTGGTGGGAGAAAGCGGTGAACTGGAAATTGGGACCTCGCCGGAAAACGCCACCGACAACCCTGGTAAGACGAGGGAGAGACCCAACCAACCGCTGCAACTAAGCCTGCCTGTCCCAACTACGAGCTCTCACAGGCTTTGGCCCAAGACAACAGACCCGCTTCCGAGGAAGGAGAGCTTGGCAGGGGGGAACCAGGAGGGCACTGAGGCAGGTTTGAAAACAACAACCAAATGTATCACTGCCAAAATCCACGCTGAGTCGGGGGCAGTGATTTTGGACAACGTGCTCACTACCCTGCCCACACCGAAAAAAAACAGGTCCCTTTTTGAAAATCGCCCAGAGCTCACTACTAACGCAGCAGAAGACATCATATGTCGTGGAAACTCTAAAGAGGCTCTATCCACCAGCAATAACAACACAGTCAAAATACGTTTGAAACAGGCAAACCTTGGGGTCCAGACGGCTGAACAGCCGTGTACTGAGTCTGATACCTCGATGACTCAGAATCGACTGAACGCTGTTCCTGAAAAAATAAATGACAAAACAATCAAAACTAAAAGGTCTACATATCCTGAAAAAGAACCAAAAAAAGGCTTACGGAAATCACCAAAGGAATTAAGAAACCCACTGCACAGAAATCAACTTGGACAGTACAGAAAAAAATAAATAGGCAAGAAAGCTTTTCCCCATCCGCTTCTATCAAATGCCCTTAAGGACTTCTTTAAGAAGCAATGTAAACGGAAGTTAGATCAGGATCTGGAACTTTCAGACGCCAAAATCTTGGAGGCTATTCAAGACTCCCCTCCAGCCAATAAAGCAAGACAAATGGACTCAACAACTTCCAAGCAGGCCAATTGCCTGCCATCAACCAAAAAAACAAACTCTACCCAAAACACTGTAGTTGCAGCCTGTCCATTGGGCAAACACCAAGAAGATCCCATCTCGGTGGGAGTGGGGGGCGCAACTATCGACACTCTCTCCTTTTCCCCGATGACTAATCAAGCAAGGTTACTCAAACCTGGGCGATCGCACGTAGAGACAAGCAAGCCTTTGGAGGAAACTGAGAAGAACCTTAAATCTGACAAGCAAGTGGGGAGTGAGATTCATTCATCTCCCAACATCCTGGATAACCTAGGACCAAAGCCATTAGTATTAACACAAACGGCGTCTCTGGCTGCACCAAGACAGCCACGTCAAGAAACCATTTGGGACAATCCATCAGAAAGTGAAGTGTTTTTACTGGAACCCAAGAGCCCTGATGGGAAAAATCAAACGGGAGAAATACTTATCCCCTTATCTTCACCTCATCCAGCTACGCCAAGAGCCCGATTTCCCTTGAAAAAGAGGTGATTAAGTGAAATTGCTTCAAGAAGCACAAAAGAATCTCCAACTAAAAAGTCGGACCTTACAACGGTCATGTCGGCTATAACAATCGCCCTGGCCCCCTTTGGGAAGCTGTATGAGGCTCTTAACGACTCTATTGTTACGTAGTGTTATGTGTCATATGCATGCGCGGGCGGGAAGGAGACTCGCGCATGCGCTATTTTGAATAAACGCTGACCGAGACGGCAGTTGCCGCCGGGACCCCATACCGAGCAGACGTGTATGTGCTTTCTTTGGTCGCCCGACAAGCCAAACAGTGCACTAACAAGTCAGTGGTAGATATTGCCACTTCACCAAAGACACCGGAGGAATTCCTGGTGAGAAGCTCCCTGACTGATCTCACCCAACATTGGGACCCAGTAGAAGGAACAGAGCAGCAAACTGAAAATATTGACAGGACTGAACCAAAAGAACCACGCCCCCTGGCTTGCCCCTCTATGGGGGACGGCAAAACAACAACTTCAACACCAAAAACAGCCCCAAAGGGTGCCTGTACGAAAACTCATCCATCTGAGACGGTCCAACAAGTCAAAAAAAGGACCGATCATCCTTCCAACATTCTGGGCGACTCCAATAAAGAAAAACAACGGACACATTAACAAGATCGACCCGTCTCTTTAAAATATAGCAGAAACCAGGGAACGAAAGGTACATGATTCTAAATAGAAAAACCATGCTCAGGATACTAAACCAAGTTGACATGCTGCAGACATTAAAAACAGACGACTTTACCCTGATCGAGCCGTACTACAGAAAAAAACAAGCAAAAGCTTATCTCCACATTAAAACTTCTGCATTACGAGAGATTCCGCAGGATGTGTACTTGGAGCTGGCAAACCTGGGTTTCTCTCTGCAAGAGATTCCAACCTTGGTCACGAGGCCTGAAAAAATAGACAAGTCCAGAGAGACAATAAAAAAAACTACAGGCTCAAATCAAGAACGGAGGACCTATACAGAAACATTAGAGGGTTAAGGAGGTTAACTTCCCCAGACGAATCTGATACAGACACAGCAGGCCGAATCTGGAATGGATAAATTCCACCAAACAACACAGGAACGCTTCAACTCAAAATAGAGGAGGCTTAACGTACAGAGACACCAGCAATCACGGACACCCAAGGAGTCACCACGCCTACCCAAACTCACTTAGTTCCGAATACCACGAACATCCTAGAACTCTGCAACCCGCAGAACTCAAGAAAAAAAAATCTAATCCTGTTCAGACCCACATGGACGGATGCCCAAAAAAGGGCCCGTGGTCATGGATTCGGGACGCCATGACCTCTAGCTCCAAGAGATAGCAACCATCACAGGGTGCTGTTCCAGCTCTACAGTCACCCCAACAACAACATGACGACCCTCCCAAGACCACCCTGAACATGGCATCATGGAACACCAGAGGCCATGTTCATCTAACAAGACCTGACAGCCATGACCTGGGAGTATATGATGTCCTATGTCTACAGGAGACTTGGCTGTTGGAAAAACCTGCCCTCGACGGCTTCACTATTGAAATTTCGCAGGCATGCAAAGGGCTGCTAGGTCGCCCATCTTCGGGCCTATTGATAGCCACTTGTTCGGGGTCGGGAATAACCATCACAAAGAAAAATAGCAGAAAGCTACAAGCTGCTGGCTGTCCTTTCTACTTGGGCCCATTTAGATCTGGCTACAAACTCGTCTTCTGTTGACTCTGTGGCTACAGTCAATGTTTATTGGAATCCCCAAAGAACTTCAATAGCGAATTTTTGCGACACAGTGGCAAACACTGTTGATGAAATCTCAATTAAGTACGAGACTTCAAATATTCTAATCTGTGGAGATCTTAACGCCAAATGTAACGCGCCCAATGTGTCTTCAGACAAATAATTCCGCTCTAGCTCGACCGAAGCCAGGGGTTCGGCATTGATGGACCTAATGAAATCCAGAAACTTCTTCAATGTGGCAACTATAAACAATGACCAACCGACTATACCAACGTGGGAGAGGGATTCCTTATCAGCCATGCTTGATTACATTTTTGCCTCCCAAACCGTGCTCCCATGCATAGAGTCTTTCGTGGTAATGAGAACCACAAAGAGTGACCATAACTTGCTCAAACTTACCTGTACTGCAAGCGGGCTTCCCCGTTTAACATATAGAACAACTGTCGAACTCAACACTCAGCAAACTCGCCTTCATATGAAGGAACTTGACATTCGAGAGCTCTCGGAAAAATACAAAACCTTAATGTCAAGAAACAATACTCAAGAAGGAACTTACAGAGAAAGTTATGTACCGCTTTTGCTACCCTTCAAAAAACCCACCAGGGAAGGACATAAAAATATTCCAAAGCCCAATCATACGTACAACACCAACTTAGTATCCAAACAAAGGGGTTTGAGAAAACTGAAGAGACAAGCAGTCACCCTCAACACCGCAAAAGCGTGGGCAACTTTCCATCTGGAGGCAAGGAAATACAAGCAATGTCTTAGAGCTACAAGGGCTGCTCTATACCAAAGCGACACAGAGGATATGCTTAAAGCCCTGACTAAAAAAAAATCACACACGTTTTGGTCACTAGTCAACAAAACAAACCGACAACCAAATAGCCAAAGGATCAACGCAGTTTCGCAAACAAACTGGATTACTCATTTTTCCAAACTATTAGAACGCCCGAAACAGCAAACAAACGCAATCAACCTCACAACAGAGGGAAATTGGGTGGATCTATCAGACAAAGAAGAAATCAAGACAGTCATATCGAAGTAAAAAATGTTGAGAGCAATGGGCCCAGACGACCTCACAAACATGGACTTAAAACAGTACCCGGAAGACTGGTCAACTTTAATCAGTACGATCTTCTCGGACTGCAAAGAAAGGAAAATAACCCCAGATTCCTGGTCCCGAGGAGTAATCGTTCCCATATTCAAAAAGGGCAACAGAGAAGACCCTTCCAACTATCGCCCCATTGCTCTTTTAGATATCATCGGGAAGATTTTTGCAACAATGCTGTTGGGTCACTTCCACAAATGGGCACGTATGTGTCCGAGTGCAGACCCATTCCAAACGGGGTTTCAGAAGAATGCCAGCACGGCAGCAAACATACTGCTACTGCACATAATAAAGGCCAAAGTTCTGTCAGGAGCTCCACAGGTCTTCTTAGCCTTTGTCGACCTGTCACTAGTCTTTGACAGAGTCGACAGACTAAAACTCTGGGCAAAACTAAAGACGTGGAACTGTCCTGAGTCCATCCTGGACCCATTAATTGCTCTGGATTCCAACACCACCGTAAGAATACGCTTAAACCAGCAAGGCCTACTCTCTGAAGCTATGGAGTGAAGCAAGGATGCCCTCTGGCACCTGCTCTCTTTATATCTTTTCTTGGCGACTATAAAGAATCACAAGTCAAGATCATGTCCTCTGCACTGAAAGTAGGGAAAGAGGGTGTCCCAAGACTTCTATATGCCGATGACCTGATCCTTCTGGATCATACTTAGATTGGTCTTCAGCGTGAACTCGATAATCTCACACAATACATTGAAGATAACAACCTGGAGATCAACAAAACAAAAACTAAAATACTGATCTTGCAAAACCCAAGGAAAAAGAAAAAGGAAAATTTGCAGTGGTACCTACATAAGACAATAATCAAAATTGTTCCGTCATTCAAGTATCTGGGGGTGCAAATCGACAGTACCAAGAAAGCGTTAAAAATACAGCAGACACTATGGGAAAGGAAAAAGAACCTGTCAGCCCAGACAAGAGCTGTCGACACAAAATCGACAGTACCAAGAAAGCGTTAAAAATACAGCAGACACTATGGGAAAGGACAAAGAACCTGTCAGCCCAGACAAGAGCTGTCTACACAATATGGCAAATTTTCCCTACTTCCAGCGATCCAGTGTTATAAAACAAAAGTTGTCCCTTCGCTGATCTATGGGATGGACGCGACGCTGACAATTCCATCCTCACTGTGGCTAAAGCTGGAAGGTTTTCTTTGAAAATCATTACTGGGTCTCCCCAAATCTACATCAACCACTGCAATAAGAAGAGAACTAGGCCTACTCTCTCTGAACGCAGCAGTAGCACAAAGCACTATGCAACTGTTCAGAAAAACCCAGCTTCCAGAGAGCCTGCCAATCTATCAAATGATTGCGGTAGAAATCGCCAGAGGAAATAACCTGCTAAATGAGTGGGCAAAGGCCCAAAGGGACAAATTATGTGAGTTCGCCTGCACAGAGGAGGATGTGCTATACAATCCAACCAGAGTGAAGAAACAACTGGAATGTCAAGACTGGATTGGAACAAACAACAAAGCAGCCTTGAACAAACTCCTAATCCACCTACCAATGACTTTTAACAAACTAAAGGAACCCATGGTTTATTGTGTAAAACATCCAAACAAATCTCTAAGGAAAACCTTCATGAAGGCTCGCCTTAACCTGCTCCCTACACAAGAGACCCTAGCAATAAGGGCAGCCAGTGACGAAAAGACCTGCAGACTATGTGATGATCTGCATAAGACAGGGACGATTAGACACCATTTGTTGGTATGTCCTGAAATGAACCGAGAAAGAAAAGCTTTCTTGACCCCGCTCCTTGTAAACTCTTTTACGAACGATGAAGAAACATGGTGGAACCGCCTCATTACAGGAGCCCAAACCAGATAGACAATAGCGACGGCTAAACTCCTGAATATCGCTATGGACAAGATAAAATTGCGTTTGAACTCATCACAACCATTGACTGAAAATTAAAGTCACATAGACGACTTGCTCCACTGTTGTATCAGCATTAGATATTGTTCTACTTGCCGAACCTTTTTTCAGCGAAAAGCGATCTTGTAAAAGTCCAAGCGATTATATACAAATAAATAAAAAACTAAATTAATAAATAAATACAAATTTAGCACTTTCCATAACATTTGCTGACAAGCTTCGGAGAGTGCACCCACGCACGAACGCACGGAGGCGCACACACACACACATACACCTATCCACCCCCCCCCCCTACTGGTGAGAAGAAATGCCAGGCAGGGCAAAGGCTTCTAGGCGCTATACCCTAACTTGTACCACAATTCGTCTCTGTAGTTTCTCAGTCGTAAAAGGCCCACCCCAAAGTGTATAGAATCTCACTTTCGTCTACATAGCTGAGACTCTGTGCTCCAAACATAATAATTAGCAGCGGAATCCCCTAAAAACAATGGCATGCTAAGTATCGAAACAAAAATAAAAGGAATGCCCAAGCAAGATTGTATTAATATGTGTGTTTACTTAAACGTGGATAACTAATAACTACTCTAGAAACTCACTGTGAACGCATAATGCAAATGAGAGTTATAAAGACTGGCCTTGATTCACAGAAGCGTTTTATAATCGTTCTATCCCGTAGGAAAACGCTCTGTGAATCAGGCCCAGTAAGTACACTATGGCAAGATTATGCAGGAAGGGAAATGAGGCCAAGGATAAATATAACAGTGAACATTTAAAACCAACATGGTTACTTTAAAATCTCTTTGGGAAAGGTTGGGAAAGGTCGGGAAAGGGGACCTAACCATTCTCTAGGGCTGCAGATAATGTGGATGTGGTCAGGGTAACTAGGAAAGCCATGCAAAGGCTGTCTAGTGCACTCGAAACCACACGAGTCTCTTCAGGGTGACTTGACAGTGCTCAGACTCTCTTTACATAGCTTTGAGTCCAAGTGCACATCGATGTTCGTATATGTGCCAAGCAAACTGCAATCCCACAACTTCAGCTGTGAGCTGATAGGGACGTCGTTTGGGGGTCGCCCCCTGCGATCCCGTGGTCCCCCTTGCTGCCCCTGTTGTCTCCCTTGCTATCCCTAAATGGAAGCTCCTGGGCTGCGGCCAGCACCAATTGGCTCTTTGTTTGTAATTTGGGTTGTTTGACCATAACTGAAAAGTTTAAGGTTCATATGACCGTAGCTAGCTTGACCGTTACGGTCAAACAACGCATAGTCTAGAAATACACCCACCCTCGCCTCCCCCTTACTTACCTTTTGGTGGCGCCCATCGTTGGGTGCCGCCAACTCCCCTGACTCCCTGCAACACCGGTTCCCTTCATGTATGCACTTGGCAACCGGTGCTGCAGGGTCCTTTCCTTTTTTTATTTTTCTTATTTTTGTTTTTTAAATTGTTTTCCGATATGCGAGGGACACTCCCCACAACCCACGTTCTCCTTGTTCACTATAATGGGTTTGTATGACATATGTGTTCGAATTTTAGGCTATGTGAGATTTTCGTACAGCCTTAATTCGGTCAGATAATGCCATACGTTTTTTTATATTCGATCTTTTTCTGTATTTCCCTTAGTTTCTGGAGTCGCTGGCTTTCTTGTTTAGGCCTCTTAAAAACAGGGGATTCCACAAGTGTAACACGTTGAGCAGTGACTCTAAATAAGAAAGAATCGGAATAACAAATAATTTGTCTTTTTAGAATTCTGTACAATAATTGCTGGACTGATTAAAGGTGTATTTCAGGCACACTTCAGTGAGTCACTGATTTAGTCTGTTCTTCAACTCCTCAAATTCAATGCAGACACAAATTTCCAAAAAGCGTTTAGAGCCGAATTCACACAGCGTTTTCTAATGGGAGTTTGCCATTATAAAACACTTCTGTGAATTAGGCCCTTAGAGTAGAATAAGCATCAATTTCAGACTATGTATTTTCCTTTCACAAGTTGTAATTAAAGCATGTTTTTTATCTGCTGTTGTCTCTGTTACGATCATCACAAGACATCCCATCTTTGAATCCTCGGTCACTTGTAAAAATCCTTGTGCTAAAGCTTGTGTACAATGTAGAAATGTTTGACCATAGCACATAAAGTGGTCCTTGATTTCATAGTGCCACAATCATAGTGCTTTGTTGTAATGTGTCTGTCTTTCCTATCTCCCTGGCATGCTGTTCAGGATGTTTGTTTGCATGTATCAGGTAAAGAGTGCCCAGGGTACGGGGTGTTGTGTGAGTTTGCTGTATTCACTACGTTAATCTAAATTCTTTAATACAGTGTTATGAACCCTCCCAATGGTATGTATTTTGCCAACCTCTGAAGCCTGAAAAGTAGATCCACGCAGGCTTGACATGTGGCCAACTTTGCACCAGACATGCAGATGAACTGGCCTGCTGTTAAATCACAGTTACCAGTTTAATGGTATCCAATACAGAGTGTAATTTGCTTTCTGACTTTGAGAACATTCGACCATGTAATTGCTCATTTTACTATAGCCGGTAAGATAGCTATAGCAAGTCAGATAGCTCCGTGGATTGAATGCACGCTGCTGCGATGTGTGTGTGATCTGCAGGTTTCAGGTTTCAATCCTGGCAAGGCCAACTCATAAGGTTGATAAATGAGTACCAACACAGGATATGATATGATATGATGTGGCATTTATAATGCGCCTGTACACAAGTGTTTCTAGGCATGACAAGACAAGGAGGGGCAAAAAAAGGGAGGACAAAATAACGATTTAACTAGGCCGGGTGTCATTCAGATTGTGCAAGTGTGGGGAAGAGGAGAAGTACCAGGGGGGAGGGCAAGGGAGAAGTGCAATTAACTCACAAGTGCAGCCAGCGGGTGGATCATGAGTGCAGAGAAGGAACTGTAGGACCCTTCAGTGCTGGGAAGCCCGGAGGCAGTGTGAGAGCAACTAGACATGTAGGAGCCTGGACCCAAATTCAGACAGTGACCAGGTGATCAGTGTGCGGAGCAGTCAGGTGCATCAGCAGGGGAGAGGAAGAGAGAAAGCGGAAGTGAAAAGGAAGGTCTTGAGTTGCTTACGGAACCAGAGGTGGTTGGCATGGAGGCTGTTCTAGAGGGAAGTCCAAGCTGTGGAGATAGATCTGACCCAACTCTCTGCATGGAGAAGCGTCTGACCCTCAGAGATTTGGAGGTGGATGAGCGGAGAGCTCGGGAAGGAAGATGTTTTGGAACAGAAAGTTTGAGGTAGAGTGGTCCCAGGCCCCAGAAATCCTTGTGGATGATGCAGAGGGTATTGAACCTGATCCAGTTAAGAGATTTAAGGGCTGGGGAGATAGGATCCCTCCCTTGAGGTCAAGGACAAGTCTTGCAGTCCTGTTCTGGATAAGTTATAAAGGTCGAAGAGGAGAGGCAGGAAGATTTAGAAAGAGGCTGTTCCAATAGTCTAGCCTTGAGGACCAGATCTCTGGAGACAGTGAGCATCTGGGGGAAAGTGAGAAAAGAAAGGAAGAATACCTCTGAGGAGGTGCCACTGAAGGTTGGACTTCTTAGAGATGACAGAAATGTTATGAGAGAAGGAGAGAAGGAGAGAGTGGAGTCGAAGATGACACCAAGGATCTTAGCCTCAAAGGAAGGAGCAGGAAGGGGGCCCATTGTTGGCAGCCAGAGATAGAGAGGAAAGGAGGGAGAGGGTGTCCCAATGTGGAGGATCTCAGTCTTACTGGCATTCAGGCAGAGATCATTGGCAGAACACCAAGGCGAAAGCCTTAACTGATACACGCTTCATGGGTCAGATGACTGAGAAGGTAGGTGGCAGTGTTGGAGTCGGCTTGACCTGCGGGAAGAGAGAGAGAGAGGTGGGAAGAAAGGAGAAAGAGAGCACGCCAAGAGAGAGTAGTGGTGAGAGGGTTAGAGAAGGGGAGGTCTGAAGCTGCGTAATCCCACTCCTACCCAGTCCCTGGGCTCTCCCCACCCGATCACACACCCTGGGATCTCCCCACCACAATCCCTAGGTTTCCGCCCATCCTGCTACGCCCACAGTCCCTGGGCACCCTGCTTCCCGTTTCCAACACAGTCTGAGGGCCAGTGGCGGCTGGTGAATTTTTTAAGTGGAGGGGCACAGCCATTTCCCCCAAAAATGCCATATCGACCGAGCGCAGTGAGGGAGCCCGAACCAATTAAGGAGGGTTCGGGGAGGTTTTCCCACATTCATTTTTTTTAAAATAATGGATACAAATGTTGTATTATAGAGCATACTTTAAAAATAAAAAAAACGTTTTCATTGGTACCTGAGACAGTTTCATGCTTCAGCCTGACCATGTCAGCCGCCCCTGCCCATTTCTTCCATTCTTTATTTACATTTCATTCTGGGCTCTCATGGCCCCCCAGTTTGAATACCTCTGCATTACAGTGGTATCGTAACCATATTTTTCACAGTGTACTTAGGAACAATGCTATTTGATGCCACTTCGTGTTTTGTCAAGGGGCGAAAGGTAGTGTTCCATTGCTTCCTGTGATGTCACTTCAGAGTGGGGTCAAATGGCATAACTTCCTGTGATGTCATCAGAGGTCAAGGGTCATGTGATTTCACTTCTGCTACCTCAGGCATTTTGGTGAAATGACATCCCTGCGAGCTGACCTCATTTATTTGGGAAGACTCAATTTTTCCTTCCACTGTTACATTGCCACCAGTTTCCTAATTGCAGGGTGGGGTAAGACCGTTTCCGCTGGAGTAAGGACACCAGGCCACAAACACCCCACTGGACATACAACTGTGAAACTATGAGACTGTAATCCTAGGTGTGGGCTGCTGAAAGGGAATCTCTGCTTCACTTGGGAGGGGCCGGTGTGAGGTATCCAGCGGCACTGCCAGCTTTAAAGGAACTTGCATATAGTTGGTATGTACATAATTCACTTTTAGTGTTCTTGGTTGTGATAAAAGAGAAAATAAAATAAAGTGATTAAACCACCATGCTGTGTGGGCTCATTACAAGTTTGGCGGTGCAGGAAAAAAGTGGCGATAAGTCAGTTACCGCCACTTTTCCCACACCACCAAACTACAAGTTTGCTGGTGGGGTGTCTTGATTTACATCCAGCCAAGAGTTGGAGGTAACTCAGGCACCCCATCGGTAAAAGACAGCTGGTTATGCCGGCAATCCCCCCATGGAGTCCTATTGGACTCCATTGAATGGGGATTAACATACCCTTACTGACACTTGTAATTGGCCTGTAATTCCGGCAGACCAGGTGCTGTTAATGGTATTACTGCTTGGTGGTATCCCTGCGGTATTTACCACCAGGATATCACCAAAAACAGAAAGAAGGGGCTAGACTTTGGAGGCAACTTCTGGGATCAGAACAAAAGGGGGCTTTAAATGCTTAATCATTTTCATGCTAGTGAAAAGTCAAGCCTCTGAAACTGGGTAAGAGATTATGGTAAAACTCTACCTTGCCTGCCTAAAACCAGAGGAAAAGTTATCACCATTTGTAAGCTGAATTAATCAGATATTATATCTAGCCCACCAGAGAAAGGGAGCTGAGGCCAACGACATTGATACTTATTGCCTGCAACACATTCTTCGTGGGGTCAAGAAACTGCCTATTATGTTATTATAATTAAAATTGAAGGACGGCACTATGAATCCACCTTAGTGGATGAGAAAGATAGGCACTTTGGAAGGAAGGATGGAAGATGGACCCTAGGCTTGTACTTATGCTCCACTTTACTGCAACCCTGCAATCCACCATTAACAACAACCAGAAACCGAGAAAATGATCTTGATGTGACTACATTGGTGCGAGATAGCTCCTGCCCTATTGTTGGAATCGAAATAATATTGTGCCTCCTATTGCAGTATTTGAATGTGTGTTGGCCTACGCCAAGTTGTCTAAAAATATCGTGTAAATAGATTCCGCGGCAAGGTCTTGACCTTAACGAAAACTGTGTAAGTAACCATCTTGGATTTAGCCGCCATTTTAGGTTCTCTTGTAATGTGGAAATCACCCTGAACATCAAAATGGAGGCCGAATGACATTCCGAGTGAGATTCTGGCCGTTGTGACCTCCGCACACATGAATAAGTAATATGCCTGCAGGCCACTTGTTGGGGTCGCGAACTGAGACCTTGTCCTATCCCTGACCTATGTGTAAATGAACAACTGTATCAGCGGAACTGATCAAAATGCATACATTATGGGATTGACCTGGCAAGGAACCCTAGACCTGGTCTTAAGAATGGTTAACCCACGAGGGGGTTGGCCAGAGCTGGATAAAGAGTATAAAAGCACAAATATTCCAATGTACGCTCTCTCTCACTAACGCAGTGAACTCTCGTTGAAGTTCGTTATGTTACTCTGAGAGCCGAATAGCTATCCGTTTGTCAATTGACTTTTTGGTAACTGTTGTAGCTTTTAAATAAAGCACTTTTTATGTTCTTTGTAACCTGTGTTGGTGTGTTTCCTTTGGGCTTCCCAGCCTCATATCAATTTCTTTGTTTTCACAGTTGGCGCCCGAATAGGGACCCTCAAGATTGATGCCAGATCATTGAAGGTTGACGCAGACTATCGAACCGGGATCGGACGGTGTGATTCTGCGGGCCCGACCGATCGAGACGCGATACCTCGGCAGTGCTGCACGATCCGATCCTTGGACGATAGTCGTGTGGTCTGACACGGCATCTTGACGAGGGTCCATTTTTGAGGCGGGCAGATTTGCCGAAACCACCAAACACAAGGTAAAATTCGTTAGGACAGTTTTTTGATAAACCGTACGGTCCTCCTTAGGTTTGGTCAGGTGCAGTCGTGACCCGGCTCTTAATTTAACCCTGAAAATTTGAATTTGGCGTATTGTATCTGCAGACACAATTATTGACCAGGTAACACCAATTCTTTGTGAAATGCCTGGGAAATTGTCTAGCTGCTTTAGGGCTCTGTTCCGCAGCGATCGACAATCCTTGGAATTTAGCCGCCCGGCACCACAGGAGGGGTCGCTGGCATGTACTATGTACTCTAAGTATGGCATTGGTAGTATAGTATTTAATGATATTTGGCACAGACAGACCAGACATGCCTCCGAATTTCAGTGGCCAATCAACGGTAGTTTTGAGATCCCCCGTATTGAATACCTAGAATCAGTCTTGTTGAAAAAAAAGGCTAGACCTGCAGCCTTTGATGTTTTACAAAAGTGGAAAAAAGAAGCGTTACAGCAGCTTAAAAGTAGGGACAAACATGCACGCCGTCATAAAACTAACGCCGAAAAAGCGTTGTTATATGATCAAGAAAAACGTTCAGAATCAGTTAAAAATATGGATAGAGCTTTTTCATTTGGAGTCCAGAAAATGTACCCCTCTAAAGATTTCCATGTTTCCGAGGAATTTATTGAGAAATTGTTAAATGAACGCAGGCCTGATGCCTCTGCGCCACCTCCGTATGTTCCTATTTTGGGCGCTCTGCCCATTCCTGCTGTTGTTCCTGCTGTTATTCCTGTTCCCCCTGTACAACCTATTGTTCCTAGTCCTCTAGTTGTTGTTCCTCCACCTATTGCACCACCCCTTCCTTCTGCACTGATAGTTGCACCTTTATTAAATTTACCTGCACCTCCGCTCCCGAGTGGTCCCGTATTGACTGAAGTTGAGCCAGGTGCAGGATCAAAGATCGTCACTCGTAATACTGTTTCTGCAGATAAGAAACAGGAATTGTTTGCATGGGCTAAGCATTGTATGGAGAAAGGTGATCAAGTTAATGTTTTTTCCACATTATCTAATTTGAACAGTTTTCCCAAGAAAAATGTTTTTATCGAAGGTTTGGGGACCCATTTATGTGTGATGTGGGGTACATTACAAAATTCGGATCTTCCACAAGGGGTGAGAGATCTGAATGCTTTGGCACTTTCGAGGGACACAGAACAGAAAGTATTTGGGCATGTTGAAAAATTGTTTGAGTTAACTAAAGACTTTGAAAGGTCACGAGATGAGGATGACGAAGACGATAGAATATATGTACAGAAGCGGTTCGTTCCGTGTCGTAGATCGGCACCCGAGGAAATACGAATTTGTACTAAAGATGCGGTTCGATGGATCTCGGATTCATCGATTCCGCCAGATGAAGTATATGACACGTATAGTCAGTATACAGTAGAAATGCAAAGGAAGGTAATTCAGGTGATGGTACAGTACCTGCAAGAAGAATGTGTAAGAAAGAAGGTTAGTTGCTCCATAGAATTACTGGGGATTTGTAAAAGGGTTTTTTCGCCCGATACTTCTACAGCTGCCTTAGCGCTCGACCTGGCTCTGTTGCTTAGTAAGCGGCCGGAGGTACCTATATCTCAGTTGCCTATGAGAGAGGTCCCACCGACCTTTGTCCCAAAAGTTGAGATCCCCGCCAACGCTGGGACTGGTGCCCCCGCTGTGGATATCCCTGCACATTATGTATCGCAATTCATTCACGTCCCGTTTTCACGACAGGAAGTGAACACAATTAGACAATCAGTTCCCGATATCAGAAAAAACCCGACGGGGTTTTACAAAGAAATAGAGTCCGTCTTGCAATCCTCTGTGTTCACCTTGAGTGATATTGACTTGCTATTCCCTGTACTCCTACCCGTAGATGTATGGAAACAGGTTCAGACAGTAGACGAGGTGCCATGGTTGGGAGATACTTGGGCTAATATGATTAGGATTGATGGGGAAAGACCAGCTGGTGAGAAACCACCACAGGTAATACTTACTTTGCCTGATAGAATTGTCGCAAAATTAAAAACTATAATTCCAGAGAAAAGAATTATTTGGGACAAGCTTACGGCCTGTGTCCAAGGAAAAACTGAAGGCGCCACCGAATTTTTTAATAGATTCGAGCAGGTATTTTCTGACTTCAGTGGACAGGATTTAGGTACAGAGTCTGGGAAAAGGTTGTTCGTGGACAAATTTGTACGTGGATTGTTGCCTGACATCCAGTCACAGATTATGTCCTCTGAGAGCGCTTGGCAGGCAAAATCTCAATCTGAGGTTTTGCACATGGCTCAGTATTATGAGAACCGTGTTAATAATGAGAAGGAAAACATTGAAAAGAGGAAAGGAGATTTGAAAACCAAAGTATTATTACAGCAAATTATTAGAAACCCCAGAGGAGGCACGACACAGACTAGAGGTCAGTATGTCCCAAAAGGAAATGCTCCTTTGGGTCCTGTGAATATTAATAAATGTGCTTATTGCCGCCAGGAAGGTCATTGGCGAGCACAGTACCCTGTCCTTCGCCAAAGGTCAAACAGTGCGTTTGGGGGTATGGGTAGACGACCTAGGGGCCGCCCTGGAGCAGGGGGCCCTGATAGAGGTCAGTTTTTACAAGACCCTCAGCAACCTTTTTCTCGGGAAAATCAGACCTCGAGTGTGGACTCGAGGAACATATTTGATCACCCTTCTGCTGCCTACCTTTCTGAAGAGCTTCCTTCCAACGATACTCTATTTCATTAGGATTGCCCGAAGCAGGGTTTGGAACCTTCACCTATTCCCGTTAATCAGAAAGGCCCCTACGTTGAATTATTAGTAGGGAATAGGAAACATCAGTTTTTGATAGACACTGGGGCGCAGAAGTGCTCCATTGATCATTCTCGGGTTCCAAACATTCCACTGTCAGGGCAAACAAATGTTTCCGTAGGGTTTTCTGGTATACCAACTGTCTGTCCGGTTTCTGCACCAGTGTCTGTTTCTTTGGGTCCCTTTACGGACCATTGCCCTTTTCTTCTCACTTCAAACTGTGGAGAGAATTTGCTGGGGTTGAATTTGTTAAAGAAATTGAACGCAGTAATTCATTGTTCTTCCGATGGAGTACGGCTGACGGTTTCACCACAGCAACTTCCTAATTCTCAGTTCTTGATTCGACCTTTACCTCCTGAGCTTAGCATTGTCCCGGAATGTTTATGGGCGGTAGACGACAATGATGTCGGGGTATTACAGATTGAGCCCGTTAAAATAGTTCTGAAACATGGAGTGAAACTACCACGCATTCCGCAGTATAAAATATCAGTTGAGGGCGAACGTGCTTTGAAATGCATTGTCTCCGATTTTGTGCATCGTGGGGTGATCGAAGAGATTACAGGTAGTTTGTGTAATAGTCAGATCTTGCCTGTATATAAGAAAGGCGACAATGCAATTCCATACCGGTTCATAATTGATCTTCGTGCTATTAACAGAGTGGTCGCCCCACAATTTCCAATTGTGCCCGATGTGACGACAATATTGACAATGATCCCTGCCACGGCTACGCACTTCAGCGTTGTGGATTTAAAAAACGCTTTCTTTAGCATTCCTATACATGAGGAAAGTAAATATCTGTTTGCGTTCACCTTGGAGGGACGCTCATTTACATTTACCAGGGCACCTCAAGGGTATACTGAAAGTCCTAGCATTTATAGTAGAGCTTTGAAAGAGCAGCTCGACACCCTTGAATTGCCACCTACTTGTACGCTGCTTCAATATGTTGATTTGATTTTGGCTGCAGACTCTGAGAGTGCTTGTAAAGAAGGCACTGTACTGTTGCTTGTTCATCTAGCTAAAAATGGTCATAAAGCCTTGCTTAAAAAAATTCAATATTGTTGTCAGGAGGTCGCCTATTTAGGCTACCTCCTGTCAAAGGAGGGGAGAAGATTGACACCTGAAAGAATAAAACACATTTCTGGCATGTCTGTTCCAAATACACAGAAGGAAGTCAGAGCCTTAATAGGTATGGCTTCTTACTGTAGGTTGTGGATCCCGAACTTTTCGCTAGTGATAAAACCGATGTTGGCTCTGACGAAGAAGGGCATTTCTCTGCCACTGCCATGGGAATCGGAACATCAACGATCATTTGAGCTTCTGTTCTGCACCGGTTCTGGGTACTCCAAATTATGACAAGGCCTTTGTGTTGCTTGTGCATGAATGTGATGGATGTGCTTTGGCTGTGTTAACACAGGAACACGGAGGGAAGAATAGGCCGTGCGGCTACTACTCCTCCGCCCTTGATCCTGTCGCATGCGCTTTGCCAAGATGTTTGCGCACTGTCGCTGCTGCTGCCGCGTCTGTAAAACAGAGTGAGGGAATGGTCCTAGGCCATGATTTGATTTTGATGGTACCTCACTCTGTTGATATTCTATTGAACAAAACCCAAACGCAACACCTCACCTCTGCGCGGTTAACAAGGTATGAACTAATTTTGTTTGCCCCTGACATCCAAATTAAGAGGTGTTGTGTTCTTAATCCGGCTGAACTCTTACCTTTCCCGCAAAATACTGTTTGCGGTGACGAAGAATTACATGACTGCCTGTATACCACTGAACAAGAAACGAAGGGCAGGATAGATCTCATAGATACTCCTTTGGATAATGCAGAAGGGGAGCTGTTTTGCGATGGCTCCTGCTTCAAACTTGCGGATGGTACATCTACAGCTGCTTATGCAGTTACTACATTGAGCAAAGTTGTTGAAACTAAGAGAATTTCGCATAACTCCGCGCAGGCCGCAGAGATCATAGCGTTGACCCGAGCTTGTGAACTCTCCCAAGGGCGTATAGTAAATATATATACTGATAGTCAGTACGCATTTGGGGTGGCTCACAACTTTGGAAGGCTCTGGTCGGAAAGAGGGTTCCTGCCCTCACATGGGACCAAGATCCAGCATGGCCCCTTGATAGTGCAATTACTCTCGGCACTCTCACTCCCCAAACAGTTAGCGATCATGAAATGTGCAGCACATCGTAAGGTCATAGATGATGTGGGCAAAGGGAACGCCTTTGCGGACCTGATAGCCAGACAAACGGCCACAGACCTTAGCACGGACATGTATGCCTTGAGGGAAGTGAGAGATGCTTACATAATGGATGAAGGTATTGGGTCTGTGCGAGATATTCAAACTGATGCCACAATAGAAGAATCTAAAAGGTGGGCTGAAGGAATGGGGAAATTGGATGATGAAGGGTGTTGGGTGGATACATCCGAAGGAAAATGGGTGCTCCCAGATTCATATGTATTGGCAATGGTTACGATGGCACACGGTCCTACACATGTGTGTGCCCAGCAGATCACGAAAATGTTAGAACAAGTTTGGGTGAATAACAAGATTCTGGAGACTGCGAAGAGGCATGTCCAGAACTGTATGATCTGCTTACAGCACAATGTAGGTAAGGGGACAGTAACTCCAAGGGGAAGCTTTGGGCCCCCTTCTGTTCCCTTCGAGGTCATTCACTTTGATTTTATTGAGATGGAACAATGTAATAATCTGAAATATGTTCTTGTAATTATTTGTGCCTTCAGTAAATGGGTCGAGGCTTTCCCCGTTAAAGATGCTACCGCCATGACCACTGCAAAGATTATGGTAAAAGAATTCTTTCCTCGATTTGGGCTCCCGAGGGTAATCTGGTTGGATAATGGTCCCCACTTTATTGCAGCAGTAATTTTGCAGATATCCACAGCTTTGTGTTTTGAAAAACGATTTCGCTCAGCTAGACATCCTCAAAGTGCTGGGTTGGTGGAAAGATACAATGCTATTTTAAAGAATAAACTTGCAAAAACATGTGCTGATACCAAACTGAAATGGCCAGATGTCTTAACTATTGTATTATTAGCTATGCGTACCACACCTCAGACTAAGACTGGGCTTTCTCCATTTGAGGTAGTGATGGGGAGACCTGCTAACATTTGGGGTATCCCGAAACCTAAAGCCCTGAGAGAGGTGGAAAATGTATTGCTTGTAGACTACTGTAACCAGTTAACTAAAAAACCTGTATTTCATTTATCACCAGGTGCACTCGGCTTTACCTGTACAGTTCACGGGCCCAGGACACGATATACAGCCTGGAAGTTGGGTCCTAGTGAAGGCCTACGAGAGGTCTTCCTGTCTCGCGCCTCGCTGGTGGGGGACCCTACCAGGTGTTACTGGTCACCAGGACAGCAGTGCGGGTGGCTGGAAAGAAGTACTGGATCCACGCGACGCATGTCAAGAAACTTCCTCACCCGACGCCACACGTTACAGAAGAAGCAGAACCCCTCGCTGATGCTACAGTCTCTGATCTTGGAGTAGCAAACAGCGCTGTGAGTGCGTCGGAGAATTTCTCTGAGCCCGAGGAGCTTGGGGAACAGTCCATTTCGTCTCTGCACTCTCTTGAAAAATCACTTCCGGAAAACATTGTTTCAAGCTCTGCGACTTCCGTCGCCTCCGATACGTCGCTTCCCTCAGGAAGTGACGACACTTTATTTCCAGATCAGACAATTCTGGGTACCACCAGGTACAACCTTCGACGAAGGAAATAGAACTACGGCACAGGTTTTTCCGTGCATCTGGAAAAAAGGAAGTGATTGGAAGTTTCCTTTTTTATAAGAAAGTTCTGTTGAACAAAAGGGATTCTGCTGGCTAGGGTTGGGAAGGACTAAGAAATCGCGTGACCGTAGCGTCGCCAGCAACGAACATTGGGGTCGTCGATTGAGGAACTACAATGCCTGCCACCTCCGCTGCTGCTCCCCGCACTGGACTTGTGAATAAGGGGGTGACCAACTTGGACAATGAACAATGTGCCTGGGCCCCGAAAACGTACTGCTGTGTTTTGATAATGATAATTTTTATTTTTGCAATTGCTGCTGTAGGACTTTGGTATTTTGAAGAAATCTATCCTCTGAAACCTTTACTACCGACCGAGGTTGTACCAACTGTTTTGACTCCCTCTGTACACCTTCACACTCTGTCCCCTAGAGACTCCCAACATAGACAAAAGTATCATAATAACACTCTAATGATAGTAATGAATGCAACTCATGCCATTTTTAATAAGAGTAATTGTTGGATTTGTACTCATTTACCGCAACATGGGAACAAGGGACTGTGATGGTATATACATCCTTTACCTTTAACGACTGCTTGCTATGCCTCTCTTAGAGCACTATTCTTTGGCCGATGGAATGATAGCATCTCAGGGAACTTTGATGGAACTAATCTGAATGATTTCGAGAAACGTGAATTGACTCCCCTGGGATGCTCGCTTTTCGCAAATAGAAGTAAACCTAACGTCGCTTCTATTAGGCCGTCTGATAGACTATCTCTTCCTTTTCAAACTCTAATTTCCTTTAAAATGGCTCCGATAGGCAATAAGGACGCCATACCTCCTTCTTATTCTATAAATCATAGCCCTGACTCGGTCCCCTTTTGTGTACAAAGAAATGGCACTAGGCCAATGGGAGAATTTGAAGGTTGTAAGAACATTGTAAATCTGACTGGAGAGAACAGGCCTCTGTATGTAGGGGGGCCTGTTTATTTTGTTTGTGGTAGTTTAGCATTTCCCTGGTTACCCAAGGATTGGCAGGGAACCTGTTATTTAGGAATATTGTTACCCGGGGTATTTGTAGCTAGTACATTGGAGGTTTCTAAGGCTCGCCCAAGACGGGACAAGAACGGAGATACCCCTGGGCAAGTATTGGGAGATATAGCGAAATCAGTTGTACCCTTTTGGGGACAAATAACAAACTCAGAGAACATTAGGGGATTAGCAAGGGTACTGGAGAGAACCATCAACCGGACCACGGACATACTCTACAATATGACCTTAAGCAAAAAGCAATAAGATTGGTAGCACTCCAAAATCGGATTGCATTAGATGTCATTTTGGCAGAACGAGGTGGAGTATGCAAATTAGTGGGGTCCGCTTGCTGTGTTTTCGTACCAGATTCCTCGCCAACGATTTTTAAAGCAATACAGAACTTGCATACTCTTAGTTCTGAAGTACATATCCCTGTAGGAGATTGGAATCTTAGCACTTGGTTCTGGGATTCTTTACGATCTTGGGGTTGGAAGGTGCTTTCTGTTATTCTGGTTATTTTAGGGATCCTGCTATTTCTCTGTTGCTGTTTTCAATGCCTTCCGAGTATATGTGGAATGCTAGGGGGATGTTGTGCCCAAGCAGTGAGCACAATAGGGCATAAAATATATGCCCCAGATACAGCATCGAAAGAATTTGTGTTACAAGAGGTTTTGATGAACGACCTAATGGCTATAGACATTACAGACAATGATTCGGGATCTATGGATGACAACACATGGAGTTATTTTCAAAAGTATTAGAAATGATGTTAGCACTTGGCATAGGCCAAAAGGAGGGTCTGTTGGAATCGAAATAATATTGTGCCTCCTATTGCAGTATTTGAATGTATGTTGGCCTACGCCAAGTTGTCTAAAAATATCACGTAAATAGATTCCGCGGCAAGGTCTTGACCTTAACGAAAACTGTGTAAGTCGCCATCTTGGAGTTAGCTGCCATTTTAGGTTCTCTTGTAATGTGGAAGTCACCCTGAACATCAAAATGGAGGCCGAATGACATTCCGAGTGAGATTCTGGCCGTTGTGACCTCCGCACACATGAATAAGTAATATGCCTGCAGGCCACTTGTTGGGGTCGCGAACTGAGACCTTGTCCTATCCCTGACCTATGTGTAAATTAACAACTGTATCAGCGGAACTGATCAAAATGCATACATTATGGGATTGACCTGGCAAGGAACCCTAGACCTGGTCTTAAGAATGGTTAACCCGCGAGGGGGTTGGCCAGAGCTGGATAAAGAGTATAAAAGCACAAATATTCCAATGTACGCTCTCTCTCACTAACTCAGTGAACTCTCGTTGAAGTTCGTTATGTTACTCTGAGAGCCGAATAGCTATCCGTTTGTCAATTGACTTTTTGGTAACTGTTGTAGCTTTTAAATAAAGCACTTTGTATGTTCTTTGTAACCTGTGTTGGTGTGTTTCCTTTGGGCTTCCCAGCCTCATATCAATTTCTTTGTTTTCACACTATAACCAAATATTGTGCCTACTCCTATCCTGCAGCCCACCATAAACCACTACCAGTGACCTGGAAACCGTGCCCCCAAGATGTATAGTGCTGAGCCTAAGATTAATGACCCTCTGACCGAGCAAACATATCTTACTCTGCTCCTAGCTGTGAATCTACCTCAGTCTGTAGCTACCGTAGCGCAAAAGGACAACCACTAACAGATAATCCAGATCCAGAATGTAATCCTCGAACAGTGGGCTTGTAAGAATAAAACATCCACTCCAGACACTCACCTCTCCTACCACCATGCTCACTGTCTATTTTAGACCAACACACAATAGAGAGCAACTATACCCCTCAATCAATTTCATCCTAGCTGCTCTCATACAAACAGTACTCCATGAACACCTCAACATCCTGCTAGTACACAGCTATACCCCATGAAATAATTTGCCTAGCTGCACACATAAACATCCTAGACAGGCCTAATGCCACCAGAATGCAGTCCCAGAGACCAAGCACCAGACTGAACACATGATCTCTCAATACCACTGCACCTAATGTTAAGAGACAGCTACCATCAGGCAATCGAATCAGCTGCTCACATACTGACTGCACCCAAGCACCCTTTGCTACCCTACTCTCTCGACTTACCTGGAATATGGTCCCCAAGGGTGTTCAACCCACAAGCGCTTTGAGATCATCCCAATGATATATAGAGTGCTATATAAATGCCAAATAAAAATAACAACAACTTTAAAGAGTGCAGATGCTTTTTGCAGGCGTTAAAAACCAACCCGCTAAGGGACCTCGGAGCTAATTACGGCACCGCAAAATTGAGGTGCCGTAATTAGCGCCTTCCCCATTCCCATAGAGCCCTATGGGGCAGAAATGGGAATGGGGAAGGGCAATGGCGGAAGAGGGATTTACCGCCCCACCAACCTTGGAATGGGGCGGTAAATCCCCTTTCCGCCAAGGCGGTGCCGGTAATTTACCGGCATGGTCCAGGGTGCTAAAAGCACCCTGGATCACCGCCTTCCGTGTAATGAGGCCCAATGTAATTTGTATAGACTGCACTAAAATAATGTATTTTTTCTTACAGTGCATAGTTTTCATGAAGAAACCACGCCCCAGGTTAATTATACATAATGCCAAGAATCACAACGAGAGGCCCTATCTCCAATTGTACATAATCAAATCATGAACTTGTCTACAAAATTGAATGAACTAAGTCATTATTTTAAATAACTTTTACAATAAGTGAAACATTATGTCATTAAAAATGTTCCCTATCACTGTCCTTCTTGCACCTGTCCCCCTTCTCCCCAGCAATCATCCCCATCAAATTCTGAAAATTTTAATCAAGGACGCTTTGATGAAACCTCACTCCCTTCCTTCCCTCATCATTATTGAACAGAAATTCCTAATCCTCCTATTTATGTTTCCCATTCCGATACCCCATCCCTTTCATGAATACATTTATTTTTTTATACTATAAATATGTTGTATATCATTGTGTGATATTTCTTTTATTAAAAAGCCCCATTATGGGTCCATGAACACTAGGGGCCTCATGACGAGTTTGGCGGCAGCCATGGAGCTATTAGCTCCATGGCTGCTGCCAAACCGGGCTCCTTTACCGGGTTCCCAGAATGAGGAATTACCGGGCCATTCAGAGTTCGGAGGGCCTGGTAATTCCTCCCACTGGGAACCCAGGTCCGGACCTTCCCCATTCCCATCCATAGGGCTCAAGGGGAATGGGAGAGGGACCCAACAACGGGCCGATTACGACCGGCCCGTTGTTAGCTCCCTCTTCCCCTCACGGGACCCGGTAACGATGCCTGGTTTGACCAGACAGTCCTTACCGGGTACCGCGAAGGGACCTTGTAATCATGCGGAATGGTGTTAACGGGTCCGCACCCATTATCGGGACCCGTTAACCCATTCTGCACAGGCTGTAATGAGGCCCTATGACTATCTGGGGTGTCCGCACTCAAAATGGAGGTGCCCTGTGACAGGCGTGATGTCCAGACATGTCCGGTTTCACATGACACACTTTTAATTAGTCCGCTGACACCAGCGCCT
Organism: Ambystoma mexicanum; assembly: GCF_040938575.1. Taxonomy (NCBI): domain Eukaryota; kingdom Metazoa; phylum Chordata; class Amphibia; order Caudata; family Ambystomatidae; genus Ambystoma; species Ambystoma mexicanum. The sequence continues at coordinate 936,365,395 of NC_090933.1, read as the reverse complement.
GTTCTATGGACACCCAGTGCATGTGCCCTGCAATTCCCACCCGATGGGTGTCTGCGGATGGCCATTATGGCCGTGGATGTCCCCGGATGTCATCATGTGACCGCACCCATGCAGCGCGATGGCCTGTCCACGAACTGTGTCCGCACTCTGCTGACAGTTTAAAGGTGCATTTTTAGCCAATCTAGGGTGTTTCAAGCAGAAACGTTACTCTTCCACAGCTTCCAGACCCATTCTCCGTTTATCTGGCAACTTTGTATAACATTCCAAGGCCTATTTGTGACTTGGTTGTCTGCGGACTCCACAACTGTCCATGAATGGTTCATCTAAAGGGACCCACCCTTTACTTTTCCTCATTCTCAATCTGCCTATCCAGGAAACAGCACCTGCTTTGGAAAGCTATTAGGGAGATCAGCAATCTTGCTGAAAATGCCATCTGCTATGGCCATTCCTCCTCCCCAACCACCACCATCACCATCTGGAGGTCCTGGACAGGGGAACAGGTGCAGTGATACAGATCAGTATGAAGAGGACGATGAAGATGAGGTGGAGGAAGTCCCTATCTCCAGCACCATTGTGAGAAATGGGTGTGTCAATTTTTCACAACCGTTGGGGATTTCCCGAAGGCTTGTGCAGCCATGGTCAGATGTACCGAGTGCAAAGTTGTACTCAGTCGTGAAAAACCTGGGTTGTATTCCTATGGGACAACTTGCATGAGGGGCCACACCAAATCTAACCACCCGAGTGCTCTGAGGAAGGCAGTACCTTTCTCAAGGAAAAGTAGGTTGTCATCCTCTACCCCATCTTCTTCAACTGCTCCTGTTTCCACAAAGGGTACTTCTTTGGGGCAGAGGATCCTAGTGGCTGCCTCACAGGCTATGCAGAACACTGTTGACCCTAACCTTTTGCGGGTCGCAGTACTATTTATGACCATGATGCACAAATCTGTGGGCAGGAGCAGTTTTGGATTGCTTTTCAGGTTGCGGTCAAAGAGCACGAGAAACACTGCCCCTTACCTTAAATGTAAGTCCCGCCCAACATCTTACTTTGTCCACCTGCCCCTCTGTCTCTGTGGATGGTGCCCCTTCCCTCCCTTCCCTTCTCCATCTTAACTTACCTCTCCAGCCACTGGGCACCCTGCATAGTCTGCGGACATCTAAAATATTCCGACCGTGGAGTTAAAATCATATTATGTTGAAAAATGGTGGCTCTTTAAAGAACCTTTTTTGTGCTTTTGGGTTCTATATTATTTAAAAATTTTGATTTTATAAACTAAGCTAAGGAACTTTTAATTTTTTCAAGTTATTCCATTTTATTTTCACAAAACTGCTCCAAAGCATTTTGAACATTTTCCAGAAAAGTCTGATTACCCACATCAGTTAGATGGACTCCATCTCTCCGAAAAATGTTGGCAATGTCAAATTTAATGTTCTCCTTATGAAAAGATGTGATGCCAACATCTCAAAAAAGCACACGCAGCTTTATTTACATTGCCCCTTGCTTTTTCCATTTGTGGACAAAATAAATTCAAGCACATCCACATTTGTCTATGAGCAATGCGCGAAAACATTATTTTCGAAGTTGGAAACATTTCCGTCAACTTTCCAAATGTATCTTTCATTGCAAATTGCAATAAAATCGCAGTAACATACCCCAAATTGTTCACCCCACAATGAACAACAATAATGTCGGGATGTTGTAAGTGAACCATATTCGTACAAAACGGGAGTAGGTCAGACCAGTTCATTCCTCGCACTCCATACCATGACACTTCAAATTCACAATCCATACACTTTGCCTCCTCAAAGACATAGGGCCTCATTACGACCCAGGCGGTAAGTTACCGCCTAGGTCGTACCTTTACCACCATGGCGTAAACTACGTTTACGCCATGGTGGTTGGCGGACTTACCGCCCCATTCCGAGGTTGGCGGGGCGGTAAGTCCCCAATCCCCATTTACCCTTCCCCATTCCCATTTTTGCCCCATAGGGCATAATGGGAGTGGGGAAGGCGTTAATTACGCCACCGTAAATTACGGTGGCATAATTAACATCAAGGTCCCTTAGCCCCATGGATTTTAACACCTGCTAAAAGCAGGTGTTAAAACCTCCATGGCGCTAAGGGACCTCGGAATCAGGCGGTAAGGGTCGGCGCTGTTTACGCCGCCATAAACCCCTTACCGCCTGAGTCGTAATGAGGCCCATAGCCTCCTAACATTGTAAAGAAAAATCACATTTCCAACATCTGTAAAATGAACTCTAACTTCACAAAATAAATTCACACGATCACACCTTATATTGGCCCTCATTACGACCCTGGCGGAATTCGGAAAACGATGGCGGAAATGCAATACCGCCATCGAATAGCGCTCGGTGCGACTATGACCCGTCACCGCAAAGTACGATGCCATTAGCGACACCGTAGTGAACGCCAACGCTTACTGCACCAAGCACGCGCGCGCGCGCCATGCCAAACCGTAAACACCACCATGGCGCAACGGTACGCCAATTCCGACCCCAGCGGACATGTACCTAACGCCATCAAGCAGTACGGCATCGCGAATCAACCGTAAACGGCCCCACTGACTGCCCGTACACCACTCCCTGCCCACAAAGTACAACTCCCTGTAGGTGCAACGAAGCCACAATGCAACCAGTGAAATGCACAAGTCACCCATGCATGCCAACGAACAAATGGACCTCAAGAGGGGCCAATGGGAGCTGCAGGGCACAGATGGCACGAATACAGAAGCCATCCCAATGGACATGACCACAGTCCCCCACCAAGAAACGCACGCAAACACAGGCACCTGTGACCAGCAATATTCAGAAAATCACAACATTCCACCAGTCCACCTGGCTGACCGGCATCTGTCACACAAAACCCAATCCCCCGCCCCTGAGCATGACAACATTCAAACTGTCATATTGGCAGCCCCCATCCCTGACCTCACGGGCTTCGTAGGCAAACGCGCCCAGTACAGGACCACGCAACAAAACTCCGAAGCTGGAACCCAATGCAGATCCCCTCACAATACATCGCTCCCCAAATAGGAATATGCCACATCACTTGCAAAGAAGAACGCTACACGGCCCATATCAGAATAGAATTTTAATGCACATCAATATCACCAAGCCCATACAGCCATCAGGCCATGAACTCCAAAACACATTTCACCATTGTGGGCTGCATCCGCAAGAAATGACCAGCCACTACTCGTGTGACGCCCTGTTCCCTCATGGTACACAGAGCCACATACACGTACGAAAAGGCAACATGGAAGCGCACAGAACCGCAGGGCCGTCCCAATGGGGAGGCACTAGTCCAGCTGAAAGGCCGAAATGTTGCTCCGAGCCACCAGTACTGCGTAAGGGCATGTGGCCCATTGGCGATCGTCCCATAAGATCGTAATGCTGCTCCACTGATTAACACGAAGCAGCAGGTGTCGGGAGTAAAATCCATCTGCAGGAGTGGCATACAGATGGCAGTGGCAAAAGGGGAGGAGATACCTGTCAACCAAAAGAAAAGAAACAGAATAGAATGGCCATCAGAACTACATTCGAACAACTCACTTCAATGATCACACTAGATCCACAGCCATATGCATGCAAGCCCACTCCAAAGGATCATCACCACCCCAAAACCACTTGCGAATCATAACTATCAATATCGAGGTGAAAACACCATCACAAACGAGTGTACCTGTGCATGCGCCTGTGAAAACAGAATCCTTCAGATGGGATTGGTAACGTGCATGGACACAAGTGTCTGAAGGCGCGTCGAGACAGGGAGGGCTCAACAAGGCCAGATAGACGATGGTCCCACTATGGCAGCCCTGCATCACATAGCGCAGGGGGGGCGGACAGATCCCAAGAAGCCCTGTACATGGCAAACACTGTATCAAATCACCTGCCCATGCATCCATTCATCATACCCTCATCCCGTAAGGAAAACGCCTGAATATTTACTCACATAACATTAGAAATATCCATTGAGTCTGTGCGTTATGCAGCCTGCAAAATCCACAGTGCCCCAGCACGTAATTCCAGTCTAGTGAAGTAACATGTATTTGGGAACGTCCTGCCTTATCGTCCACTACGCAATTGCGCATCCCATACTATTCATATCAATCATAGCATTCTCGCCATGGCCCCTGTCCCAAGGACATTGAACAATAGAACGTTATATTTGCAGTCAGACCTGTGGGCATCTCCTCGCCGCTAGCTGAAAACCGAAAGCGCCGCCCTTCGAATTCCTCATTTGCAACATCACGTCGAAGAGGCATCTGTGGCCGTTTGAAAACACTAATTAATCCATCGAGTGCGGCTGTGTGTGAAAATGGCAACTGCCTTCACCCACGAATGGGACGCCCCGCCCGTCGTTGCAACTCGGTACAGTGATGAATGAGGGCCCACCGTTACTCGAGTACTACGTTCCACTGACCCTTCACAACTCTGTTCGCGACTGCACAGATGGTATGTGAAACAATGGGACCACAACAGAATGAACATATCAACCAATGTTACACGGCCATCGGGTACAAATACAAGATTGCAATAGCAAGATGCCATTCCACGAATTGCAGCGTTGTGCGCGGGACGTGCTCGGCCAAAGGGGAGAGCAGTTTGCACAGGTGGAATGAATCACCACAGGTGGAGGCCATTCAGCCTGGAAACACATAAATTTCACGCTCAGTCTCCTCCCACAACCACTCCGAAATGCTACCGGCAGGACTCGCGATGTTGGCCCTGGGGGACCTGATAGCACTGCAAGTACTCCAACTCCAAGAAGAAGACGAACACCAACTACAACCGGCCGCACGGAGGAGACGCAGGAGGAGGAGGAGGCCAAGGCAGGGCCAGCAAGGGCCGCCAGCACAGCCACTACCACCACGCAGGCAGCCCGCAATCCCACGCCTCCGAGCACATCCGTTCAACCTCACTGATGAGCAGATCCACACCCTCTACCGTTTGGACCGGGACACCATAACCGCCATTGTGGACATGACACAGGCTGACCTTGTCAGCATGATAGATAGCCCAACCGCCATCCCACCCCTACTGAAAGTGGTGTCTGTACTACACTTCCTGGCCACAGGCACCTACCAGCACACAGTCGGACAGTTGCATGGCATATCACAGCCACTGTTCTCACGGACACTATTGCAAGTGCTCGATGCCCTCCTGAAGCACGCAGACGACTACATCTCTCTACCACGCTCGGAGCAGGAAATTACCAACACAAAAGTGGGATTCCATGCACTTGGCGGCATACCGGGTTGCATTGGTGCCATCGACTGCACCCATGTGGAATTGGTCGTCCCACATGCCATGGAGGCCCAGTACCGCAACCGAAAACAATTTCATTCCCTGAATGTACAAATGGTGTGTGACTCCAACAGGATCATTACACATTGTTGTGCCTGATTCCCTGGATCAACCCATGATTCCATGATCTTGAGGAACTCTACAATACCACGCTACATGGAGCGACACGCAGGGAACAGATCCTGGCTACTCGGTGAGTCTCATTACATGCATGATAATGTGGGGTATGTGATTCGGCAATGACCTGGCAGGAAGGGGGGGGGGTGTGCGTACGTAGCAATGGCATTCCACATCATACGTTTCTCGTCCACATACAGGTGATGCCGGGTATCCACTGAAGAGATGGCTCCTCACACCAGTCCGGAACCCACGGGACCAGCATGAGGAGGACTACAACCATGCCCACTCACGTACCCGTGTAGTCATTGAACAGGCATTCGGCCTACTGAAGACCCGTTTCCGGTGCCTCAGCAGGTCTGGCGGGGCACTCCTGTACCGCCATGAGAAGGTTGCAAAGATGGTGATGGCATGTGTCATGCTCCACAACATGTGCGTACGTAGAAATGTGCCCATGCCCCCTGATGCAGAACTGCAAGCACCTGATGATGGTCATGATGAGGGTGGGGATGTGGCAGCACCTCAAGGAGTCTGCGAGGCACCGGAGGCCCGTGACATTCGTCAGCATCTCATTGATGCATGCTTCTAGCACTCACGCCTGGTGGCTGATACATGGACACGGGATGCGTGGCACTGTGTGTGTCTGGTACATGCACAATATGGACTGTACGCCTATAATGGCCTAGTACACAAAGATCAATGTCCACACATCTCATTGGTTGATCGTGCACTTTTTATGGCATATGTGATATCATGTTGTACACCCTATCGACCCGCCACCCAAGTGAGCCCAACACACCCCCTCCACCCTCCCACCTCCCCCCCGAACACCAGTGTCCAAAGATGCTCATCGTCCGTGGGCAGTCGCTATTGCAAGCCCCCTCTGCGGGTATCAGGGGCACCCCTGCCTGTGGAGCGCAGGTTCCTCCCAGATCTACGTTGGGGGCTGCCCTGGACGGAACTTGCAACGGATGATGTCTCTGCCTGCTCACGTCCATGCATGTCCCTAAGGGTTTGCGAGAGCTCAGTGAGCACACGGCGCACTGCGGCAAGTTCACCACATACGTCTTTGGACGTCGCATGCAGTACCCCCCTCAGGCTCTCGGTGCTTCTCTCCATTTGGACTCTCAGGCTCTCGGTGCTACTCTCCATTTGTGCCCTTAGTGTCTCTGTGCCTCTCTCCATTTGTGCCCTAAGTGTCTCAGTTGATGTTTCTATGTCTGCCTTAGTGCCCCCACATTCATCGGCATGGTCCTTGAGGAGCGTGGCCAGTTGCTGCTGTTGCACGATTAACTGGTCGAGGGACTGTTGCCTCTGCTGGGCCATGGCCATTTGCGGGGGTGTCACAGAGGGGCTGTTGTCCTCATGTTGCCCTGCCACAGGGCTTGTGGGGGATGGCCAGTCGTCGTCTTGTGGGTGCCCCTGCGTGGTATCCTCATGTAGTACGGGATGGAACAGACAGGGGGATTGGGACAGGTCATGGATGGATCTGACTTCGACATCCCCGTCTTCTGTGTCGGAGCATGCTGCCATCAATGGGGTGTCACCTATGGTGCTGCTGCCACCGGAGGCAGTGCCTTCTGTGGCATCCGTTGGGGGGACCTGTGGTGGTGGTGTTGTGGCCATGCTGGCTGCTGGGGTGCCTGTTGATGTTCCCTCCTGTGTGCTGCCACCTGATTTGTGCTGCTGCCGTGTCTTGATGCGTGCAGCTGAGGTGGAGGGTCTTTGGCCGTCGGTCTTGGCCCTCTTTGCAGGTGTGCTGGTAGGGGTGTCCTGCAGCTCGTCGTTTGGATCGGACCCTGTGGTGGAGTAAAGGAGGGCGAGGGTTATTGGTGGGTCTGTGGGAATTGGAATGGCAATGTATCACATGCATTGGGGTGGTACCTGAGGGTGATTTGGGTCGGGGCCTTGGAGGTGCTTCCATTTGTGTGTGGAGTGAGGGTGCAGTTGTTTGGCAGCCTGCAGTTAGGGTGTGCCTGCTGCACGTGTAGTGCGTGTTTTAGGGGTTTTTAATTATTTATGTATTTATTGTGGGTTTTAACGTGCGCTATCAGGCCAATGTGTGTGGACGTTCTCCTGGACATGTGTTTCTGTTGCACTATGGGGACACATGGTGCTTCGAATGGATGGACTTTGTGGATTTAGCATTGTTTCATTAGGCCCACCTACCTGAATCTTTGGATGTCTGCACTCCTTTCTCCATCCCTCCGACTCCCTCTATGCTCTCCATTCCGATGGTGGAGGCACAGATTTCTTCCCAGGGGGTCAGCTTGATTGGTGATTCCGACCCTCCCCCGGTGGCTGTGGCAATGTTGCGGTTGGCAGAGAGTATGCTGCGGACGCGTATCCGCAGGTCGTCCCATCGCTTGCGGCATTGCTGTGGGGTGCGGGGTGCGGTCCCCACCGCACTTACCCGCTGTGCCACCAGAGCCCATATGGCCTTCTTGTTTGCGAGTGCCGTCCTGGTCATTTGCGTGGAGAAGACGATGGCAGCATTCTCCTGGAGGGTCTCTGTTAGCACGGTGAGTTCCTCACGGGAGAAGTGGACCTGCCGCTTGCGGTCGCACGCTTTCTTCGCTACTTTTCCCATTTTTCTTGGTTTCGCTAGGGTGGATGACGGGTTGGGTTGTGTCTCAGGGTGGTGATTTTAGTGGTTGTGTGGTTTTAGTGGTTTTATAGGTGTACGGCGGGTTGTTTCCCGTTCCGGGCCCGTGTTTTAACTTCCGTTTCCGTATATTTCCGGTCACCGTACTTTACGGTAGGCGCACACTGCGGTGTCCGCTGTGATGGGTGGCGGTATTGCACCTAGGGCGCAGTACGGCGGCGGTGTGGGCCGTTTTGGGGTCATTTCCGCCATCGCGGACTTTGCACTTCCGCCATGCCGTGGTGCTCGTGCCCGATGGGTCGGAATGGGCCGCACTTTGCTCCTTCTTGCAATGGCGGAAACGCTATTTACGCTGTGGCGGTCCGGTCAGTCACTTTCCGCCAGGGTCGTAATGAGGGCCATTGTCATTCTCAAAAGATGACATTCCTGCAGCATATAAAAAAGCAGATACACCTTTATTAACAAACTGCCTTGATTCCTCCACTTGTGGACTGAAAACGTTTGCATATCTCCATGTTCGCCTCTGATTTATTTCAGAAACAATTATCTTTGAAGCAGGAAACCGTTCAATTAGGCTTTTCAAGAAATCCTTCAGGGCAACCTGCAAATACATTGGTGTCAGATACTCCACACTTTCCTCTCCACAATACACAATTACAATGTATGGACATTTAAAGTGAGCCATACTCTCACAGAATGAGAACAATCTTGCCCAATTTAAGCCATACACCTCATGCCACAAAACATCCACTTCTGCCAATCCAATACCAAAAATGTTCATGATTCTCAGCATACTCCTTCAGTGACTGGAATGAAGAATCTCCCAAAATCCACACGCTCTGATTCCTCAAAGTTATAGCCATAGCCATCTTCACTTCTCACAACAATAAAAACAGCTACTACTGTCTCTTCCTGTAAACCACAACCAGAACATTCAATTTGCTAATCCCCACGGTCCCCTTTCCGTGCCCCCCTTTGAAAGACCCAGATGTGGCACGTGCCATCCACAGACTACCGTGGTGTCCACTGACCCTGTAGAACCGGGGCAGCCCTTCTACCCCTTCCACATTCATGTTCTCAACACTCCCTCGCTGGTTGCTTTCAAAGAGTCACACATTCATCCACCAATCACATCCAAAACCTGTACACCTAACCCTGTCATCTCAGTTCAAAACTTCAGATGTACACTTGAACTCTGACAGTACATATGTCCTGCTAATCACAGCCATATGTGAAACTCTCCAACAATTCTATTTCCAGATTCCAGATTCAACATCTGCATCTAAAAATACATAATGGAGCTATGCTCATATTTTTTAAAGTATTTCCTGCAACTCCTTTACAAATATATATAGAGAGGGATCCTGCTCCTTTCCCTGTAATAAGTGTCTCAATAAGCATTTTCTCTTTTTTAACTACTCTTCTTTTTTATTTTGCATACTGTCACTTCTAATACCACTTCTCTCATTATAAAACTCACACTACTACTACCAGAATGTAAAGTCAAAACCAAGACTCCATGAAAGATTGCAAAGTATCACATGTACATTAAATAAAAAATGGAAAATGCTCTGCATTTAAAAATATTTCCCTTTAGCAGTATTTTCATTAAAGCTAACAAATGCAGGTATACATTTACAACAACACTGTGTGTATCTTTCTTTTTTTTTAAAGAAAGCAAATGCAAACAATGTTTACAACATGTTTAAGTGCCACTTGGTGTGTGCAAGTTTAATAACTCGGGGGCACATGTATACTTGCTAACATAACCCATTCCAATATGTAGGTGCTTATCCAGTCCTACCTTTTTCTCTGCATTCTAGGGCTTGTAGTCCAACTATTCTAGTAGAAAAGGTGCAACTGCAACTCCCACAATACAAAGACAACAGCCAATACTTAATTAGCACTTACATGTTAGAATGCATCATATTGGCAAGTACACATGTACTGCCAGCATATTAAACGTCCACACAAGTGCCACTTAAAAATGTTCTATACATCTTTTCCATTTTCCTTTCTTTTATTTTACAAAAAAGTCAGACACAGTGCTGCTAGAAATTCACATATACATTTTTTAACTTGCTGAAAATGCTCCTAAAAAGAAACATTTTCCATTTTTCTTTTCTCATAAATATCACACTTTCCAACCTCACTCATTACATCCCTTACACTGCCACCATTCTCCACCTGTTCACACATACATGTATACCACCAAAGTATCTATATTCAACACTTCCCCTTACATATGAAGTACTCTTCTTTCCAAAGCTCTACTATAAGACACCACACACTGCTGCAACAACAATGCTCCATTGCATTACTACTAGGCCACAGTTTCCCTATTCTTTAAAAAAAGTGCATCATGGTACAAATACATAGCACCGTAAACACAGCACTTCTTTCATTACAATCAGCAGCACTAAAGTAACCTACAAATGCACCTTTTTCTTTGACACATGTTTGGCCTGTTTCTTCTAATCTCCCAAATAGCACTACTCATGTTCCAATTGTTCTAACAACCTAGTTAACATACTTTAGTAGATGATCCATAACACAACTTTATTAACTCTTTTTCCCAACAACTCCTCCTACATTCCTGAATAACAATCCTTTTTACTAATAGTACTCCACCATTACCATATATAACCACTAACTTTCTTTTACAATTAAAAGAAATAAGAAATTTACCGAAGACACCAACCAGAAGAAGACTACTCTTCAAACCCTACAAAGTAGTAATCTCTCTGTTATTGTAACAGTATAGTTTCACTGTATATTAGCCTATATTAGCCTATCAACAACATTTATTTCACTCTTACTCATTATATTTCAACATGCAAACTCGTTCTACTTCTCATCTAAACACCATCATTACACCACCCACTATTCTCCTCAAAACATCATAATTTCCCTACTTATTCATTCACACAACCACTCTCGTACTCACTAACCCAAACCCTTCACGCCTCTACACACTCTTACCCTTCAACCCTCCCACCCATAACAATTATCCCACTGCAAAATCACACAGCACTCTATTAATCTATACCATCACATTCACACACCCATCCACAATACATCCATATACTTTCCACAACTATCACACCAAAACGTTCTTTTTTTCAACAGACACAACAGAATGCCTACTAAAAAGCAACTCTTTAGACAGCCAGAACAAAATAGAGCACATGAGAATGAACGCAAGCCATATAGTCATCCACCTCTAAACAAATTTTTAGGAAACATTAAAACACTGCTAATAACATCACTCAACAAAACGGAACCGGCGAGCACTAAAACAAGTAAAGCCCCTCTTCCAAAAATTAAAACAAATATAAAATGTATGAAAAAAAAACCTACTAATGTACCTGACACTATATCTACCAATGTAAACGTAGCCACAGTGAAGCAATCCAAAAACATTATTTTACAAAAAAAGTTCCACTGTAGAGTACTTCACAATCATATAAAGACAGCTGAAAAGTCACGATCTACCCTAAAAATTACTGCAGAAGACTAATCCTCGAAGCTCTAAGTGACTATGCATTTATACTGAAAAGAAAGTTGTCAATATTAATTTTAACCAGAATGAAACCACTAACTAAATGAATCAGTATATTACAAAAATGTATTCTAAAAAATGCCGAATGTCAATATAGACATGATATGATATGGCATTTGTAACGCGCCTATACACAAGTGTTTCAAGGTACATCGAGGCAAGGGAGGGGGACCAGAGGGAAGACGGACAACGATCCGACTAGGCCAGTTGTCAGTCAGATTGTGCAAGTGCATGGGAGGGGGAAGTGGGAAAGTGAGGGGGAGGGGGAACAGTGCAGTACATGTGATAAATAAATAGCCAAAAAAAAAGTAAAGGTACGGCCAGTAGGTGGCAAGTGCAAGGGTAAGTGCAGACAGTAGGTGTCAAGTACTGGTAGTGGGACTTGTAGGGATTTAGAAACAGTCCCAAAGCGCGGGGGTTGCCAGGAAGGCAGTTCAGGTGTGCATCTGGCAGGGGAGGGGACCTGGGTCATAGATCAGAAGGTGGCCAGGTAACCAGCTCAGTGTCAGATTTAGCCAGGAAGTCAGCAGGGGAGAGGAGGAGAAAAAGCAGAAGCAAAGAGAAAAGTTTTGAGGTGTCTCCGGAACCGGAGATGATTCTCTTCGAGTTTCAGGGAAGCAGGGAGGCTGTTCCAGAGGGAAGCCCCAGCAGAGGAAAAAGATCTACCACCAACTCGTTGCTTGGAGAAGCGACTAACCCTGAGGGAGTTGGAGGCGGCTGAGCGAAGGGATTGAGAAGGAAGATATTTAGGAAGAGAGAGTTGAAGGTATTGAGGCCCCAGGCCCCAGAAGGCCTTGTGGACAATGCAGAGGGTTTTGAACTTAATCCTCACAGCCACTGGGAGCCAGTGCAGAGATTTCAGTCCTGGAGAGATACGATCCCTAAACTTGAGGCCAAGGACAAGTCTTGCAGTCCTGTTTTGGATAAGTTGCAGAGGGCAGAGAGTAGAGGCAGGTAGATTTAGAAAGAGATTGTTGCAATAGTCCAGCCTCGAGAGAACCAGAGCTCTGGAGACAGTGAGCTTCTGGGGGAAGGATAGGAAAGGAAGAATACCTCTGAGGAGGTGCAGCTTGTAGTGTGACTTCTTAGAGACGTCAGAGATGTGAGGCGAGAAGGAGAGTGTGGAGTCAAAGAAGAACACTTGGTTTTGTTCCTTACAGGTAGGAGCAGGGGGAGGGCCAAGATGCCGATGAGGAGAATCTCAGTCTTACTGGCATTAAGGCAGAGATCATTGGCAGCACACCACTCCTGGATGGCGGACAGACAGTCAGAAATGAGAGGGCAAGGAGTTGGCTGAGGGTAGCCTGAAGATGAGATGGGTGTCATCCGCATAGTACTGGAAGTTGATGCAGAGTGCGGCAATGTGGTGGGGAAGAAGTGCCAGGTATTGGTTGAACAGCCAGGGAGAGAGGTTAGACCCTTAGGGGACCCCACAGGTAGAGATAGAGATAGAGGAGAGGAAGGACCCAAGTTGAACCTGGGAGGGTCGATCAGAGAGAAAAGAAGTCAGCCATGTCAGGGTCTGACCGGTGATAACCAGGTTAACATGCAGACAGTTTAACAGGATGGCATGTTTGACCATGTCAAAGGCAGAAGCGAGATCAAGTAAGTTGAGGACACAGGGTGTGTTGGAGTCAAGGTTGCAGAGCAGGTCTTCGCGGATGTTCAAGAGAGCAATTTTGGTGCTTCTGGCAGCCCTGAAGCCAGACTGATGATCATGGAGACAACCAACAGATTCAGTGTGAAGATTGAGCTGGGAGATGGCCAGCTTTTCCAAGAGTTTGCCCATGAAAGGAGTGATGGAGATTGGGCGATAGTTTGCCAGGCAGGAATGGTCGGCAGACGGTTTCTTGAGAAGAGGGTGCACGAGGGAATGCTTCAGGGGGGAAGGGAAGGCTCCAGTGGTGGAGGAATGGTTGCAGAAGTCAGCCAGAGCAGGAGCCAGGGAGTCAATGTGGTCCTTAATGGTTTTGGAGGAACAGGGATTAACCTATTTTGACAAGACTTTCATAGATCAGACTTGTCTAGCAACCTCGTCTGGTGAGAGCACGGGAAAGGAAGAAAAGGTGGGAGGAGAGGTGGCCAAAGAAGGGCCAGAGGAGGAGCAGGGAGTAAGGGGAGAGGAGGAGAGCGAGGACAGGATGTCCTGAGTTTTAGAGATGAAATGAGAAGCCAGTGCTGTGCCTTTTCAAACTACTGTGAAGGTGAATGGATTGACACAAGCAGCACAGAACCATATTTCAATGAAGAGGCTTATAAACAAGAAAAAAACAATTGCTGCATACAGTAATGGCAGAGTGTTTCAAATAGTAGGAAACACCATTATGGCAAAAATAAACCTTTGTTGAAAAAATGTACTTAAACGGCTCAGACCAGTTGTGTTTACAAATATTTGTCCCTCATAGAAATGTCACAAATAACCCTCACAACACGTACAGTGTCTCAGGTATAAGGCAAGAATTGGACTTTTGGATAGGAATAGTGAAATTCACCATAAACACACAGGAAGATCCACGAGAATTTCTTATGTACTTACTACAATTACTAGAGACCAGAAACATACCTATAAATGAAATCTTCCATATTTCATACACATGGAAACATACATGTAGTCTCTGTAACCATGTTTCACAAGAGAACATCCCTAATGAATGAGTTGTGCATGTATTCAGACCGAATTTTGAATCTGTTCCATTTCACCAGCTCCTGCAAAATGCAAATCATGGCATATTATGCACTGTTTGCAATTCAGACAATCGTTCCACCATACAAATAAACTCACATACCCGATATCTAATACTAATGCTTTTAAGATGCAATGCAGATGGTACCAAAAACAACTGTAAGCTTACTAGCTTCACACATGGCCAAGTATCTCTTGGCTAGAAAACCTTCACAACAGTAGGGCTAATCTACCACACTGGTGCCCCAACCGCTGCAGGCCACTATACTGCATATGTTAAAAAAAGAATTGGTTGGTTTGAATGTAACGGTTTAAAGTCTTTTCATCGAAAAAAAATGCATCGAAGTAAACGCACTGAATGTAAATGCATCAAAATGCTATCTCTTACATTTAAAAGTACATATCCATCGAAACCTGTCCATCGAATATGGGAATGGACAAGTTTCGATGGATATGTACTTTTAAATGTAAAAGATAGCATTTCGATGCATTTATTTTTCACGTTAAAATGTAACCTAGAGCTGTCCAGTGCTGAAATCTTCAACGTATTTCGGCACGGGCCAGCTTCATGTAACGTTCAGTGTTTATTACTTTTGGGGGGTTCCCCTTCAAACCCCCAACCCCCAAGGACACCCCTCCTAACCCTAACCCTAACCCAACCCTAGCCCTAATAGAAATCCAATGAAACGTATTCAATAAAGGTGCATTTCGATGGAAATGGCTTTCAATGAATATAATTTGTTGGATATTAATTTGATGAATCTAATTTCGATGGACAGTCCAGATACCAATGTAACAACATTTCAGTTACTCTAAAACAAAGATTACCAGCAAATCTAACAAATTCCTACTTAATATTTCTTAAACCCAAATTTAATCACAGAGCTGTAGCGCTATCAACAGTTAGAATACACCAACTTGTATCTAACTACATCCATAATACTACAATACTACTTTCAGTCATAATGAAGCCCAACATCTTTTTTTGATTCCACCACTCTTCCCAGCCCCTCTTCCTACCACCAAACTACCCCAAATGTATTTTCCAGACTTTTTCACCATCGCGATATCTGCAGTCAGATGCCACTGTCCACAGATACAACATGGCGGGTGTGAGTCTGTCAGATATCTGCAGATATCACTTCATCCTCTCGGCCAATTGGGGGCATGTCTGCGGACCGAACCCAGATACCATTAGCACACATTTTCGGACCCCCTCCCCTATAACTTTGCCACCCTAGATATGACAGGGACATATATTTCCAAAGTTTCATGAGGATTCATCCGGAGGGGGGGAGCGAAGTTATAAGCCGTCCAAAAACTGTCCAAAAAGTGTTCTTCCTATGGGTTGAGCAACATAACCATAACTGCAGGGCCACTACCATATTGTATGTGATCAAGCAACCCATTTGTTGCAAAACACGTTATATTTTGCGTCTTGTCCCTGCAGAGGGATCCATTAATAAAGGACTTTGTGTCAACTAAAGGATGCAGTTGCTCCTTTTTTAATAAAATATACATCTAGAGGCAGAGGGGACGTTATGGTTAAGTTGCACTAATAAAAACCTATAAAATTCAATGAAAAACCTTTGTTAAAGGGACGGTATGGATAC
Source organism: Ambystoma mexicanum (assembly GCF_040938575.1). NCBI lineage: Eukaryota > Metazoa > Chordata > Amphibia > Caudata > Ambystomatidae > Ambystoma > Ambystoma mexicanum. The sequence continues at coordinate 936,349,491 of NC_090933.1, read as the reverse complement.
AAGTAAAACCGAAAACCACAGAAATTCACCAGTTATGGTAAGCTAAGCAACCATAACTTGTGCCACCGCCGTGCACTGCTAAGACTAACACCCAAGACATGAAAGATGACATCACATATGTCATGTATGGCATCACCAATGACAACACATATCTGGGCCACTTGCTTTTGTTTACTGCAATGATTAGGCTAATTTGTTGCATTTATTGACAATGAGAATTTCTAACATTTAAAAGGAACTATATATCTACACATTAGCCTTTTTATATGTTCTTTAAGTACTTTACTTAAAGTTTAATCTGAGCTCAAAGTGCACATACATGGGCCAATTAGCAGGCCTCAAACACACAATTAATTTGTGTACATTATGATTAACTGTAATGTTATTGTCATGTTTTGGGGCTGTTGTTTCTTTCTTCCTTACTTTAGATTCCCAGTATGTGCCTATAATTTGTATGCATTCTGCGTTTTTATATGTATTTTCTCTACTAACACGATTGTGTGGTAGGTTTTCAATTGTTACCTATTCATTCCATGTTTAACATTACTCAAAACTCTCATAAGATAGCATTTATTATTTTACTATCGGAAATTACCAGATAAAAAAAAATGTACCTCTGTGGTGCATGCTGCAACCATTGCCTAGATGTATGAATGATTAGGTTCCGCTATTAACAACAACACTAGAATATAATGATTTGTTTACCTGAGTACATTGTTTAATGCATTAAGTGTCAGGATTGAGGCTGGTGGGGGCTCTGGCAGTGTGGTGGGTGCCCTAGTGGTGCGTAGGATTCGTCCTACATTATTCCCCAGGCGTGTCCTTCATCCCTTTTTCAGGAAACAGCCTCCGGGACGAAGGACAGCCCAAGAACTACATTTCCCAGCAGGCCATGCGTGGCACAGGCTTGCTGGGATGGAGTCAGCCACGCGCGAGTGCGCATGCGCGAACCGCGCCCAAAGCCCCACGCTTGCGATTCCGGCCAGCAGAGAGGAAGGACGTGTAGAGCCGGAGCTCCTGACGGCAAGCCTATGCGGGGCACCCCGCCACCTGTTAGCCCACCCCAGGCCCCGCGTGACAGAAAAGATAAGTGCTGAACCAAGCGCGCACGTTCCGGCAGTATTCTTATGACGGTTTTGTTAGAGGAAGTCGCGTTTGGATTTCCGAACTGGAACCGCGCCCGAAGAGGTTTAGGAATGCATGGCACTCCAATAACCCAGCATGAGACACCATTAACACGCGATTGTGCTCTTAGACAAAGCATGCTTCCTGCATGTGTTTAGACTTGAAAAGACTGTAGAGCAGAATTGCTAACTCAGAACTATTAACCCTAAAACAGCGACTGCGCTTATGTGTACGCTTTCATTCTGACTTTATTCTTGCCTCTAGCAGCGCATGTGAGGTACAGAACGCCATAGGGGTCTAGCAGCACGAAGAGACCAGAAGACTACACAGCAGTGCCGAAGCTAAGTGCAACCTATATTGTTTATTTTAGGGCGCGTTTAGAAACTGAGTATAGAGTTTTCCATTCTGTATGATGTTAATGCAGACAGTGCTTTCATTCTGTATGATGTTAATGCAGACAGTACTTTCCTCCATGAAGTAATGTGAGGATAGTGATTGAATAACAAGAACAGTAACTGGTTGAGGGCTCCAGTACAAAGGCCTAACTTCTCTGGCATAAGTGTGCATAGTTGAATGTAAACTGAACACAGTAACTGGTCTGGGGCTCCAGTACAAAGGCCAATTTCATCTGGCATAAGTAAGATTGCAAGTAAATGCAAGAAAGCGCCAGGGCGGAGAACTCCAGATACAGGAGCCGGAGCTGAGGAGCATGTTACCCTGGTCTTCCCCATCCCCATCCATAACCTCTCCCTTTCCCTCTTCCCGGTGTTCCTAAACAACCTCTACCCATCCAATAATCGGACCCTAACCCTCTTTCCCCCTAGGGTCAAGGTGGCCTGTGTTAATTGCATTGCTCCCAGGTACCAAGACCCGACGGGGAGGGAGGTGTTCTAGCCGCGTTTGTGCTGCCTCTGCGTTGAGAAGAAGGAAGTCTGACAGTAAGTAGTTCATGATAGGTCTCTGAATCACCCCTAACATCTTATTGCCAACCCTTGTAGAGACTGTTTATAACAATTAATTTACATGTAATGTCATCAGTGATGTCATCAATGACATTTGTGATGTCATCTTTCATGTCCTGCGTGTTAGTCTTAGCAGTGCACGGTGGTGGCAATAGTTATGGTTGCTTAGCTTACAATAACTATCACATTTCTGGGGGTTTTCAGTTTTACTTGTAACCAGAACATCCCTTTAACAAACGTTTTTCATTGCATTTCATAGGTTTTTATTAGTTCAACTTAACAATAATGTCCCTTTAACAAAGTTTTTTCATGGAATTTCATAGGTTTTTATTGGTGCAACTAAACAATAATGTCCCTTTAACAATGTTTTTCAGTGAATTTCATAGGTTTTTACCAATGCACCCTTAATTTCCTACAATTTACTAATATCATACTTACCCAGTATAGCAACATTTGTGTCCAATTTACAAAGTTTCACCTTAAAATGCTGCCATTTTCCACCTTTTAGCATCATTTTTAACGCTTCTATACACTTTTTGCAACTTTTTCCACTGTTTTTGTGTTCATCGACATTCGCAAACGTCTGACGTTATTGCAAACTTTCCAGACAGTGTCACGTGACCACACACACGTGGCATGAGGACGTGTTAGCAAATGTGTCTGCACTTCGCGAATGGGTCTGTGCTTTGTGAACAGTTCAGAACTGCATTGTCAGCTCATCTAGGAAATTTGAAGCTCAGAATGTACCCTTGCACAGCTCCTACACCCATCCTCACTCATTATCCATTAACAATCTAGCACACAACACATACCTGGAAGAATATTAGCAAACTTCTATTTACCTTAAAAATGGCATCAGCTGTTGCCATCCCTCCTCGCCGACAGCCATCACCACCAGTTGGATGACCTACACAATGAAAGAAGTGCAGCGCTTCAAAAGACAATGAAGAGGACCAAGAAGATGAGGTAGAGGAAGTGCCTACCTCTAGCACCCAAAGAGAATCATGGGTGTGTCGGTTCTTTACTACTGTTGGGAATGTACCAAAGGCTAAAGATAACAAAGTGAAATGCACTTATTGCAATGTTGTACTCAGTCGCGGACTACCTGGGCAGTACTCCTACAGGACCACCTCCATGCGCCACCACACCAAATCCAACCACTGCAATGCTCTCAGAAAGACTGTTCTTTTCTTAGGAAGTAGTAGGCTGTCTTCCTCTACTTCATTTTCCACAACCAATATTGTAACCACACAGCCTACTTCTGTGGGACACAAAATCCCAGCAGTTAACTTGCAAGTGATAAAAGAGGCTGTTGATCCATATCTTTGTATTTGTATTTGTATTTTATTGTATTTTATATAGCGCCTGCACTAAAGCGCTGCACATTTTAAGAACAGGGCAAGGTACAAAATAATGATAGGTCGTACACATCAGACATCAATTCTGGTAACAAGCAATCAGGGGCAATGAAGACGATGAGTTTTTAGAGAGAGATGAAAGAGAGAGTAAGCAGTGATAGAGTGGTGAGAGAGTGGGAGAGCATTCCAATGTAAGAGAGCAAGAAGCTGAAAAGATCGGAAATGGGACTGGGCGCACAGAGGACGGGGAACGTTCACTCTAAAGAGACAAGAAGAGCAGAGCGAATGGGAGCGAGTATAGAAAGATAAGAGTACAGCAAGGTAGTCAGGTGTGAGCCCATAGAGAGATTTAAAGACTAAGCAAAGGAAATGAAATTTGATTTGTGAGTGGAAGGGTAACCAGCCAAGTGAGGCAAGTGAAGAGGAAATAGAGTCTCGATAAGAGAGAAGACAGAGTAGACAAACAGAAGAATTATAGATAGATTTTAAGGGAGCAAGACGAGAGCTTGGGAGACCAAAGACAGTGGTGGAGCAGTAGCAAAGTTGAGAGAACATTAGTGAAGTGATAAGAAGCTTAGTAGCTTGAGAAGTAAGGAAAGGACACACTTTACAAATATTATAGAGAGGAAACGACAGTAACGAGAAGTAAGAGAAATGTGATGAGCAAAATAGAGATTAGAGTCAAAGTAGAGGCCAAGATGCAGGGAAGAGAGTTAGCAGCGAAGAATAAAACCTCTGTCTTCCCTGCATTTAGAGTGAGAAAGTGAGAGGCCATCCAGGATTTGATAGCAGAAAGGCAGGCTGTAAGAGTGTGGTGCATTTCGGGAGTGAAGGATGAAAAGGATAGAAAAAGTTATGCATCATCGGCGAGTTGAGAAGTGTACAATGAGAATAGAAAAGTATCCAAGACTGATCCTTGGGGAACTCCATGCTCAAGGGGGAAGGGCAAAGCGGTTTTACCAGCCCAGGAGACGGAAACAATTCTGTTAGACAGGTAAGAGGAGAACCTTCTTGTCTTTCTAAGACAACAGTACTCTGTATATACCACAACACATTGCCCTGCAAAGGGAAGCAATTTCGAAGTGCTTTTGAAGCTGTAACCAAGGAGCATAAGAAACACTGCCCCCTAGTTTAAATGTAACACATGCGCATCATTTTCTCCTTTCCACCTGCCCCTCCATATTTGTGGTTGGTGCCTCTTCCCTCATTTCCCTCCCCACCTTACTTTGAGACCTCTCCTGAAAAAAACCCAAAAAGGTTCCTTTAGGAACCACCTTTCACAGTTAACAAATAGAACTAAAAAAATAATCTTATAGACTCCATCTAATTTACATTTCTCAGTAAAGTAGTTAGACTCAATAAGATTCTCCAACATTTCCATTAGCATTTTGTATTATGCTAATGGAAATAATGCACAATTATATACTAGAGAAAAATGTAAAATGACAGAAATAATTTAAATTTTCTGTCCCAAATACTTTTCTTTAGCATACAATAAGGACCATAATCGATGGACCTTTATACTTATCAGCAGTCTCCACAGTCCCCTTTTCAGACCATGGATCATTAAAAGACTCGGATGGCACGTGCCCACCATCGCAAAGGGCAGCCCTTCTACCCTTTTAATTTAATATTTGTAACACTCCCTCAGTGCCTGCTTTCAAACGGATCTATGTGATCACTGCGCCGCCCTTAACTGCGACGGCCAAAAATGCTGACGCCCGTTACAGCGCAGCACAGTGATCATATCAATCACTGTGCCCGCTTCCCTCAGACTGCATTACCCCTCCCAACCCCCATACCCCACTTACCTTTAGGGCGACACACTTCTGCGTGTGCCGCCCACAGTCTTTGATCCCTGCGGTGTCAGCTCCTCCCACTAACGTGGGTTGGAGTTGACACCACAGGGTGCTTTTCTTTTTTTTTCTTACGTGTCCCCCGCTTTCCGAAATGGTAAGTGGGGGACACCCCCGCAACCCTGATCTGCTTGGGCACAGTAAATGTCACCCTCATTTTGTGCGCCTCCAAAGTCACAGTGACTGTGGGGGCGCACAAATGAGGGCGACATTTTGGTACAATATCCTTTCAAACAGTCACACAATCACTTCTAAAAACTGTACATATAACCCTATGAACATATTAAGCTTCTGCACACCAACTACCACTTAACAATCTTCTACAAATCCTTTGCATCTGCATTTCCTTCACTTATACCAAAAATATTATACACCATGCTCCTATAAATGCACATATGCATTGTGCAGCAAGAAAACTGCATAAATAGAAGTGCCAGTACGGATGGGCAAGTGCTCATGAGAACCCAGGAGGAAAGTGCCAAGGTGGGATGCCACTGGCTAACTACTGGAGGAGAGAAGTCACAAGGGTGGTATGCATCTTAACCATAACGTCCCTTTAACAACGTTTCTTATGTCAATTTAATAGGTTTTTATAGGTGAAAATGTTTCATGATCTTAAATAACTGTGTATAAGTTATTAATAATTCCTCTTTCCATATATATCAAAGAACTATAAACCTCCTTTAAGAAACATATTTTTTTGCAACACATACTTATGTCTGTCGTTATCAGCAGCGCATGCTGGGGATGCAATTTTTTTTTCAATTGCCTTACGACATAAGGCTCGACCATGACCCCAGCCCCACCAAACCATCCTATTATTCACTGCACCTACCCTGCATCCTAGCTCACTGTCCCCTATACACTTATAATGTGACCAATGGCTAGTGCTCATAGGTTGGCCACATGCTATACCTCAGTCACCAAAGGTATATCACTTTTTTTGTACCTACATTATGACACTTTTCAGTTAAAGGGCATAGAAATTAAATGTTAGTCTTCCATAAAAACAAGTTCTTAAAAACCAACATGGACTTACATAGCAGTGCACATGTAATCTTCACTTTTTGCCACGATTACCATCCTGTTAGGGGCTTCCTCAGGTGGAAATTACCTTGTGTCTTACATAGGCCTTTCTTTTATTTCCATACAAACATCTGTCAGCTGACTGTCTATGTCATGTGACTTCTCTACCTTAACATAAATGGTACTCGTAATCATAGCGGCCCTGTTCGCCTATTGTATCCTTAGTAGATGTATTCATTTCATCACATATACATCATTCCCACTTTTAATTTTAAATTAATCTTACATTGCATTTTCTGACAAGATAATTGCATTTTAACCAGTAATATTGTTGCAATATTTAGCCCATTTGTCCAGTGGCTCAGTTATTATAATTTATATATTCACTGTGGTCTAATTCTGTGTGATAAAGATTACTGAGCTTAGAAACTAATAATGCAGCAGTGTGAGGTGTTCACTGTGTGGCAGTTCTAAACTGGAGCGTTAATGCATTCTGCACTTCTCGATGTAGTACAGACATTAATATTAACACCATAATGGGCATATTTTTGGTAAAGTGCACCATGCTTCTTGTCTTATTGCACTTTCAATTACGCTAATCATTATGCCCCAGTGGGCTAATTCTTAGTAAAGTGCTGAGTGCTTCAAATTTCTATTGCACACACTCATTCTCCTTATATGCATATTTTAGGACCAAACATAAAGTCTAAATATAGATCACTATACCGCCCTATTGGGCCTATTAAAGTGCTCCATGCTGGCTTAAGCAACTTCCATAAGTCATCAAATTTTTAAATGATACAAACATATATTCCTTAGTAGTCATCATTATTATTCTCAATAAGCCACCTAGACTAGGTCTGCTTATGCACTCCAGTAGTCAATGTTCAATTATTTTTCAAGCTGTTCAGAGGTCAATCCAGTTACTACCACAAAAAAATCTATGAAAACACTTCTAGTTAAAAAATTGTATGTATTCTGAAACATCATCCAGTTCAAAACTCAAACTATAATAGTTCTTAGTTACAGCCGTTTAACACGTATCATTTAATAATTCTTCAAAATGAATTAAATTCATTCATGTTCTTCAATTAGTCATATAAATGTATTGCCAATTCCCCATCAGTGTCCCTTAGGTTTCTTAGTATTAAATTGTATAATTAATCTGGATTCCAATTTCTGCAATCTACGTTCTCTGTTACCCTTTCTTTCAGGTTTAGGTACATATGCTAATGTATAGAATCTAATAAAAGTCGCATTACTATCATGCTCCTCAGCAAAATGCTCACCAAGGGATAATTAACATCTCTGTTCAATATTTCTCTATAGTGTTGCAATATTCGAACTTTAAGTTGACAAATAATTGAACTAATGTATATTTTTCTACAAGGACTTGAAATGGTAAATACCACAGATTTAATAAGACAGGTAATTGTGTGAGTAATATACCATTTCTTCTTTTCTCTTGTTCCATAGTTCACTACTGATATGGGCTCTACACATTTCCACATCTTACATGCATTGCATGTTTCAAAACCTTTTCTTAAAGTGCCTTTTTGTAACCAATTATCATTCCTAAATTTCAACATACTCGGGGACATCAAATCTTTCAGAGTTTTTGCTTTAGAGAATGTAATTTGTACATTATTCCATAAAATGTTATTCAAATTACTGTCTGCCAATTAAAGTGACCAATGTTTCTGCATAATACCTCTTATTTGTTGTGCTTGAGCACTATATTCAGTGATGAATCGTATAAACTGCTCTTTTCCTTTTTTCTTGGTTGTAACATGCAATAATCAACTTTCTTCTTATAAGCTTTGATCGCACTATGTCGGGGGTAGCCTCTCTCTATAAAACGTACTCCCATCTCACTCACCTCTTCTTCAAAATCTTTATTCAAGGAGCAATTTATGTTTGCCCTTATCATCTCCCCATAAGGAATGATACGAATAAGCACTTTACAGTGATGGCTCTTGCAATGAAGACTAGAATTGGAGGAAATCTTTTTTCTATGCAGCTTACTGCAAAGTCTATCATTTTCTATAAAGAGATTGACATCTGGAAAAACAAGTTCAGTTTGGCTCATATAAAGGTTAGCTGCACATAGATCTGATGATTATTAATTACACCAATGTACTCTCTCAGTGATTCTTCTGTCCATCTCCAAATGAGTAACAGATCATCAATTAATCTATACCAACAGACAATTTGCCGCTCATATTGTTCATTCTGATCTAACCATGCCACTTCTTGCTCCCACCACCCCATAGATAGATTTGCAAATGTTGGCGCAATGCACGACCCCATAGCAGTTCTGCATTTTTGGTAGTATACTTGATCCTCAAAACAGAATATATTATGTTCCAAGCAAAATGTAAGTAAAGTTATGATGACATCATTTTGATGTCTAAAACTGATAGAATGAGAGTTCAAAGTATTGGGAATCTTGCAAACCATTATGATGGTTTATCAATGTATATAATGATACTACATCTAGCTTTGCCAAAATAAAGATAGTCTACAAATCTATTCCTTACACTTTCATAAGAAGATCTATTGTATCTCTAATATACAAATTGAAATCCTTGACAAAAGGCTGTACGAAGGAATGATATTTTTTCTAGCAGAGATCCCTGTGAAGAAACAATAGGCCTTATGGGTGGTATTTCAATGGTATTATGTATCTTAGTAATTAATCAAAGTATTGGGGTTATCAGATAGTCCTTTTTCACATGCAGGATTTCTTCACCCTCCAGAAGATTCCGGCATTTGAATTCATTCAATAACTCATCAAGTTCCAATTGTATCTCACCTAAATCTTCTATTCCAAATATTTTTTCATAACATTCACGTTCACTTAATTTTCTCTCTGCTTCAAATATATACTTCGTTCTATCTCACACTTTGATACCTCCTCCTTTATCTGCCTGTCTGATGACTATCGTATTGTCATTTTTCAAATTGGAGATAGCTTCTTCCTGAGCCGACGTCACATTGGATTTACTAAAATGCTTATTGTCGGCTAATTTGCACAAGTCTTTAATGACACTTTCTTCAAATACCTCAATATTATTAGAAATTATTTTGGGATTAAGCATAGATGTGTTCTTAAATCCACTTTTTTGAGTTAAATTGGTGGATATCCGGTATTTGATAAAGAGTTGGTCATTATCCAGATTCACCTCTATATCATCTGTCAGCTCTTCTCACAATGTGTTAAGACAAATGAGAGAATCCAGATCTTTCACAGTTAAAAGACTGGGCTCAGGTGGAGGTACAGTTGGTGCATGGCAAGAGCTGCTTACTTTTTTCATAAAGAATTTCTTTATTTTAATATCTATGTATCCTCATGGTGGAGACAGAACTTTGAAACTCTGTCAACTTGAGGCAAAATTAATTCTGGATTTGGACACCTAAGTCCTGCATGGCCATAAAATCAACAAGGAACTTTATACTTTCATTGGTGTATGACTACATTGGCACAAGGTTGCTGTATACTATTTGCATTGCTCCCGTAGAGGTTTGCTGCTTATCTGTTACAATATTTTAACATTTGTATTATGTGAACTGTCCAATTTTCATGTTACGGGTGGCTATCTGCGAGATGCTGCACCATTTAGGTGAGAAGTATGGGTGTGGTTCTTCTTGCATTTTTCTTGCGTGCAGTTGTTAGTCAGGCATCATGTGCTGTAAGAAGATTGATTAGCAATAATTTTATGAACTGTTTGTTTTGCGCTAACACTTTATCGCCTTCATGTGACAGGGCCCGGTAGTTACATGAGAGCATAACACAACATGTTTCGACACCAGAATAACACATCATGTTTCGACACCAGACATCACTCGAACAGTAGCAATATGGCCTTATAGTGCATGCTAGGGAGTGTCTGCCTAGTTTCGGCACCTCCGAATCGAGGACATGCCATTGCTATGCACTTGCACTTTACTAGTTCCATATTATGTGGTCCCTCATAGTATTTTCTGATGGAATCAGATTGGTGTCATCAGTTTTTTACATTGGTGTATGACGCATCATGAAAAGGTTGGCTGTCAAAGTCCTGGACCCCATCCACTCATTCCCCCGATGGGGTGTATGTTGGTACCGAGCATTTGCACTTTTTTATCGAAGAACGTTCTTGGGTGCTATTACTGTTAGAACTTTCCGACGTATAATGCTGCTAAATGCTCATGCACTTTATGTTTACTATTCTTCTAATAATTATGTGCTTTCAGCTGGGCTGCATCAAACATATGTTTCTTGGCATCTTCTCTTACCTATTTAGGTGCAGGACACTTTTCCCTTTTCTTGATTAGATGCCAATTGCAGACATTATAACTCAGAGCATATTGTTTTTAGCAGCACTCTGTGCATACTGATGGGCCATCCACTTATGTTGACTGTTGGGGTACATGTTGTCATGTAGCATTTGCACTGTCCATGTAAAATGGTTCCTTGCTGCTATTCAAGCTAGCTTCTTCCGACATTCACTGCTGCTACATGCACATGCACTTTATGCTATTTGCTGCTCTATATGCACATGCACTTCAGGTCATTTGCTGCTGTAATCAAATGCACTTTATGTTATTTGTATTTGTTTCTAATTATGCATATCTGGATGTGATTGCTATTAAACATGGACTTGTTATCAATTTACATCAATGTCTGTTGGGGCCACTTTCGCTCCTTCAAGTTCCATGTCACATTATTCAATTCTGTTTGACATACTACCTCTTTTCAGCAGTTAAATACGGAATTGCATGCATCAGTGGGTTGCATTACATGTATAAGCTCACCATTGCAAGATGTCTGCGTGCGTGCCTTATTTGCAATCATTGCTGTGCAATTGTCATTGAAACTTAAGAGGAATCACATTGTATGTATTCACCTCTCTGTCAACCGTGTTGGTGTTTGATCAAGCCCCTTTTAGTGCGAAACGTATCACTTTGGACCTTTTGTCCTTTGTAACACTTTTGTGTGATGTCCTGTTTATGACTAATACAAATGTCTAAGTAATTCCATCTCAGCATCTTTGAATCTTCTTGGCAATTCCGACCTCGGAGTGTGGTCCTGCCGCTTGCTGCAGCTTTTTTCGGTTTTTATCTAAATGTGCAAACATGCAGTGCACGAGCACCACAAAAATGCATCCCACCGCCCATCCTCCTTTATTATGTCTCCTTAAGCCCAGGGTTAAAGAATAAAAGCACAGGTAATATGCGTTTCACTACTCACACGTAGCTTGTTAACATACAAATTACACAGCAAATTGTCAGCCTCTTTATGCCGTCTCTATGGTTCCCTCTGAGGTGGCCTCTGTCCTTTGTTTATGTTGGTGCTAACATGTCTATAGCTCCTAACATGGGAAAACATGTCAGCCATTTTAACCAATGTTAGATTACTCATTTGTCTTATTAGTGTCATTCAAAATATTATTGACCAAAAACGATATGGTGAAGGTATACTTAAAATGATACACTGGATACATCATGGTTCTTATTTCACCAATCTGAATATCTTATTCATGAGAGGACAGATGTTTAAATGTTCTTGTCCACAATGTGGACACAAAACATCACAATACAACACTGCACATTAACAACAATAGATGTAAAAACCATGATACATTAATATCAATATAACAGAAATCCTTGATTATTCACAAAAAACATTGTGTAAGATGCACAGTGATTTGAACCTAGATGGACAATGAAATACTCATCCATGTGCAAACTTGCAAAGTTAGTTTGAAAGTGCATATGCTTGTGTTTGCTGTAATTTACAAACTAAAGTGCATAGTGCAAAACCATAAAATACCTCATCATGGATAATACATTCCAATTAGAAAACTCTTGCTTTCCATAAAAACAAGCATATGTGTAATCCTAACACTAAACACACAAATAAACAATCAGTTTACACATATAGATACACATCATATCAAATGTAAAATTCATTTCCATAAGTGCTTAGTTGCTCTAAACTCCATCTGAACATTAAGATACATTTTCAAGTGCAAATAATGCAACAATAGGAAACATACTTCTCTGCAAGTGCCAAAACCAAAGCTTGAATGTACAGCATTGTAATGGCATACCTTACAAGTATCTCAAAATTGCATAGTGCTATACCTGCGATGATAGATGACAATGACAATTTATATTGTGTAAAGTGACTCGTGCTAATGCCCATTAGACAGTAAGCATTATAGATTGAACCGGGCTAGAACCATATAGTACTGACAACTTAACCTGACACACAAGCACCCATACACTAACATATCTCTGAAACAATTCATAACATATAAGTCCCTTCACAATATATCCCCTCCGTGAATGGGTGTAAAGTTTGAATCTGCATAATGGAAACCACTTAACTCCAACAATAAAATTAAATCTCAAAACAAATACCTAATATACGAAAAAATATGAAGAATGTAGAAAATATGAAAGATATACCAAAGTAAGGAAAATATACCACAATAAGGAAACAATGAGGAAGAAATAAATCAACAATTCAAGTGAGCCAGAACTAGTAACTGTGTACCTAGTTCCTATATCATGTGTTCATTCTCATGTTTATAGGACCAGGTAGGTTCTAACATCCAGTACCCTTAAAACAGAGGGATAAATATATAACATGTAGGTTAAATACCAAATCAATAAAGATGTATATAAATATATACAGTTCTTCAACTGTATTATGTCCATAAGGGAACTTTGTTTCACAATCTAATATAGTTCTAGTCTCATGCTGATGTAATGACAGTTCTCAGTTCCTACCTCTCAGACACGGCGGAATGCTCAATAGGCCAAAAAGCCTAAAACCAATCAATTCACTGCTATGCAATTCCTTAAAATGCTTGGCCATGGGGTAAGATTGATCATTATTCTTTATAGCACAAATGTGTTGTAATATACATAGTTTCAATGTACAGACTGTGCTACCCACATACCACTTATTGCAAGCACACATCAATACATATACTACATAGTGTTGCATGTTATATTGTCTTTGATCGTAACATTGTGTTTCAACACTGGATGTTCCATTGAGTGCAATTTGTCTAGCTTTGCATTTCATGCACTTATGGAAATCCCTGCCAGAGACCTCCATCCACTGTATCCCGGAATGTGTAAGTTTCTTCTGCAAAAAGCTGGACAGAAGCAAGTCTTTACAATAAATTGACTATCTGTATGTGATGCTTTGGTTATTAGACAAGACTTTCACCAGATTTTTATCAAGCCTTAACACATACCAGTGTTGACTCCTGACTGTTCTAACCTTTTTGGAACATCCTTTAAAGACAATAATGAACTGGGACTCACCAGACTGATTTTCTTTAGCTATAGTTGTATTCTTCATAAAAAGAAGTTCCTCCTACTGCATTTCTCAACCTTTAAGTTATGCCCGCTCAATAACTGTCTTCAGGTATGCTTAGTCAAAAAAAACCCAGGCAGTAATTTTATTCTGTTTTTCAAAAAAGGGCGTGGTAGAGCAATATCTGAGTAATCTTAAAAATTCACTGTACGGTATACTCCAGATGAGACTTTTAGAATGACTACTGGAAGCATTCGATATAGTGGGTTTTCTATAAAGACTAGTCTCAATCTTGCCTTGATGTTGTTTAACTAGCACATCCAAAAATATGACCTCTTTGTGGCTGTGGGACTATGTGAATTTCAAATGAAGTGTATTGTCATTTAGAATTCCAATGAACTCAAGCCACTCATACTCTGTTCCTTTCCATATAATAAACAAATCATCTATAAAACGCTGCCACCATATGATCTTATCAGTATATATGGTATTCTCATCTGAGCAAACCAAGAATCGCTGACAACACCCATTGTAAGATTAGCATAGAGATGAGCAAAAGTTGAGCCCATCACAGTTCCTTTCAATTATCTGTAAAAAGTACCATCATATAAAAAAACATTATTAGTGAGACACAGTTCTTTATTTATTTTATTTTATTTATTATATTTATTGCATTTGTTTTATGCTCAAACCCATGGGTATCACAGCGTAGTTTACAGGTCTACTTGGTCTTTGTTGTTACATGTTTACAAAGATTAGGGCAATTTACAAGGTGAAATATACTTCATTGCCCAGTAGGAAGGCTTGCAGTGGTTTCATCTTGTCATTTTACTTGGATGCCTAGCAACTTAGAAGCCTAGCAACGCTGAGGAGATGAGGCAAATTTCAAACAGGCATAAGATCTTAATGATTACATGATAGGTAGATTAACAGTTTTACCTTCAATGACATTGCATGTGGTACTTATATACATAGCACAGTGGTTGGATGCGGAGGGTCCGAACTGGGATGGGCCGGCCGTTGTCTAGCTATGTGTCTGTCATGAGGTTAGTATTTGTTAAAGAGCCAGGTTTTAAGAAGTTTCTTGAATTTGTTGAGAGAGGGCTCATTGGTGATCTTAGCTGTGAGTGTGTTCCAGATTCTGAAATTCTGGGGGCTAGTACGGGGAAAGTGGATCTACCTGTCCTTGTATTCTTAAAGCGGGGGATGAGTAGGTGCATGTGTGCATTGGATCTAAGAGTTGTGTTTTTCTGGCTCAAACTTTGGTTGAGGTAGCTGGGTGCATTACCCGAAACACATTTATACGTTAGGGTGAGTGTTTTGTGGTGTATCCTGGCTTCATTGGGTAGCCAGTGCCCTTCTCTTCTGTGTTGAGATGTGTGATCCCTTATTTTTTATGCCTAGCACTGCTCTTAGAGCTTTATTTTGGAGTAGTTGCATTTTATTTATGTTTTTTTTAAAGTACCTAGTAGAAGTATGTTACAGTAGTCAATCTTGGCAAGTATGAGAGCTCTAGAGAAGGTCATGCAGTTTTGTTGTGTAAGGTACGGTCTACTTAGTGCGATAAGTTTAGCCGTGTAGGCTGTGGATGAGGCAAGTGCACTGATCGTGAGGCAAGAATCAAAGTAGACTCCTAGAGTTTTTATTTGGTTGGAGATGGAGATGGGGGTACCATCAATGATTACTGCTGTGTATTGTGGATGTAGCTTTGATAATCGGACGGGGAGCCTACTATGAGAATCTCTGTTTTTTCTCCATTTCAGCAGAGACTATTTGCTGCCATCCAGTTCTGGATGATAGAGTAAATTTAGTTTACAGCGATGGTGTCCTGTTCAAGGTTTCCTTATATGGGAATAAGTATTTGTGTATCATCAGCGAAGTTGGTTTAAATTACTCCCATTGCGTCTAGCGCTGCAAATAGGGGTCTGCTGCTACATCACCTATGGCTACTCTGGATGTACGATCGGAGAGGAATGATTTAATCTAGGCGTTGGCTTCCTTTACAATCGGAAGTTGTTTGCTAAGGTTAGACAGAGTTTATTGTGATCTACTAAATCAAATGCCGCGGACAGGTCGAGTAATAGCAAGATGCATAGTTTTCCTAAATCCCTGACCACGTCCATCGATTTTTGAGATTCAGCAATGCTGTCTCAGTGCTGTGGCCTGGGCGGAAACCTGATTGTCCCCTAGCAGTTGATTATTTTCGAGGTGGGATTGGACTTGTGTATAAGCAATTTTATCTATGATTTTGAGGAGAAATGGGACTGTAGTGATGGGTCTATAATTAGTAGGGACGGTGGGATCTAATGTGGAGGGGGTAACCCAAGCCTCTTTGATGTTAGTTGGAATGGTGTTGAAATTAAATGAGGCATTAGTGAAGTTGGTGATGGTAGTTACTAGGGTAGGGGGCGTATTCCTTAACTAGTTTAGCAGGGAAGCTATCTCCTTTGCAATTGGAGGGTTTGAGTGATACTATTGTCAGAATCCGAGTCTTTGGATTTGTGACTCACCTGTTTTTTTCTTGTGGCTCCCTTCTTGGAGTTCGCGGGTTTGTTTTTCCTGGACGAGCGAGCCTTGTAGAGGTAAGGTCTAGAATCCTCTGAATCCAGTCTGCAGGGCTACGGCGAGCGCACTGGTTTCTGACTCCCGGCTGCGGCAGCTCTGGGACTTGGAAGGCGTTCAATGTTCCTGGGAGGATCCGGGACGGAGCCAGGACTAGAAGGAAAAAGGTAACGAGGCTCTGAATATGGAAGTCGCAAAGGGGAGAGGAAGGGAGACCGGGAAGGATAAGAGGATGGGCACCAGGGATCACGAAGGTAAAGGACTGGGAACTTAGAACAAAACTTGCCGGAACGAAGGTGCAGGCAAGCGGAGCGTTGAGACGTGCAGAAGCATGTGGGCATCTCTGTTTTCAAGGAAACATGTGCATGAATACAGAAAGACTAGACCGCACCGTTTCTTGGCGTCGGCCATGTTGAAAGGGCCGGAGTAAATGATTATTGACTGAGGGACCAGGCAGACCAGAAGGGTCAATATCACTGATTCATGACAACTATGGTTTTTAGTATTGATCTGTGGTCCCTGGGGAGAAGTGGAATTCAGGTATATCAGTAGCGGTATCTGTTGAGGGCAGAGCGGATGGCTCTGAGGTGGATGCTAGTATTTTATTTTGGACGTGCATTTCATTTTGCACAGTGTTTATTTTGGAGGCAAGTGCATCCTGAATAGTGGCACACCATGCTTTACTTTCTTTGACTATACTAGGTGGGAGGATGGGAGTTTCAAGTTCTTTGATGATGGCGAACAGTTCTTTCATCCGAAGAATCATTTCTGTATGCTTTAAAAAGTTCAAAGACCTGGCATTGAAAAAAAACCGACTTGCTTTCAAACCAGTGTTGTGTCAGATAGACATATATAAAGATACCATGTCCATTGTGGCCACTAAATAATTGTCTTCTTAAGGAATATGATTGATTTTACTCAGAAAATATGTGGTAATGTCATACAAATGAGGGAAGTGTCGAAACAAAGGGTAAAAGTATAAATAATATAGAGAAAATAGAACACTGGAATGTACAGTTCACCATATTATATAATTCAGAGGCAGCAGGTTCAATGTTTCTATAGTTACTGCTGCCTGAATAGGAACATGCTGATACTCTACATGACCTCTGCCTCCCTTCACACCTGCCAAACCCTTTTGCCGCGTGCATTATTAGAAGTGTAGCACTGGTCATGGCAAAAGAGAGGCAGTTTCCCTCTGCCTCATCTCGTGACTCCATTTCATAACTGGCGTTCACTTACAGAAGAAGATGTGCGAGAAGTGGGAGTCTGCCAATTGACCCTTATCAGCACTTCAGCCCCTACATCTCTCTGTGGCATGGGCAGAGGGGAGTAAGGAGAAGTAGGGGCTGAAGGGAGATCCTGAAGTGAGGTATGGGAGGGGAGACTTCCCCAGGGCTTCTGCAGAACTGGTGGAGAAAGGTAGAAGACACTCTTCTATTTCTTACCATCATTTCAGCACCTTCACCTTAGAGCTTGATAGGAGCTGGGAGCAAAGCAGTGTTCCCCTTCCCTCCATCCATGGATTTTTTCTTAACTGAATTATTCAGCATGGTAAGTTCCTCACAGGCTGAGTTAAATGTTCTTGCTGTAAAGGTCCCTCAAGTACACTCCACTCTGCAGATGGAGAAAACAGGATGATATTGACTGGGGGGGGAACATATTCACACTCTACTATGGCTTCCGACATACTATTAGTGTGAAGCGATCATTACGGCACGTTTATTTGAGTGAAATTGAGGTATTCTTTGGAAAGAAGTCCAAGCCGTAAATGAAAATTACTTTTGCATTTGTACTAGGCTCTATACTTGAGTGAAACTGACTTATGCATTGGGATGGGACTCTAGCCTTGAGTGAAACGACCTATGCATTGGGAAAAGGCCCTAGCCCTGAGTGAAACTGAGTTATGCATTGGGACGAGGCCCTAGCCTTGAGTGAAACTGATTTACGCTTTGGGAAGATTCCGTAGCCTTGAGTGAAACTGATTTATGCATTGGGAAGAGGCCCTACCCTTGAGTGAAATTGACTTACGCATTGGGACAAGGCCTTAGCCTTGAGTGAAACTGACTTACACATTGAGAGGAGGCCCTAGCCTTGAGTGAAACTGATCTACACATTGGGAAGAGGCCCTACCCTTGAGTGAAACTGACTTACGCATTGGGACAAGGCCCTAGCCTTGAGTGAAACTGACTTATGCATTGGGAAGAGGCCCTAGCATTGAGTGAAACTTATTTATTCATTTATTTATTCATTTTATTTATTGTTTGCTTGTTAGGCGCTTATACAATATGAAAATACTGTTTCCAAGCTCCCACAGCGGGAAGAGACCATTGGGAAGATACCCTAGCCTTTAACTATGGGCTTCTACTTTGGCTGGTGATCATTTTGTCAATGATAAAGCCTGCTGCAAACTTCACTAAGTATGTCACAAAAGACACAGGCATCCTGATTGGGTCTTTTTAGGGACAGATACATATATCCTGAGTTACATGGAAACTTAAGTGCCAAAATATCATATAATAATTTAACTAGGTTAAAATATCTTGTTGGTTAAAGCTAAAATAAACTAATAGTTCCCTTATAAGATAGTGCTGGGTGCCACACTAGGGAAGTTGCATTATTCAGTGCATTTGTTCTGTATGAAATCCGGGTACTAAAGCAGAGGGCAAAGGCTAATATTAGCACAAGATAATTTGACCAATTAATGTAAGCTGCTTTACTGCCTGCTAGAGCTGCAGCGTGATGCTGACTATGATAATGAGGCTCACAATAGGTGCCACAGCTGATGCATGTGAGGAAGTGGCCACATCCGGCACCCTATGGAGGGTATAATGGTCTGAGACACTTCTGCCAACACCACATAATAATAACAGTCCCACTCCCAAATTCAGCACATGTTCTGTGTATCTCCATTAATTGTGCTGTTGGAATGTTCCCAAACTAAATCCATTTCTCTCAAAATGTTTAATCTCTAAAAATGTGTATGTGCATCTACAGTACAACAGTAGAAAAGTATTGATAGGGCACACTTTTGTTATCATTTTGGTTTAAAATGTGGAGTTAATGTGATGCTTTGCCTGATTTGAGCAGGGTGTTGGAGGGCTTCAGGAAGGTAGGACATCCCAAACAATTTCTCTGGACTCCCTAATGCCCTATCAGGCCACTTGCAAATAATTATACTTAACAGTGACAGCTCTATAAAAAAAGATGTAACAAACACATCAGCGTTCTGATAAACAGACCTGAAGGAAGCCATGGAAAAGCAGGTTGCCACAGAATTCCCAACAAATGCCACATTCCCAAAAGGTTTGCGGTATGGAGCGGAAAGAGCTTCACTGTGAGTTTTACTCTCTGTGTGGGAAATCTGAATCCTGTCTACTGGGCTGAGCACCCTGAGCCCTGCGGACAGCCTTCACACCTTGGCTGATAGGGATCATTTGCAATGGTGGTCACCATGTTTTTTCATGGTGGCCGCATTACTGAGCGCCCCTGTGCATTTATGTACATTAACCATGTGAAGCAGTAGTCAGAATAGAAACTTGGGGGAGCTGGGATTAAATTGCCTCTGACCACTTCTTGTGGATAATCATGAAGACGCAGCAAAGTGGACCCCTGACCTAAGAGATGTATATTGTTGGGGTCTTTCTGTTGGAATCTAAGACTTCATCCTGATGAGGACCTAAGTGTATGTAGGTGATTCTGCTCAGACTATGATTTACTGTCTTAGGTGAATATTTTGTACACCGTTGTTTAGACCATTTGGACAATTGCCCCATGTAAAATAAATGGCTAGAAGCGGTTGTTGCTACTACATCCCTATCCCTCCATAGACTCAAGAGCACCAGGGCATGCCAGACTACGTGGCTAACAAACACCACTGCCAGTCACTTCACGCTTACGTTTGAAAGTATACCAGGGACATATTCACAATGGTAGGATTACTTTCCTGGACTAGGGAATGTGGAGACATCACAGCCTGAATGTCTACCCAGCTTCCCACCTGTTCTTGCAGATGCTGCTAGTATCTTCATCAGTGGCTTTCACAATACCCAGCTAGAAGGCAGACTCAGTGTCCAACAGTCAATGTGGACATTATCAGCTATTGCTGATGAAGAGATGAGTACCAGGCTCACTCTGGATGCGATTCTGCAGAATGGTCTTAAGGCCCTTCAGAGCTTTTCCATCAGAGTCCACTCTAACTTCCTCTTCAGCCTTCTTCCGCACTACCTGACCTCAATCATCTTTCCAAATCTAACTTTTCCAATGCAAATTCCTAATGTATCTTCCTCGTCAACCTTCTTCAGCAGCCCTACCTGACCTCACTCGCCTTCCAAAAACCATGGTCATTATTTTAGTCTTGCCCGGTTTCAAATGTTGCCATTTTCTGTCCGTCCACATGGCAACTATGGATGAAAAGTTACTCAAGTATGAAAGAGCCCACTGACTATTTACTTATAAAGAAGCATAGATCTGAAGGTCTTCAGCAACCAGAAAACACTTGTGTACGTGACTTCAGGTGATGTTGCAACGGGGCCTAATGTACGCATTGCACAAGAATGGGGAAGGGACCACTCCATCTTCAAACCCATTCTCCCCTGTAAACTTCTGACCAGCAGGGAAGATAAAACCCAGCAACTCAAAAACTTCCTCCCAAACCTAGCCAGGCCCCAAAGGCAGCCTAACATCCTGATTTGATTCCCCGGCATACTCATGCTCACGAAAACTGCACTACAACCTGTGCCCAATGCCATTAGCAAATCATCTACAACACAGACAATAGTGGATTTGGTTGTATGACCACCTCTATAGACGAACAGACACACATCAAAGAAGCTACATTTTTCCAAATGGGAGACTAATACCTTCTACAAAGTCTTCCCTAGAGGTGGAGGTTAGTGATAGGGTGTTAGTTGCAGAGAGCATCCACGTCAAAGTGTAAATTTTTGGAAACACTAGCAGTTTCTACAAGCCAAGCTACCACTGTGTCCAAGGTCACCCTAAGAAGAGTTGATTGAAAGTGGTCCATGTCACCTGTAATCCAGTTCTGTAAATGTCAGGAGTTCAGTGGCAATCACATAACCCAATATGACCAAGACAAAATGTACTTTGGGATGAGGATCAGGCTCACAGATAATGCTAGGTTAATGAATGCCCAGATAGATACAATCATATCTCAATGAAGGGAAGTCACTGGAGGGCCCCTCACTGTGTGGATGAATCAATATGCTGTCCAGTGGAGATCAGCAAGACAGTGTGTTGGGGGGGGTCAATCCTCCTGGTTATTTAAACATTCTTCAGCTGAAAGAAGGACATCAGGTCCTCAGGACCAGCCTGGTGGCCTCCTGCTGGCTCTGATCCCAGTAGTGATCTTTCTTTTACAAATCGCAGCACCCAAATGAGTTCATTGGAATAACAAGGAGGACCAAGAATGTTTCATACTGCATTTTACAATTAGCAGACATTTAGTTGACTATTAACCAAGGAGAACATTTGTAGTCTTGTATTCATTGCTTATGGCTGATTGCATTGGGTATGTGTAGCCTTTTAGGTCTGTAAAAGATAAAGAAGGACAGCAGCTAGGGTGATTGTTGCACTCTGCCTTTATTGTTCACCAACCAGGTTATGGGGAACTTCATACATTCTTGTCTAGTCTCTTTATCTTCCTTTCACGCCAACAAGACTTTCCTTCAGTTTTGCTTCTCATTCTAGTATTCTTCTGGCATAGGTAAGAGCCCATCTGACTCCATCCTCTTTTTGTTGTAAAAGGCTTGGGGTTTGGTTCTTCCACAGTGTTCAGTATGCCCAGGTGTACACTTCAGTTTCCTCCTCTTAAGCGTTTGCCTTCTGCACCAAAAAGAGTGATCTCTCGGATGTCTCATCTTAGCCTTTAAATCCCCCTCCCCTGCTCCTCCTATTCTGTATCCTTTTTTTCTTCTTGGGGATCTGAAGGCCCCACACCCTTAGTAATGGAGTCATCTGCGACTTTCTCCATTCCTTTCCTCTGTTTTGTCAGCGGTGCCAAAGCCGTTCACCAGCTCCCCGGGCTCGCCTCCTCTGAATCCTTCGGGAGCCTGGAATGGAGATCCCCCCAGCTTCTGCCATGTTCAAGGAAGCCCGGGACACTGTTATGCCACCTCCACTCTGCTACCTCTCTCCAGACCGTCAAAACCTATGTAGAGATGGCTGGCTTAGTCTGGGACCACTGTGGACATGGTGGCCTCTCCGGTCAGTTGGGGAAGCACAGTGAAGGCTCAATGTGCTCACTGGTGGCAGCATCTCCCATGTTGTAAGCCAGGGGTGTTCCCCTGGTGTAAACATTTGCAGTACTGTTGTGGGTACTGGAGGATGGGTTCTTTCATTGACATACCTGTCTACTACATGGGCCTTCTGCATCTGGAAAGCCTGATGAAAGGCCTTTCTGTCACCCTGGTCTTGTTGGTTCAGTAGCTAGACAGCTTGTTGTAACTGCTGCGGTACCTCCATCAGGGCATTAGGAAGTGCTTCCATGGCATTTTCCTGATACTGTTTCTGACACCACTTGTGAAAAGGTGAATGGAGGATAGCACAGGTGCAACATGCTGGTCATGGAAGCAAGACCACGCAAAGCAACATAGGTTCAAATCCTGGATCCATGCTTAGAAACCAAATTCAGGTATTAAGCGCATTATGAAAAACCAATAGAAAAAAAAAGACAACAGCAACCGGTGCAATTGTTAAACCCTGTCTTTATTTTTCACCAACCAGGTTCAGGGTAAATTCTTTTATTCTTGTCTAGTCTCTTTTCATTCCATTCATGTCAGGAAAGTTTTCCTTCAGCTTTTCTTCTGTTTGCAGGAGTGTTCTGGCCTAGGTAGTCCTCCACGACTGCTGTCTGTTTGTTGTTGAAACAGGTTTTGCCGGGGCACTCAAGAGCCCCACAAAGATGGCTGCGTTCCCATACATATTGTGACCTGGGGAGAAGGCTGTGCTGTGACATGACTGCCAGTGTAGGCTGAAGGACCAGTCCGCTATACAGGGGGCTACCGTTGACCCCCAGGCAGGGGCGCCATTACTCTTGGCCTGATCGAGTCAGTGGGGACTGAGAAATTGGGCCAGTGGAGGAGTCCCATTGCGATGGGTGGGTGCGTCCATGTTGCATGTCGGAGGTGCCTGGGGTCTGAGGTGGAGCTGAGATCATTGGAAGTGGAGGCGCTGGGAGTCCGACACTAGGACTGGGGGGCGGAGCTGGAGCCAGGGCCCACAGGCACACCCGCAGTGGCATTGTGGTCTTGTATGACAGTTGGCTGCCTGGATCTATGAGTAATGAGGGGCTGGTGTGCGGGCAGACGGGGGAACAGAGCAGACAGCCTGCTCTTATCGGATTGCTGGATCAGCAGGATCGCATGTTCTGGGACTTCAGCATGCAAAGGCGCATGGACAAATTGGAAATAGCAGCCGGTGCAGAACTAGGATAGACGGCCATTTACTATGCAGGTGTGGACTTGGCATACTATTGTGGTGTTCTGTAGTGTGGAGGGCGGCACTGGATCCTGGCAAGTGATAGAGGAAAAGTATCCATCAGTTTATGAGGAGGTGGCTCTCCTGCAGACCTCTATGGGTGTGGGGTGCCCTGAACAGTTTGTGTGGGGCCAACCCTGGCCCTGTGGGAGCAGAGAGGGGGATAATGCGCTCAATTGCGCCAAAAGGCATGTTTTGGTGAGGAAGCGACAGTCACGCTCAGTCAGGCCCTTTCCCCGGTGAGACTTCTTAACTAGCCTGCTAAGAGGTACCAGGTATGGGGGCCTGTTATAATCAGGACAGAGGTCTGACTTTGGATAGTCGTAGTACACCTTTTCTTTTACATCACATAAACTTAGCCGGTATTGGAGAGAGGAGGGTGAAATGGCTTTGGTGAAGTCTAGTAAGATTATTGGTCTCCCATCTGGAGTGGAAGAGGATTACCTCATTAGTTTTATTAACAACTAGCTCGTTTCCAGAATTGTTGGAATTGGAGGTGGAGAAGGAACCCATATATGTGGACAAATG
Organism: Ambystoma mexicanum; assembly: GCF_040938575.1. Classification (NCBI taxonomy): domain Eukaryota; kingdom Metazoa; phylum Chordata; class Amphibia; order Caudata; family Ambystomatidae; genus Ambystoma; species Ambystoma mexicanum. The sequence continues at coordinate 936,325,259 of NC_090933.1, read as the reverse complement.
CTATCGTATGAAGTCCCCACCTCCAGTCTGCAAATACGTCTACAGGTCCAGCATTCATTGTCAGGTTTGTTGATGCTTGGGAGAGGGTTCTGAAAGCTGCAGTAGACAAAAAGTCTTTGACATTCCAGGAGCACAAGCTCCTTGTCTTTCCTGCCCTGGCACCAGCGACTGAAAAGAAAAGGAAGAGGTTAAACATCATAAAGAAATGCTTTCTGGCGCGAGGGGTTAAGGCAGGACTGCTTAGATCAGCTAAACTGTGGGTTTCAAGGAACATGAAAGAATATATTTTTAGGGATGTCGAGAGTGCTGAGAAATTGTTGGCAATCGAACCTGTGAAATGAATGCCCAGTCAGGACTAGGGATGAGGCATAGTGGTGCCTGGGGTGCTTCCCTCGGTACTGGTATCTACCGGATCCGCAGTGCATGACTTTCCATTCCTACTACGGTAGTGGGTGCCTTTGGCAAAGCAATTAAGGTCCAATTTGGTCTCCGATATGTTCCATGTGATAGTGGTTCTGTTAGTGGCACAGGCCGTGCTTTTCACAGCTATTTGTATATTTGCTGTCATGGTCCGCTTCTGGTAGGGGCCTTAGATTTGGGTTAGGGCAGCGGGTAGGGATGAGGGCAGCGGGTAGGGAGGAGTGAGCGTAGAGAGTATTCAACATGGAGATCTATTGCACACTATTAGATATTCCCCCACATTGGAAAGAGGACTTGCAGAGTGCCTCATTATGACAATGGGTTGGGGGTTCATATTGTTGTTCCATTTTGTGGCATGGGCCACCCATGAGGAGGGTTTTCCTCTTGCTTGTATTTGCATCGTAAACTTCCTCGGAGTTCAATAGGCCCAGGTGTAACCTTCAGGTTCCTCCTCTTCAACGTTGGTCTCCTGCAACAAAAGAGTGAACACTCAGTTTTCTCTTCCTACCCTTCCTACCCTTTAAATCCCCTTCCCCTTCTTCTGATTGTACACTCCATGCTCCTCCTATTCTCTTTCCTCTTTTTCTTCTTGAGGCTGTTGGTGACCTGCCTCCTTAGTAATACAGTTGTTGTGATTTTCTGCCTCTCCTCTGTTTTGCTGGCGGTACCAATGCTGCTCCACCAGCTTCCAAGCCTCGCCCTCGGTCCCGTCAGGAGCTTGGAGTGGAGCCCTACCCACCACGGGTAGGTGAAGATTCCTTACAAGGCCTTATCGAGAAACCTTGAGTATGAACAACATTTGCCAGTGCGTAAAGAAAAGCTGAAGGCCGCTGGAAAAGTAATCCTAGCATGGATAACAAAGACTCCCTTCTCATCACCTCACTTAACTACAAGGAAGCCATCTTCCAAGCCAAAAAAGAGACGTACAACCAACGTATATCTCAAGCCAAATCTAACACAAAGGAGTTATTTACAATTCTCAAAGAATTGGAATCCCCCTCACCTACCCCTGACTCATGCGTCAAAGACAGCATCTGGTGCAGCAACATCCAAGATGCGCTTCTCAACATAATTACGACCTTGCAATCCAAAATTAATGCCAAACAAAACTCCCTCCTCACCTCCCCCCTAACTAAAACTCTGCCACCCATAACGACTACCCCATTTTCTCACAAGCCATTTAGCTTTACGCCACTCACCATCCCCGAGGTTGAAAAAATCATTAGCAACCTAAAACCCTCAAACTGTCAAGGTGACTCTTGTCCAGCACCAATCATTAAGGAATCGGCCCACAACCTCGCTCCGTTCATAACCACCTTCATCAATTCTTCTTTTCAATCTGGAGTGGTCCCCAATAATCTGAAGGATGCCTGGGTCATCCCCCTACTAAAAAAAATGACCCTAGATCCGTAGACTCCTACCAACTACAGGCCTATCACCACGGTCCCATTTCTTCTAAAAATTCTAGACAGAGCAGCTTACTTACAGATACAGAACTATCTGGAAACTAACAATCTTCTCGGCACAAGACAATCCGGTTTTAGGCCCAAACACGGGACTGAAACTGCCCTCTGAGACCTTAAAACCCAAATTGAGGACTTACAAGATAATGGCAAACTGGCATTACTACTCCTACTGGACTTATCTGCTGCATTTGATCTGGTCAACCACCAAATCCTCTGTCAACATCTAAAATCTGCAGCTTACTTTTCTGACAATGCCACCAAATGGATTAGGTCATTCCTAGACAACAGACACATGAGAGTATTCTCCCCAACCTCCTCAGCTGACCCAGCACAAGTCCCCTGCGGAGTCCCTCAAGGGTCATGTGTATCCCCCACCCTCTATAATGTGTTTACCAAACCCCTGTCCGATGTGCTTGATTATCTGGGTGTCACCTACACTAATTACGCTGATGACACCCAGATACTCATTCCCATCACTGGCGATTACTCGGTGGTCTCTAAATCACTAAATGACATTTTCCAAGTCATCCAAGCCTGGATGGCACAACATGAGCTCTGTCTTAATGATGACAAGATAGAGCTCCTCAATCTAGGAACACAACAAAGACTTAACAAGTTGAACCCCTTGTTCAGTTCCTTCATCATCAATGGTAACACCATCAAAGTATCTAAAGACACAAAAACTTTGGGAATCTACCTAGACTCCACACTCTCCCTGCACAGACAAACCAATGCAGTCGCGGCCGCATCAGCTGATACATGCAAGCTGATCACAGCCTGCCGCCCTTTCCTCTCTACGCCGAACTGCATCACCCTTGCCAGGACATTAGTTATGTCCAAATTGGACTACTGCAACGCACTGTAGCAAGGCACTAACCAGTGCAACATCAATAAACTCCAGATCATTCAGAATAACGCCATTAGAGCAGCCCCCAACATCCCCAGATCATCTCACATCTCTGAAACTAGGAAGAACCTTCACTGGCTCTCAGTCGCCCAAAGGATTTCACTAAAATCACTCGCGCTTACTTACAAATACATTCACTGCCAGGCCCCTACCTACCTAGCATCGCGGTTCACGCAATATATCCCTCCTAGGGCACTTAGATCTGCCCACAGTCAGAGCCTCTCAATCCCTAGATTCAAGCTCCAAACAGCCGGAGGGACTAGCTTCCCAGTCCTGGCAGCCAAACTTTGGAATACTGTGCCTCTCACTATTAGAAACCTATCTTCATTTAACTTATTTAAATCCAAAGCTAAACTTTGGCTAGCCGCCTCAGACGACCAAGTGCCACACTGATTAGCCTATTCCTTCCTCCTGCTTGTTACATATGCCTGACTAACCTGCACTGTTACTGTATTCCTCTGCTTTGTACTATGCTCTTGTGATGTTGTAACGACTGTTTTGAAGACATGCGCCCGGTAGCCTTTGGGCCTGGTTGCGCTATATAAATAAAATAAATAAAAATTTGAATGAGGATACATTGTCTCATCCCCATCTGGATCACCTCATTTCATTATCTGCCCACAGGGGGATAAAGGTAAGAAAAATCTTGGATGAAGATCAGTTAAAGCATATCACCATGTCTTTGCGTGAGCCCGTGAACAAACTAGTTGAATCCCATGGTTCACATGGTGACCAAAATATACATTTGTTCAAAATATTCCATTAGTCCAGGGTAGGTGAAGCAAATGAAGACAATTAGAATACAGCAGAAACCACTCCTTCCACTCTTCTTACCTGCCCTGGGAGCATGCAGTACCGGTAACTCTTCGGCATGAGGCCAACCAAAGGAGAGGCAGTCCCCGGCATTAGCCAGGTTTATGTGGTGAAAACAAGATGGGGAAGAACCATAAATATCGTGTCATAAACCGAAGGGGTGCTGCACACAACAGTTCTGGCATGTATTAGCATGAGTCTCTCTACTGGCTTGTCCATTTTGCCTGGAGCCACCGTCCACACCGCTGGCTTACACTGATGGGCAGAGGACAGGGCTATATGCTCCTTGGTTTTAGTACGTGACAGCCATGGCACAGTAGGACTATCAGGGGAAGCTCATGTAAAATATATAAACCCCCAAATATGTGCGACCAGCGAGTCCTTTGCATAGCGAAGTAGTAAAATAAAATGTTTCCTAATCTTGAAAATTCTCCAGTTATGTGGTTCACGTTTTTATTTTTCATTGTAAAAATACATATCTTTTTTATTGATCAGCAATTGATTGCAGAGAACGCTGCCCTTTTCATGTGCCGCATTAAGTCCAAATGCGGGTCTCCCTCATCATATCTGTATTTACCTGGACAGGTATGAGTCCAACAACTCTAGTTGAATGAATTTGTTTACATATACGAAAAACAGACATGCCAGTTCATTCACCTAAGTAAGATGACTGTTCTGTGCAATGGCTACATCAGGACTTATGTGTACATCCAATGTGACTGCCCTTCCATTTCTTTTGCAGTGGGGAGTGTGGTCTAGTCCTTTACCCCCGCCCCCTCCTTTTTAAAAAAAAATAACTGCAAGAGGGCATTTCATCTCTTCATACCCCGCACTCGTTCAGCCACAAGCAACTGGCGGGTGTATTTGCAGGTCTCCTCTTTCCAACCAACAAAAGTATTTGGAGCTTTCAGTCATCTTCAGTTTTTGCCAATCAATTGTTTATAGGAATTATGTCAGATGGTGAGATGTTACCAAAATTAGAAAAGAGATTGCATCGGTTTTCTATGTGCCAGAACTACAATCGTGTGAGTGTTTCTCAGTGGGATTCTGATATATTGGGTATATATCTTTTTTTGTTGTTGTAAAAAAGGCAACTCTGGTAACGAATAACAGACATCTGTTTAGGTACAAGCTCATTGGTGAGCAACATGGAGATAAGCCAAAAACAACAAATACTATTAAAAAATAATCAATAATGAGATAGGATGGATTCTTTATTATATTCACTCAAAAAATAAACATTGTCAGTTAAGTCCAAAAGCATTGTTCTTTAAATACACTTTGCATGGGTATTCATTTTGCTTTTTTCTTAGAGTCACCATCAATCACTTCGCCTGATGAATGCCCCATATCTACATAATGGCTGAAACATGTCAGGATTGTCACATGCAGAATGATCTACGGTCATCTGAATAATTCTGAGAAATTGTATATATTGGTGAAAGATTATTATCTTTGTTTTTGTATGTGAAACTTTTATTCATTTATTTACTCTTGTTGTATGGTTTGTTCAGGGTAGATATTTACTTACACACGCCTATGTTTTGTGAAGAAACATTTTTTATTTACATTTTCTTTTATTAGAAACCTTTACAAAATACACAAACGAAGAAAAAGAAGAAAAGGACATTAAAAAACATAAGCAAAAAAAATATCGATCAATTTCAAAACTTGGAAAGACATAAAACATTTTACAACTTTGACAACTAATTCTTTCTTTTAGTGTTCCCTTTACCCTTTGCTCGATGTAGTACCAGGTGTTAGTTCGTTTACTACCTCTAAGTCAAACAAATCCCATGATTTTATGAATGCCGCAACAGCCACTGCTTCTGAGGTTCTCAGTCTTTTCCAGAAAACGTTTACGTCATGCACCCCTCTCAACTTCATTTTTTTCCTAAAGTATATATTTCTTTGTCGGTTTAAGGCCTCACATTCCATAAACAAATGCACAATTGTTTCTGTCATCCCTTTCCCTTTGCAGAGTCCACAGCATGTATCAATGGCAGCTACTGTTCCGTGCCTTATCAAAATCTCCCCCATCGGGAATAAATTCCAATGAAGTTTCGTAATAAGTGATCGATAATACCGATTTGGGAATTGCTTTAGATAAGGTGCATTCACACCTCTAATTTTGTGTTCGTGGGACAGATGACTTAGTGAACGGTAACTATGGAACAAGGTGGTGGTATTCGTCCAATTCCATTTATATAGTTCCCTCTTCACCTTCTCTGGGTTGTCCCTCAATACTTCCCTGTCGAAACCTATGTCACTTAGGATGGATTCGCATTTCACTCTTAACCGTCCTAGAAACGTGTCTCTGTTATTCCCTTCCCTTCCTCGTTTCAGGGTAAGACTCATGGCCATGTACAGGTTATCAGAATTTGCTGATATGATTTTTTGATAGAGAGACAGGCATTGCCAAGCAACGCGTATTTTTAGGGAGAGGAGGCCTAGCACAAATCTTATTGCTTATTGCGGCTCCCGGGACACAGTTTGAGACTCTCATCATTCGTCTCCACATTATTCCCTCAATTGTGTCCATTTGTGTGTTTAATTTATCGTTCCGTATCTCTAAGCCATATGTATGGTTTAGGACCACCGTCCCTTGATAGAATTGTATTGCCGTTTTGATTGAGAATTTTCCAAATCTCCTATCAACTTGGAGTAATTGGCTGGTCAGCGTCTTAGCCTTGATAGCAAGAAGATCATGTATTTCCTTCATCTGCGGCTTCGAAATGAAATGGAAGCCCAAAAAAGTTATACTATTTGCTCTTCCAACTGGTTGGTCGTCAAGTTGCCATTTGGTCAAGGTATGCTTCCCGCCCTGCAAGAGTTCTAGAATTTTTGTTTCTGAAGGATTTATTTTGAGGCTATTATTTTTTGTGTATTTTAAGAAAGCACACAGTAACCTCCTCCTTCCAACTTGAGAGCAGTCGAAGAGGAGGAAGTCGTCAGCATACGCTAGCCATGCTGTTTTCATGTATCCCATCTTGGGGGAAATCAGACCTGCCGATGTCAGCGACATATAGGTTATAGAGGTAGGGGAGCCAGCATGAATCCCTGCCTCAAACCCATATTGATGTTAATTCTTCGTGAGATATTCCCTTTTTGGTCAAGGCGCATACAAATGCCAGAGTTGTCATGCAAAGCAATTATCAAATTTAATAGATCCTGGGGCAAACCCCATTTTTTCAGCTTTGCCCAGAGCCCTGAATGGTCTACCCTGTCAATGGCAGCTGGTAAATCTACTGAAGCTATAAATATGCTGAATTTCTGTGTCGCCTTCGTTCTTCCTTGAAATTCCCAGTTGACCGCTCCACTGATATTGGTTGAATGGCCCTGCCGAAATCCTGTTTGGAATCTATCCAATTTCCCTGAGGACGCTGTCCAGTCCTCGAGGTGACGTAGAATGAGTGCAGCAAAGATTTTGCTCTCTTCTTCTAAAAGTGAAATAGGTTTATAGTTTCTCTGGTCCCATTTGTGCCCTTTTTAAATATTGGTGCTACAAGCAGACTGCCAGGATACTGGGATCACTACGCTATCCAATATGGTTCCAAACAAAAAGGAGAGAATCGCTGACCACATATTTGTGTCTTTCTTTCGATCATCTGTAACTCCGCTTGGACCCGATGATCCCTGAGGTCTTCAGCTGCTTTATGATTTTCCTTATTGACTCTGAATCCAATTCAAGCTTGTATTTAAAGGGTGTACCTTGTATCAAATCCTTATTTACACTCCCTAATTGGGCTACGTTTGACTAGTACAAAGACTCATAATTATTGACCCGTGCCATCTCTGACACAGTGTTCAGCTGGATAATAGACTGGGTTTGTTCTAATGTATTTACAGTTTCCCAGAAAGTGCGGGTATCTTTGTTGATCAGGATTCTGAGCATACCTTCAGCATCCCTCTGTTCTAGAGACGCTCTATTCTGTCTGCAGAAGTTTCTATAATCTTGTTTCAGTAATCGGGATTTGTTATGTTTTTGCAGTTTGGTCCCCCTTGCTTTTCTCTGTCTGTCTTAGTTTTCTTCGCAACGCCCTTCTCTTTGACATTGCATACTCAATGTATTTATGAGTTGGGGATGTTTTTCCTTCCTTCCCAGATGATTTCCCCTGAAACATTTGAACATTTGTATTTGAATTCAACACACCATGTGTCAAAAGTTATTGGTCCCTGTGCTGTGGATCAATAAAAAAGTGTTCTAGTTTTATGATGAAAAATACAGATATGAACTACATAACTGTAGAATGTTTTAGATTAGCAAACAAGATCATATGTTACTGTTTATCGATGTAGAGGACTCATTGTTCACACAGATCAGGGGGTTGCATGTTTAATGTTAGATGTGTTACCTGGATTACCCGTCTGTTCTTCCGGTACCCTGTCTTTGAGTTAAAAGGTTTCAGGGGTAGCTCAACATCTGGATTCCAGTTTCTGTCATCACTACATACAAACTGACCTAGATAATCCCATGAGTGTAGGGAGCAATGCCAGGCTGGTCGATGGGTATTCTACTCCTGACAATGGATGTCCCAACTCACACACTAGCAAGCGTTAATGGGGCAACACACAAGTAAATACTCAGAGAAGTGTAAGCTACATTCCTGATAGAGTACTGAAATGTAGAATTCAATCATGGACAGATTCCTTAAATTGTAAAAACAGCAGTACTCTCCCAGGATAGTGACCAACTTTACTGTAGCAAAACCAGCAGGATTAGTAACCGAGTCCTCCTCTACACCAACAAGGTGATCACTTCCATTATCTTCATGCAGGTATTCCATGTGCATGTCGGAGAAAGAGAGCTACGGTCCACAAGGCTGTGTTAGGTGGTTACTACTTCAGCCACAACAATCAGATAAAAGTTAGAATCACTAATACAGGCCAGAAACAAATATATAAAGGTTGGCAATTTCTGTGGGCCAGGTTTCCTATAGTTTTCAGCCTCTATCTTGCCTTGCTTCTGATTTCTGCCCCAGCTAGGTCATAACCCTTCTTGATACTTTGGGACAACCATTCTGATGAGAGAAGGGCGCGACCCATACCTGGGTGGACAACCATCCTCAGGACTGGTACTTTAGCTACTACAGAGTGCTTGCAACCCCCTTTGCAATTGCACCTGTACATGTGACACACATGGGCTACACCCGGGACAGAAGGGCACACCCTGCTGGCCAGGGCCCTCGCTCTCAGTAACAAAGGGCTGCTGCCCTGGGAACTAAACACTGCTTCTCCAAAAGAATGATAGATCTCACAATGTCAAACTGGTTTTAGGAGGGGACTCTCAACGGCAGTGAATGGCATACCATTAAATCTCCTGAGTGAAAAAACCTATGGGAAGGGAGGTGAACAACTATATGGTGCCTGGGTAGATTTCTCAAGGGCCTTTGACCAAGTGGACAGGGTAAGGTTGTGGATGAAACTAAGAGCAAAAGGCATCCCAGACGGGCTCCTGGCGAAGCTCATAGAATTCCATAAGGACAATGACATCAGGGTGACATTAGATGCAGAGGGTCATCTGTCAGAACTCGTGAGAGTGAACTGGGGGGTCAAACAGGGTTGTCTTGGGGCCCTGCTATTTTTCAACTTCTATACTTCTGATATGGGGGAGTTTCTAGCATCTGCGGCATTGGCCAGTCCTTCCCTAAATGGTAAGAAAATACATTGGCTGGCCTACGCCGATGATGTGGTAGTTTTAGACAAAACAGCCATCGGGTTACAACATCTACTCAATGGTATTCACAACTATGCAGTTGAAAATGGGCTCTCCCTGAATCCTAACAAATCAAGGGTGTTGGTATTTAGGCAAAGGAATAAATTATTTTTTTTTCCAGGATGGTCAAGGGGGGGGGGCAATCAGAAGGGTGGAGGATTTGGTTTACCTGGGATATAAAATCTATGCCACACCGGCATTATGTAAGGCAGAGTCTGACCTCGAGATAAAAATAAAACCCCTAGCAGCTCAGATGAAAAGAAACCTTTGGAAATACGGTAAATTTTCTTTCATACCTGTCCTCAAGTTTAATCAGGCCAAAGTCATTCCTGTTTTATTATATGGGCTAGAAGCCAAACCTCAACTGTGGAACACATCCTGGCAAAAATGGGAAGGTCTGGTGTCGAAACATGCCCTGGGTTTACCAATGAGTATCAATGGATAATATCAGATTCGAACTGGGCCTAAAATCATTAAAATCTCAAGCAGAGTGGAAACTGTTGATCTTGCACCACCATATTACGTCATCTCAAGACCAATCCCTATACACAGATATGAGAAAACATCTGGAGGCTGGTAATTCCCATCAGCTGGATAGACTTCATTCACTGGCGAAGGAATGGCAGGAGTGGGCGAATATAGACTCAAAATTGTTGGAGGAAAATCCATTAAAGGTCAAAAAAAATGGGAGGAAATGGATTGGATTAGGACCCTTGAGAAAATTAGATCAGGGCCTCACCCAAATCCCCAACAAAGAGCGGAAAGGAAACTGTGCTTCCTCAGCAAATATCTAATAAAATTCCCAGAATGGAGAATAAGGAATACTTTTTTTAGAGTGAAATTGAACATTCTACACACTGGGGAAATTCTGGCGATAAGAGGTTTGGGAGCTTCTTCATTAAGTCTTTGTCAGTCGTGTGCCAAGCCTGAAAACCAATCAATCTAACACTGATGATGGAGTGTGTGGGCACGAGAAATTCTGGGCATCAATTTCTCCGAAGATTTATGTCCGATGTAATATACTGGGCACACAACCATTTCTGGGAAAGCCTGATCGATGGACATTCGCATCAAAAGACGATCACTGTTGTCAAGATGCTTGAGGACTGTAAGATAGTATTGTAAAATCCTTTTAAAAAATTGTCTAAACTCTGTTTGAATTGGTCTGGATGCGAATGCTTTGTTTGTTAACTGTATAAACTTCTTTTTACTTTGTTCCTATTAAAATATGTATTTGATCTGAGATTTGCGAAAGGTTATATTTTTGTAACCATATACAATAAAAAAATGTTTTAAAAAAGTATATATATGTTGTTTTTCTTTCGCCATAGTAAAGGCGCAGAATGATGTTTTTGTGGTAGGACGTTGTTACATCGGCAGTATTTTTTTCGGTGGGTTTTCTACTGAATATTTTTAATTAGACATTTTATCGCAAAAATATAGTGGTGGGTAAGGGGATATAAGGAGTAGGGCAGGTGGGGAAAAGTGAGTAAATAATAGGCATCCGCTGGCTTGGGGTGTGGGACCCCGTCACCCACCCCCAACCCTAAATATAACACACAAAAAAATCGGTGCATTTTTTCAGGGAAATAAATTCGCCAAAAACCTCTTTGAAAACATAACTTCAGATGTAACACCATAGAACCCTTATTGCAATATATTTGGAAATTACGATATCAGGAAATTGTATTGCTGGTCTGGGCATCTGTGCACACTCATTCTGGGAGTTGTATAAATACTTTTCAAGTACCTCAGACATCTGTGTGGGCTTGCTCAACAAGTTGTATAGACTCATTGAAGGGACCCCTAATCTCTGTGCAGTGCTTTGGTATCGTCTCGTGTCAGAGGAAACTACATTCTATCGGACGTGTCGCTGCTCATTCTCAGTTCTCCTCTTCCTTGACCCTTCGGTTACTAAATTCGTATGCCTGTAGAATGGGGTCAATGTTCATGTTAGACAAGAAAGACTTTGTACTGATGTATTCATTCATTTTCAGCCGTCCTATTCCCTAGTGTGTGCTCTCTTTCAGGGACAGTGTATAACAAACAAAAATGTGTCCTTTTGGGCACGGGGAGAGCAAGGTTTTACTGCTTCTCTGGTGTTCTGGCATCCCAGGGGCAGGGGCCTTCCCTCTTTAAGGGCCCTGAAAGGACCACACTTTGTCGTGAATTAGAGCCTCAGTGGGATCAAACAGGGGATCTTGCACTAGCTTGGGGAATCCACATGGCACTTTTGGTCACCCCAATAGATGTCCACAGAGCTAGTCAGGGGACTTTGTCACGGTGTGCAATAGGCAGAGTATGTCCACACCAGCCCTCCTTTGAAAGGAGTGCATACACCTAAGGGTCCAGTCTGGGGCTTCATTTTCTCTGAGTGGAATGTGGGAAAAGTCAGCCAAAGAAACATCCATTCCATTCAACTGGACAGAGACTTTTCAATTAACCCATAATGATTCTTCTGGGCACTAGATGCACCCGAACAGAACCTCCCCTTCCCCGTCATCAATAGACATTGCTGTCACTGCTTGTCACAATATCGCTAGTTGTGCCCCTGCATTCATTTTAAGGTGATTCCCGGTCTTAGAGACAGAATTATCCCGCTTCCCTCTCTGTTAAACAGGTTGCTTAAAATGGATGCCCGCTCTATATTGCTGCCTGTTCTGACTTTGCACATAACTTTACTCAGCAGATCATTTCATGGCCTCACACATTCTCCTGGATCTTAATCCTGCACGTTGTGTTGTATTTTGTATTTTCGCAGATGGCCTATTATGGCTGAGAATTGAAAGTTGCAGGTGTTTTGTATCAGCTATACCTATGGTAAGGAAATTACTTAAAAGGCAATTCAAAAGAAAGGTTTAAAAATGTTACTCAAATGTTGTGTAGTGCTCTGTTTTTCTTAAAGATAAAGGCAAAAAAATTCCTGGTCCATGGGATTTAATATTAAATGTGCCTTCTCCGGGAGTGTATCTGTACAAATTGGCGTGGCATTTAATAGCTGGTAAGCTGATCGACGATGGCAAAGGGTGGGTGTATATAACAATGAACTCTTGAAGGGATTAAAGTACTTGTTGGTAACAAGTATTATAGGCCATACAAAGTATTATAGGCTATACAGAGTGCCTTCAATTGAATTCTTTATGGAGCCCGGAGACTGTATAGGTGCCTTCAGATGAGACTGGTGTTTTCTCTATGCCTAAACTTAAAAAAGTGTCTCGCTGCAGCTGGCAGTCCAACTATACAATATACGAAACACCAATTCCACAGCTGCTGAAATTATAATATTGGTTTACTTCCGTAATGGAAAGACATGCCTGGGAGTAAGACAATACAAAGAAGCTGGATCTCGTGAATGCTGCCATATAGCATTCATGGTAAGAACCTAGTCCAATGTGATGAAAACTCCTTTTACAGGAGATGGGCAGTTCCTGAGTTTCTAGGGGCAAGTATCCGGTGTGCCATTGATGTGAGTTTGGTCCCACCACAAATATTCATTTTTAGGATGGATTAAGGTTTAACAGATTGTGAAACACCCGCAGGCTAATTGCAGTTTGGCAATATTGAAATGAAGAGATGGCGACTTCAGAAATGTTTAGTGTTGTCACCAAAGTTGTAAAAATAGGCACTTAATGTTTTGATTAGTAGCATATGTGAGCATACACATATATTAAAAAAGGACAGCCCTGCCACTCCGTTTCTCTGCTAACCACCTATTTATTCAGTCTTCCTTAGGCGTCCTCATTGCCGGCGTCCTCAGCAAAGGATAGGCAGAGACTAGGTCCTCACGTGTTTGTGCCTGTTCGGGCATGATAGGGCAAACAGCCTGGCCCACTAAATTGCATTTCACTTACAATGTAATCGCTACTACTGCTACTTGCCAAAAGACATCGGGGCTCATTACAAAGAGGGCGGTAAGGGGTTAACGGTGCCGGTAAAGGTACCGGAGCCGTCAACCCATTACCGCCCCATTATGAGGTCTGCTTGCGGGAACCCGCTAAGGATGTCTGGTTTTACCAGGCGTCCTTAGCGGGTCCCGCGAGCAGACCAGGATGCTAACAACGGTCCCGTTATTAACGGGCCCGTTGTTAGCATCATCCCCTATCCGATTGAGCCCTATGGGGGCTTGAATGGGAATGGGGATGTACCGGGTCCTAATGCTGCAGAAATCGCTGACCTCATCTTGTACAACAACCTTGATGCCCTGTTCATCACTGAAACATGGTTTATCCCATCCTCCCCAGATGTCTTCCTACCCCAAGGCTAGTGCATCCAACATGCCGACCAGCCAGGAAGGGCGAGATGCAGAGTGGCAATCATCCACTGGAGCGATCGGCCATGCTCCATCATCCCCTCTCCCAGAACAGGCTCATTTGAATCACTCATCTGCCGGTTCCCTCTATCTCACAAGGAATCCATCACCTTCCACCTCATCTACAGACCACTTGACAGGAGTGACTCTTTCATTGCAGAAATCTCCAACTTACCCTCTGCAAAATGAGAACATTCTAGTAATGTCTTTCTTGGTGGTCTTAACTTTCCCGAGTCACAGGCTGACAACCACACTCGAAGCATGTTTTTCACATTGACGGTTTCCATGGACCTTAAGCATGTTGTGCTCTCCCCCATGCACAGCAAAGGCAATAACCTAGACTATCCCCCCGCATGACCTGTGGAGACCCTATCCCAGTTGACTGGTCTGACCACACAGCCATCCATCCCATTATCAGTTGCCCATACAACTATGGCTCACAAAGGTCAGGCTAAATGCCCCCTCACTCAACTCTGCTCATTCAAATTCTTCCCAGACAATGACCTGGAAGTTCACTTTGCAGAGTTCCCTACCACAGGGAATGCCTCGGGCCAACAGAAATCATTTAGAAACTCTGCTATGAAACTGGTGGACTCTCATGCTGCCCTAAAATCTATCCGGCCAAAGACCAAACCATGCGCCCCATGGTACACCCCCAAGCTAGCCTCCAACAAACACTCAATCAGAGCCCTTGAGAAAGGGTGGCTCAAAAACCATAACTCAGGAAACCTAACCAACCTCAAATCTCTCAGCGCAAACCGTAGGATTCTGATTACCAAGGCCAAAGCTGCTTAATACTCAATGACCATTGCAGCAGCCTCCAACAGGAGCAAAGTTAGCTTTGAAGTAGTAAAGCATTGTACCAAACCATCATCCGACCACGAAGTACCTGTAACTCCGAGAGACTTTCGAATCAACCTCTCGCATGGATTGGCATCTGCAGCACCCCAGCACGCACACTGCCCCTCTGGACCGAAATTCCTCAAACCTACTTCTTACTCTGATGATTTAATTCAAGCCTCCATCATTAAACAATTTATGGGCCCGGTGCTCAACGCGCTCCTCAGCATCATCAAGGCCTCCTTTGCAGAAGGATAATACCGTAACACCCTCAAAACTGGTCTCATATGACCTCTTTTGAAAAAAACAACCATATATCCAGGTGACTACTAGCGGCACATTACAAACCTCCCATTTATTAGCAAAATCTTAGAAAAGGTAGTTGCGACACCACTACTCGCCAGAATCGAACAACCCCACCTCCTAAATGGCTATCAGTCAGGGTTCCATACCAAGTGTAGCATCGAGACATCAACCAAACAGGTGCTGCATGATGCCCTTCAAATCAATGATAAGGGTGACTCATGCCTCCTCGTGCTCTTGCATCTCTCGGCTGCATTTGACACCGTCAACCACCAAATCCTTATCTCCCTCCTTGCTGCCAGTATGGGGTTCTCTGGCACTGTCCATAATTGTTTACCTCCTACCGCTCAGGCAGGCACCAGGCTGTTCAAATGAACTTGTTGCATTCTAATTGACTGCAGGTCTCCTGCAGAGTCCCCCAAGGCTTCATCCTCTGACCAGTACTTTTTTACCTTTAGATAGAGCCTTTGGGCACTCGCCTCAAAGATTCCAATATAGCCACCCACCAATATGCGGATGATACTCAGTTGTACCTGAGAGTAAATAGGGCACAGGACATCATTCACCTCTCTGATTATCTAGCCATCCTCCAGTCCTGGATGTCGATTGCCTACCTAAACCAAAACCCATCCAAGACTGAGGCATGGGTGCCTGCTAAATAAAAACGTGTTCAACAATGTCTCAGTGATATGCGCCTAGAAGAATTTGATCCGCAATTTTTAGACTTAGCAACATTCTTAGGCTTTACCATTGACAGCAGCCTATCCTTCCAGAAACACATAGCCAAGAAGACCCCAATAGCCTGGCTCAGAATCTCTACCCTTTGAAAAAGCAAACCCTTCATCCTGCCGCAGGACCTCTGGATTGTAGTGCAGGCCCTGGTGGTCTTGCCCATTGAATGGGGGGAATGTTCTCCTGACAGGGCTCCTAGCTGCTCACTTGGCTCCCCTAAAAGGAGTCCACAATGCTGCAGCAAGTCCTATTACAGGAGAACAGAAATTTGACCAAATACCTCCATCCTATGCAAACTACATTGGCTCCACTCCAAGCCAGGGTACTGTTCAAGATTGCATGCATCATCTACAAAGCAGTCACGAGCAGCACAACAGCGTACCTGGTGGCTAAGCTTCACATATCTTGTGGCACACGCTCCTCGCACAGCGAAGAACCAACTGGCTGGAATCACAGCTCGTCTGCAAAGAGAGGAGCCGCAAACAATTCTTCTCTTGTCATGCCCCCTCCTTCTGGAACTCCATCCCGGTGTCGGTTTGGAATGCCCCCACAATTCTCCAATTTCACCAATCTCTCAAAACATAGCTCTTTCAACAATACCTTACCAAGCACTAATTCCAATTGACGCACATACCGACGCACATAACTCGAAGTACTGCACTACTGTTAAAAGATGGCAGCCCAAATGCTGGCTACCCACACTCTGTACAGGTACAGCGCTCCGCTGCTCTCAAGCTAGGTCTGCGCTTTAAACTATAAAAATAAAAATAGAAAATTAAATAAATTGAAAAGGACAGGAGGCAATGGTGAACCCTGAGGTACTTGCCATTTTTGTGCTACACGCGTGGAAATAAAAGGAAGGAAGGATATGGCTGTGGTTCCTCCTTACATTTTAAACCAGTCCCTGAGATGTCAATCTCTCTGACCCTATTCAGCAACCTAGTATGGTCCAGCATGTCGAATTCCTCCGACAAGTTAAGTAACACTAGGGATGTGTTATGACCTACATTGACTATATCTTTTATGTTGTCTGAAATTGACAAAAGAGTGGTTTCTGTTCCATGGACCTGTATAAGGCACGTTTGTTTGGAGTCTAGGATGCAACTAGCCTTGAAATATTGTTGGTGCTTGTCAACCACAGATCGACTCAAGATTTTGCTACCAAGTGGTACGTTTGAAATAGGCTTGTAGTTATTAAATCTGTTCTGAATGGCACCAGGGTCTTTCAACAAAAGTATAAACATGGATATTTCAGAATGGGTAAGTCCTTGCCATTGAATAGAGACTAACTGATAAAGCTGTCAACTGTAAATACCAAGGGTTTCAATAAGGCACATTCTTTATGAATTACTGCAAGAGGTTATGAGATTGCAGAAGTCTGCCACAGGCTATACAGTGCTTTACACTTGTGTATTTAGCAGTATCAGCTTGCTCTACGAAGATTGGATGCAGCTTGATTCCATCATATCTCTCGATGGACTTCGCATGAAAATAACTTGAACAGTTCCTTGAATAAAGCTTTAGAGGAAATTATATCTAAAGTAAGCATGTAGCACCTTCTCTGCTAGAGAGGTTATGACAATTTTTAATGATCTGGCATTGACATGGCAATGGGCCGACAATGGGTTGGTAAATAACTAAACAATACTCTCAAATTGTGTGTCCCTCCTCTCAGTGCCATAGCCAAAACTAATATTAGACTGAAGTAAACTAAGGCAAACGCTAATCTCTCTGACCAATTTGCCTGCTCCTCCATGGCTGCTCTGGTGAGGCACTCTCTTCTGGTTGTTGGCGCCCTTGTGAATTGCTCCTGTGGTCCATCATCTTTTATTATTTGGTTCCCTGGGAGTCCCCAGTAAAAACAACCGGAAGCAAAACGCTTCCATTTTCTGTGTGCTGTTCCTGCTTAACGTGTACTTTGAAAGCCTTAAATTGCCACTCTTTCATGGTGTTTCTATACACCAAATTTGCCATTGAATGGAGAAAGCAATGTATGTTACAATAATCACTTCAAAAATCGTTCTAGCTCCAACCCTAACTGACCATACCTTTCGGCACCCAACCCATCCACCAAAAACAACACAGGTTGCGCCATGGAACATACACCACCTGACGACACCTGTCTACACTCAATTTCACTAAACAGCAAAATAACCCACCCCAGATACACATAAACACAACTCCCCACTCCTTAAGCAGCTCTTTGACAGACTCGCATACAGTCACTCAAACAAGTACCTTAGCAACATGAAGCACACATTCACCACTGCTCCAGGTCACACAGGACATAGCAGGAGTTTCACTCATTCTTAAGTGGGACAGTACTGTAGATGGCCCAAGAAACTTCTGTGACTAGCAGCAGCAGGGAAGACATGTCATTTTTGATCTGCCGCAGTTAGTCTGCTCTACTAGAATCTCTGGTGCACTAACTTGCTGGTAAGAGTATATATCTTCCTGTGAATTCAAATAATATGAGAATGAGGGTAGGACAATGCAACAATTATGCAATTCTAGGTGACAGCCTTTGGGGGCCACTAACAGAGAAACACCAGGGTACACCATTTCACATTAGTACCCGGCGAGAGTCAAGCAGAATGCAACACACATTCTGATTGGCTCTCGCCGGGTTCTTACCCGGCCGAGAATCCTTCAATGCTCAGCCGGGATTCCAGCCGCCTTGTCCTCGGCGGGGGGCGTGGCAGCCCCCATCCAATGAGGAGGCTGGAAGCGGGGCTATCCCCGCTCTGAGCCTCCCCGCGCCTGAGAGGCTGCCTTCGCCCCCGCCGGGGCCTCGGGTAAGGATTTTTTTTTAACTCTCTTTCCTCCCTCCCACCCCACCCCCACTTACCTTCTTGTTCCTGCGTCCCTGGCCGGGGACGCAAGTACGTTTTTTTTTTTAATTCCTGTCCCAGTACCGCCCTCCCAACCCCACTTAACTTCTAAGGGCCCCCGGGCATTACCTGAGTCAGTAATGCCACCGCCGCTCGGGTCATATTGCTTAATTAAATGTGTCCCATATTAAAGGTGTGAGCTTAATAACTCAAGCACTCAAATATTAGCAGTTTGATCCAAGTGAGATTACATTGGGCCTGATTCATGGAAGTGCTTTATAATGGCACAATCCCATAGGAAAACGTTCCATGAATCAGGCCCATTATGTGCCCAGTATCACACACTTTCAGCTAAACAGTAAATCGTGGATTACAACCCAATCTGCAATTTAGGCACTTGACGTACCTACCAAGCACTGTTTGGTGCAAATATTTAAGTTTTGGATGCCAAAGTCTACAATGATACTCTCTTATAGATTGTACTTGCAAAAAGCACGAATTGCATAGGAAAGCAACATGACAACATGTGCATTCTTATAGCAACATATTAAGCCAGCATATTATAATTGTAGCTAACTTTTCCACATCCTGAATGAAAAACTAAAAGTCCCACAATGCAAAATAAGGCAAAGCTGAAAAATCTATTTGCCCACTGTACTTTCACTGCTTTAAGACACAAAATAAAATAAGTTCTGCAATAAACTCCTTTAGATATAGAGATTCTTTCTCACAAACTTTCAGAACATTCTTATGCATGATTTTAAGAACATTCGACTAGCCAGATAAAAGCAAACTATTTATTTGCATATCAACCTTGTAGATGTCATACATATAAAGAAATATTTCAAAGCTGGCTTTGTTGGGTTGCTTGCTGGGGTGGACTGGGAACAAAAAGAGCCCTGGAAATAATGTTCAAAGAGGCCCCATATGAAACATTTTCAGCAAGTCCAATCCTTTTCCTATGGAAACATGCATTTGCACGTTCTGAATTATTCACAAGGCATAGTAGGTTCGTCCTTTTGTCCTCTTCCCCCGCTGCTCTTATTTATTGTGTTGTAAATGTATTTCCTCTGCTGCTGCCCCCCCCTTGCCTTGTGGGCGCTTTGAACCAGTATTGTCTTATTGTATAAGGGCATAAAAAGCAAACAATAAATAAATAAATAAATACATTTGGACTTAAAATAGGTTACAACACAAAAGAGCCCAGGGTGTAGAAGTCTATTGGGAAATCTCTGAGTTCCCTATAGGACAGTCGATTCCTGGCTGTTCTCTCTAACTTTCACAGATTTGCAAGTTGTCAGGTGCTATTCTTGGAGCCTGTTCTATTTTCGGAAATCACTGTGAAGTTTGGCTTTCCCTTATAGAAAGACAAACTTCAGAGTGATTTCTTTGACACAGCCTCTGCAATCTCTGACCAGGGGTCGCAGAAGCAGTGCCAGAGGTCGCAGGGAAGTCACAAACGGTCGCAACTGCGACCCCTGTCAACTCCCAAATGACATACATGATTTGACTTTACCCAAATATCCATGTTATTTCATATATAACATCATTCAGGTGTTCAATCATTTAAAGACCTGGGTGGTCTACCTCGATGCACAGCTTAATGTGTCCCTTCACATCAATGCTCTTGCCTCTAATACTGCCTACAGCGCCAAACTATCTCCCTCAGATGTAAATTCATCTCACCCCATAACTTCCTGACATTCGCCCGAGCTATTATTGGCAGTAAACTCGATTACTGCAATGTGCTGTTTTCAGGTACCTCGGCCACAAACTTTTCAAATCTGCAAATCCTTCAAAATAAGGCCGTGGGATCATTCCTGGGACTAAAACTCTCGACCCACATTTCAACATCAAGAAGGGAGGCTCACTCGCTTCCCATAAAAGCAAGAATCGAATTCAACACTTTGACCATCACTCACCTCTGCCTGCACAAGTACGCCCCTTCTTATCTCATCCCACCTATCTCACGATAGCCTGCGACACGCCCCCTCCTCTAAATTGACCCTACAGACACTTTGATTCAATTTCAAAAGTGCATGGGGCTACAATTTTAGCGTCACTGCTCCCACTCTGTGGAACTCCCTCCCAGATCACATCCAGAATTAACCTTCCTTCACTGTCTTTGAAAAACTCTTGAAATCATGGCTATTTAACAAATATGTATAACTTGTTTGTACTTTTCTCATGACCTTTTTTTACTGTAGCCACTTACTTTGTACAAGCACTGTGATACCCACGGGTCTAGGCACTATATCAAATGAAATAAATAAATAAATGAAATAAATAGATAAACAGAGACGCGAGGGCACCGGCTCTTGGCAACAGCCCTGTCTTACCTTTCAGCATGTGGAGAATTGGACTTGGCATGTACGATTTTGGTTTCACATAAATATCGGTACCTTCGTAACGAAATGACATCCCCGTGCCTGGAAATGCCCCGGGCTGTCTGCAGAAAACCCATAATAATAAGCCTAGGACAAGGAGTGAATGGCAGTGTCAGCGCCATGTCACAATCCTCTTACAAATATAAATAGTTTGGAATTGGCAGCCATCTCTTGTCTCTTGAGCAATGACTCTTGACAATGGCTGCATTACCTAGCTATAATTGTACACAGTGTCATACCTCAGGCCACCCATTAGAACACTCTGGTGTTAGCATGTTTGCAAGCTCTTCTGAGTAGAAATCATGCAGTAGCTACCCTTATGATATCAATTTGGTCACAGGGCCACGAGGGTGCCCAGTAGCTATATTTACAACTAACATGGGAAGTGGAGTTCGGGGTCGCTTGCAGAAAAAATTGGGTTTATGTTTGCAGATAATGACATGTCACAAAGTTGTAGAGCTGAATATGTTGCAATCATATGCTTCATTGTATCTGAGGCATCATGACAGGTATTTGTGTATCCCTGGTGTTTCTGCCATTGACCTAAGGCAAGGGCACATATTCCTTTTCCCAAGGCCAGGGATGGAAGCCACTGCATCCACTCCCACCTACAAGCCCAACTGCAGAAGAGGGCTGCTAAGCAACCTGCAATGTAAACATGTTTGTCTCACTGGAGATGGGCTATGCCCTGAGTTCTTACCTTACTCCAGCACAGACACAAAAGTGGATTTTTGAAGGGATCCCAGTGTGCACCCCTTTTTATTTGTCACTTAAACAATATTAAATAAAACATATAATTCTAAACTATGCAACATTAACATTCCTTCCATTAGGTATGCTGCCATGCATTTCCCTCAGGGATCTGATCTGCCATCCCACCCTCCCTGAGAGGGGTCATGAAAGGAATCTTAGGGAGGAACTGACAGAACAGACCCCTTCTACTACGCTGGCACCACCCACATTCAAGAGAGGACTCGGTTAGGGTCGCTGGGGGTGGTGATCACTCCCTAAAGGTGGCCTTTTGCAGGCCACCACTTACCTTTACTAATTGATGCCAATGTAACTACTTTTCACACTTATAAACAACAAACCTTAAACGAATACATACATCACTATAAATGTTATAGTGCAGCGGTCGCCACACTATAGTTAAGTTGAATACTGAGTACCATAGGAAATCAAAAAAATAAATTGCTAATAACTTTTGACTCGTATAACGGATTTGGCTGAAATTTTGAGGCAAACATGCACTGACGAGCCCCCCAAACTGGACATTTTGGGAAAGCTGTGGTAAAAAAAAAAAATTGTTAAGAAAATAAATAGCACACTTTCGGCCTAGGCAAAAACCGCTGGACAGAATTGGACCAGGTACAAAACAACTTGGACACGAAGAGTTGACTCAATTTCCCATGGATGGTTGGGGAGGGTCTGGGATTATGGTGCCCAGTACTTTTTATTTTTTATTTTTTTTATTTTATTTATTGTTTGGCTGTACAAAACAACCTTTCAATAGAAAACATAATTCATCATCAAAACCTACAAACATTCTCATTGGCAACTAATAGTTTCAGCCTGACTAATATATCTTTGGTATGCCAAAGATTAAGGCGGAAACGCATATAGTCTGAATTTTGGAGACAGATATTTAAAAATATATGATTCAGTGGCTCTGAATCTCTTGTATCCAAATTGGGGAGCATTCCAGTCTTTAAGATTGTAACATTTTTCCAGGGTATATATCCAATCCCTTCGATACAATTTGATTTTAGCTCGATTTGGATTATGGATCAGAGTATCAATAGAAATGTCAGCATCAATGAGAATGTTTAATGCTGCATTTAACCAATTCTTATGGTACTGATGTTTGGAGGATATTAAATATTGACCCAGAATACAAGAAATGTCCATGTGTTGCAGTGGAATTATACACTTTCTTAAAAATGCTATCAGTTTCCACGCAACAGCACTAAATAGGGACAACAGCCCCAATTCAAATCTGAGGATTGCAATAGAAACACATGTAGGGAGATTAAAAACTGAACGCCAATACCTGCCTTCCATTTTATCCCAGAATATTTGTGGTAACATCGGGCAGATTCTGAACCATACGTAACAATAGGTTTAACCTTCATAGTGTAAAATGCTAATACTTGGTTGCATGTGAATTTACCAAATTTGTACAATATAACCTTAGATTGGGAAATTAAGGCATTTAATTTCAACTCAAGGTCAAGCTGGAATACTTTATCATTTTCATTGCAACCAATCATTGTACCCAGACATCTATATGAAGATGTAATAAGAATTTGGTCGCATTTGATCGACCAATTAAATTGAGAATATTTAGTCATTTTATGATTATGGAACACCATAATTTGAGTTTTAGTTGTATTGATGGTCATAGAATTTTCCAAGGTATACTCAGCCAACCTTTGCAATCCAGCTAGAGTTTTTGAGAGCAAAATAAGGTCATCTGCATAAAAGATCCAGGGTATCTGTTCCAAGCCTAATTTGGGTGCATCAGAGTTAATATTCTTACATTTTTTGCCCATATCCAGGATGAATAAGTTGAATATAGTAGCTGCTAAAATAAACCCTTGCTTCAATCCTCGAAATGTTGAAAGGGGAGGTGTCAACATACCATCAAGGGTTAGGCGAATATAAACTGATGTATTTTCGTGTAGGAGAGCAATGAGTTTTACCAATGATTGCGGGCAGCCCATTAACATCAATTTATGTAACATCAAATGGCGATCTATAGAGTCAAATGCCTCTTTAAAATCCACAAAGGAAATAAAGAGGGGTTGCTTTTGTTGACTACAGAGGGCTTTAATTGATGTCAGGGTGACAATATTGATAGCCGTTCCCTTACCCGCAACAAAACCAGTTTGAAACCTGTCTCGCATGTTGGATAAGTTAATCCGTTGGTGGAGGTCTCTCAATATTAGGGAGGCAAATATTTTCCCCGGCACATCTAACAAGGCAATAAGCCTATAATTAGCGGGATCGTGTCTGTCGCCCTTTTTATAAATAGGGACAATCAATGAGGTACACCACGAACTCAGGATCTTTTGGGCAGCAATAACTTGTGAGAATATTTCAAACAGGATCGGTGCCCATAGGTCTGGGAACTGCTTCAACATAACATTAGAAAGCCCGTCCGGACCAGGGGCGCGCGATCTACTGGCCTTATGGATGTAGCAAAGGATATCATCAATGGTAAAAGCAATTGAAAAGGTGCCCTCTAGTTTAACAGGTGGTATAGAATGAGCACAAGGAGGTAAAGCATAAAGGCGAGAAAAATGGGCTTGCCATGCTATAGAAGCAACGTCATTAATCTGCATTTGACACTGTGAAGTTTTATAGGTTTCTGTTATTAGAGACCAGCACCCTACTGAATTCTTTGCTAAAACTTTTGCCAGCATGGTTTAGCCATCTTTCTGGAACAGGGTCGATCGGTAAGATCTTCTCCAATTCCTATGTTGGGTCTTCACAATTTTAAGTGCTGCCCACCGCTGATTGACAGGTAAAGACAGAGCCAATTTCTTTTTTTTCCTAAATAATGTTTTTCCATTCTGCATTTTTAAATCAAAACAATGAGTTGCGGCTGAAGATCTCGTTAACCCTGATGTTGAAGCAAACTGATACATTAATTTTGAATAGTCATAATGACCATTCATAGTATTTCTCGAATTCCTACAGGTGGTTTTGAGTATCTCTGTAAAATGCAGTAACTTTGGTCGGGACCATCGTTATCGATTACGAGCAGGATTGGCCTGAATTGTACCTTTCATAGACGTATACGTAGGGGGCTGGGTAATCTCATAACTATAGAGCCAGTTTAGTTTCAGCATATTATGATCGCTAACAGAAGTAGCCAAAACCTGAAACCCTTTCAAGAGATTGAATAGATCACGACTAACATAGATAAAATCAATGATTACCGTAGAGTTGCCTCTCCTCCAAGTTGTACGAGGAAGACAGTCGTCAGGAGAAGAGCCATTCACCATAAGCATATCTTTTGAGTGGATGAACATATTCCAACATCGCAAGCGGTCGTCAGAACGAGTTTTGAATTTATTTAAGTAATGCAAATTTAGATCTCCCGCTAGGATAACATGGCACCGCTTAGGATGTTGGTATATTTTCTCCCATAAGGTTTCCAGAGTTCTCAAGTATGAATCAGTGGAAAGGGCAGCGGGATTCCAATATGTGTTGATTATAAAATAATGGACTTCTGCAATGAGCAGTTGAACAAGTTGAATATATCGTGTCGGGGATTCATATGTAATAATTGACATAGTCAAAGATGTTTTCATAAGCATCAACAGTCCAGACATAGGTTGACCCTTAACAGCAGAGATAGCAGGGTTTAAGAAGGAATGATAGCCGTCCCAAGACGGACAATGGGATAGCCATGCTTCCTGAAGCATGATGATGTCATAGTCTCTTAGCTTAGTAGAGGCGACAGAGAAAAGATGTTGAAACCCTCTAGTGTTCCAACCTAGTAACGAGATCTGTTTACTGGTAGATAATTTATGCATGTGAGGTGGAACATTGGCATTTGCACGGCTGTTTAATTTTTGAAGCATTAGGATTGTTGCCCGATCTTACACGGGGAATTCTTTAATGTGTCTCTTAGATTGTCAGTCGAGAGTTAAAATCCCATGTCCCACAGCGCTGATCGGGCAGCCCATAGAGTATTTAAAACTACTCTTGAGGGCAGCCAGATTCGCGCTGTGGAAAAGTCATATCTAGATGGGAATTCTATTTGCTCAATATCTCCTGAATTGATGTCCTCCAGAGCATAGATTTCACCAAAAATAGCCAATACACTAGATCGATTCAAATCGTAAGAAGGAAACGGCATAGGCCTACATTTGATTATTAATGAATGAAGATTGTTTTTAGATCAATTTCTTTCAAAATAGTTTGGTTATTGCCATTATTAATGGCAGGCGCACATAAGGGTTCTATCTGTTCTAAAAAAGGGGCTGAAATGTGTTTTCGATTATGTACAATAGTAGGTAAGGGCTGCTTTACTAAACCTTCAGCACATTGAACAACCCTTCTACTCTCGGCTGATTGATGTTTCAGCATGTATTGCTCTATGGCTGACGATATAATATAGTCCAAGGTGGAGGGCACAATTGTGGGGTTACAATACTACATTTTATTCACAGCCATCGGGAGGTCAAGGGGTAGCACATGAGGTACTATCTTAGACGTGGAAGGCTGGATTGGTTGATACGGCATCACTTTTTGTGGCAGCGTTGGGCAGCCATCTTTCAGACCATTGACATCAACAGCACTGATTCTTATGAGAGGCGAATTAGTAGTTTTAGCATTCAGTTAAAGATCTATCTCTTTACGCAACTCAGCACGTTTTAAACTTAAATCAGTCCTCTCAAATATATTTGTTTGTGAGACATTGGTTTGGGCCTGTGGGTTGGACAGACTCACAGGATTTTACTCAATTAAAGCCACAATATCATTTAAAGGAGAATATTTTACCAGTTCTTTCTCAGCTAAGAGCTCTTTCGACTTCCTTTCAGCAGTAAGTTTAGCATATTTGGTCTGTACTACTTTAGCTGCCATAGTAATTTTATTTTTTGTCGGTAACTTCAGCCCCTTAAAAAAGGATTTTGCTATAGATGAGGGGATCTGTTGTTTAGGACGATTTTTAGTTTTTTTGCCCGTAGGAATCATATTAGAAACCTCATTATGTTTAGGTTGAGATGCTCCCGAAAAAATAGTGAATAGTTCTTTAGATGGCTGAAGACTAACTCCGGTATCATTAACTGGACCAGTATTCGATAACAAACATTCAGGAACACAACTCTTAACAGGAGAACAGGCTTCCTGTATTATTTGTGGGAAAAAGGGGAGACCAGTAGGGGGTAATGGATCAGGAGTAACAGCAGATAGCTGTGGTTTTTCCGATAAGGTAGAGGTAACTCCCTTAGTTGATTTCTGCTGTTGTAAAAGCAACCTAGATTGCCATCTAGTTAATTTCGTAAGTTGTTTGTCTTGTTTTTGAAGTTTTTCATTTAAAGTTTCATATAGTTTAAATAATGAAGATATGGCTAAATTCATCGCATGCAAGGGGGTTTCAACCAATATCGAAGGGGAGAGTGATACAGTGGACGGGAGTGACGGTGGAAGAGGGGGAAGGGCAGATTGAGAGTCAGAAATAGGAACAGTCTGGGGCCGTCGTGGTGTAGGGGCAGTATATAAAGAAACTGATCTAAGTTTCTCATCATCCGAATAAATGTGGGAAACTTCAGGCAGGTCATAATTAGACTCAGATTCTGCATTTTCATCAATAAAGGACGAATTAGAATGTAATTCAATTATAGCCTGGTCTCTTATAGCCTCCTCAGGTAATAATACAGGAATATGTTTGGTAGGTATATCCGGCACAAATGGAATACTTGAAGCTGATAAGATTACAGGGGATTTTGGGCCTGGTACAATAAGGGATTGCCTAGAGATACCTAATTTATGAACCTGAGGCATCTTGGTAACCAAATATGGATAAGATGATGTGTTGTTAATACAAAATAATTTTTCTGAACTAATAGAAGGGGCCGACACAGCGGCGCATAACCGGGGGTCCATTTTGGGTAAAAATGATATCTCTCTACCTTTCAACATTGTAACATCAGAAATAAAACACCTGGGATCATGAGATGACAATGGATTAGGATTATTAGCAATAACACAGTTGGATGATAGAACATTATTAAATACCTTCTCATCTTGGCTAGAGTGCAGAGCATCTGTTGGATATCATGGGATACTACTTTGGACTTCGCTTTTTCAATTTTTGGAACTCGTGGCTGCAAGGTAACGCGCGGCCGTGGAGTGCTTCCCATTAGCTTTCCTTTCTGATTTACTGGAGGTGAAGAAGACGGGACAGACTCCAGCTTATTTGATCTCAGAAAGTAAACGCGATGGCGCATTTATGGCACAGCTAATAAACAATTGTATTATAACACAATATTAGTGGTAAATGGATAAATATTTCTGTTGCAAACTGGATAAGGTGAAAGCTACCTACTGCAGACTATACAGCAAACAACTAGCAGTCACTAAAAAATTACTTGTCAGATATACTTGTCACTGTGTAACTAAAAAAGTGCTTAAATGCTCTATATGAATTGAGGAGGAGTAATGTGTGAAGAACAATGAATTAAATGGCGGGATCAAAGAGGGAAACACCTCCATAGACTCCCGTCCAGTTTTCATGCACACAACCAGCGCCAAAGAGCCGCACAACAGCCGATGGACTTGACGCTACAGGGCTTAACGCCGCAGGGTGGCTCTAGCGCAGTTTTCGTGGTCACACACGTGGCATAGGCTGACTCCGCCTCCTCCAGGAAGCGCTATGGTGCAGGAAAGAGCGTCGCTCGCAGTGCCTGAAGAGTGTCAGGTGCAATGAAAGTTCGAAGGAACACAGAGCAGTCACAAGAGTGCGCTCCTGACACAATCCTTAGGTGGCAAAATAATACCACATAAATATGTGATAGAGAAGTGGGTGCTCCCTTCTCCCAAAATTATAGACATATCACCCATGGTGCTTTGCAGCAGAGAGGCTTTTCAGAAACATTTCATCAGGCTAGAGCTGGGCGGGGGGGCACCATGTGAAATTGGGGAGTTGTAGAGGGGCTATAGACGAAGTTAGGAGCATGAACAATATTAGCAGGATAACAGTGGCAGCAGAGGGAAAAGTGAGTGGGAATGAAAGTGCATCACACAGAACAACAAGGGTCTGTGGGGGCATGGGAGAGGGCTAGGAAGGGAAACATAAGTTTGTGGGAGTGGGGGGCGTAGGGCAGGAGGAGAGGGGCAACTGGTGAGTAACTGGGAGGGCAGTGAATCATTTTTTTTTCTCGCTGTTTTTCCCAATAACCCAGGTTATCCGATGACTACAGTTAACCGTGGCCATTTATAGTACTTTGGCCGCAGTTATGGGGTGGGGAGTTTTTTAAAGATTGGAAATAAAAAAAATAGTATTTGGGCATGGGTGATGGCCCTTTAGTGTTTTAAAATATACAGTGGCCACGGACAAAGGCCATGGCTAGTGGCCCGTTAGTGTTTTAAAATATATAGTATAGTGTTATTTATATATATATATATATATATATATATATATATATATATATATATATATATATATATATATATATATATATTCAGTTAAAAAAAAAACTTTGTTAAAGGGACGTTATGGTTAAGTTGTGCTACTAAAAACCTATGAAATTCAGTGAAAAAATGTTGTTAAAGGGACGTTATAGTTAAGTTGTGCTACTAAAAACCTATGAAATTCAGTGAAAAAATGTTGTTAAAGGGACGTTATGGTTCCAAGTAAAACTGAAAAACCCTTGAAATTCACCAGTTCTGGTAAGCTAAGCAACCATAACTCGTGCCACCACCGTGCACTGCTAAGACTAACACCCAGGACATCAAAGATGACATCACAAATGTCATTGATGACATCACTGATGACATCACATGTCTGGGCCCACCTTTTTTCCTTTACTGACATATCTAGGCCACATGGTTTTCTTCAGTAACAGTCAGGAATTTAAAGTGGAAAACGTAGTATATTTGTAGACGTAGACTTATCCTTCAAGTATGTTCTTACAATAATTCCCTTAGGGTCCAGTCATATCATCTGAAACATATACATAGGGGAAGACACAAGCTTGAAAGACAGCAATCCTTCCTGTGCATTAAAATAATCAGTAGAGTTGTCAGCACTTTCTGATAGTTCTGTTGCTTTTTATTACTGTACTTTCCCTGTATATGTTCCTATTTATATATCTTGTATTCACACTACTTTCCTTAGAGTCCAGGCACATCATGTGATATATATACATACGGTAAGTAGCAGCTTTGAAACAGAGCCTTCAATTCTCTGCATAAAGGTAATCAGTTAGGTTATGAACACTTTTTGCTACTACTGCTGTTTTTTTTCTTACTTCAATTTCCTTGTATATACTCATATTTATATGTGGTGTTGTCTCTTTGTGTTTTGTCTATAATAATGCAATTATGTAGTAAGTGAGTTTTATTATCTACTTATCACATGTTTCACAGTATGCAAAAGTCTAATAAGAAAACAGTTATAATTTCACTATTCAACATGGCAAGTTTATGAATATTGCACCTCCATCATGTATGCTGCACACAATGCCTATGTTTCTACATGAGCACCTTAGTATACTGGATGGACGAATTAGCACTTGATATTTATTCCAATAATCCTTGACACTTTTTTTTAATTAAAATTACAATAAGAAACCCTTGTACAGACTTTTCATGAAAGATAAATGCACATGTGATGTCATCAGTGATGTCATCAATGACATTTGTGATGTCATCTTTGATGTCCTGGGTGTTAGCTTAGCAGTGCACGGTGATGGCGCGAGTTATGGTTGCTTAGTTTACCATAACTGGCGAATTTCAGGGGTTTTTCGGTTTTACTTGGAACCATAACGTCCCTTTAACAAAGTTTTTTCACTGAATTTCATAGGTTTTTAGTAGCACAACTTAACCATAACGTCCCTTTAACAAAGTTTTTTCACTGAATTTCATAGGTTTTTAGTAGCACAACTTAACCATAATGTCCCTTTAACAAAGTTTTTTTCACTGAATTTCATAGGTTTTTAGTAGCACAACTTAACCATAATGTCCCTTTAACAAAGTATTTTCACTGAATTTCATAGGTTTTTAGTAGCAAAGCTTAACAATAGTAACGTTGACTTTATGTACATGTAATATGGAACATACTGAACCACTTCTACTGAATGTAATGTCCGCGAACATTTTTGATGTCCGCGGACATATTCGGACAACAGTACCACTACCTAAAAAGTCTGGGGGGGTATGTTTAATTGTTATATTACACCATGATAACATTTAAAAAATTCACAAAATAGTACACATACATATTATATGTAGTAATACATAAGAAATGTAACCCATATATGTGCCGCACTAACCATTCATTTAAATACTATATATTCTAAAATGGAATATACCAAGAGAAGATAAATAGGCTTCCAACATAATTACCTCACAGACACTCCACAACTAAGAGCAAGACCAGACCTACAGAGTACTCAGAACATATCTTACCTGAAATAGTAAGTGTACATCATTTTACTCATATCTTTATAAACTTTCTGTATTAGATTAAAAAAAAATATATATATTTTTTTTCTCACAGAAATGTCTAGTACTCTGGAATCACTAGAGGAGCACTTCCCACATGACAAAATGTCAGAAAATAGTGAAGCTAATGGTACACACTTTACAATATAAACCATTTAATTGTTATTATTTTATATATATTTAACATATATATTTCTTTTTGTACAGAGCATACCAAAATAGAAAATATGTCTGAAGAAACTGTTATGGAAAACACGCTTGACAGCTTAAAAGAAAAAATGGATTTATTATTGAGCAATTTTAATAATTTGAAAAGTTTTGTTGAGGATCATTTTAAAACAAAAACCTCATACCATTGTCCCACATGTACTTGTCCCCCCTCACCATATCCCAGTCAATTATCCCCAAACCCTCTCCATAATCCAAAACGTTTTGATGAGACTTCTATCCCTTCTTCACCTGATACCAATCATGTTGAAACCCCTAATTCTCCTATTTTTTTTCTGTTTCTGCCTCACCTTCTCTGTCATAAATTATTAATATATGTGAAATAAAGTTACATTTTTATATTGTGTTGTAATTACTTCCCATTTTTTATTTTTTTAAAAACAATGTAGATGTCTGCGGACAGCGCGGGTGTTCTGAAATGTTCGTAAATAAACGAAAATGGAGGTGTCCTGAAGAACACTATACCTGTCTGTACTGTTCGCTAGCAAGTTGAAACTATTCTAAGAACACAAGCGGTGTCCTGAAATGTTCGTAATTAAACGAAAATGGAGGTGTCCTAAAGAACACTATACCTGTCCGTACTGTTGGCTAGCAAGTTCAAACTGTTCTAAGAACCCAATTGGTGTCCTGAAATGTTCGTAATTAAACGAAAATGGAGTTGTCCTAAATAACACAATACCTGTCCGTACTGTTCGCTAGCAAGTTGAAACTGTTCTAAGAACCCAATTGGTGTCCTGAAATGTTCGTAATTAAACGAAAATGGAGGTGTCCTAAAGAACACTATACCTGTCCGTACTGTTCGCTAGCAAGTTCAAACTGTTCTAAGAACCCAATTGTTGTCCTGAAATGTTCGTAATTAAACGAAAATGGAGGTGTCCTAAAGAACACTATACCTGTCTGTAATGTTCGCTAGCAAGTTAAACTGTTCTACAAACACAATTGATGTCCTGAAAAGTTCGTAATCAAACGAAAATGGAAGTGTCCTAAAGAACACTATATCTGTCCATAGTGTTCGCTAGCAAGTTTAAACTGTTCTAGAACATACGAGATGTCCTGAAATGTTCGTTTGATGTGTGACGCACTTTTAATTAATTCAGGACCCGAACACTGTACGTAGAACATCAACGTGCATGCGCAAACCAATGTCCGTGCATTTCGTGTCCTGCGGACAGGAGCTTCCTTCGCGGACCCGTTCGCGAAGGGATCATGTGACCGCGCCCATGCTGATTGCGTGTTCTGAATGCGGACACTGTTCGTGTCCCCGAACAATTTAAAAGTACATTTTCGAGTAATCCACAATATTTTTCCATAAAAACTCATCATGGCACAAGTCCCACATAGTAATCCTGAGTTGCTACATATCTTTTGGAACTTTTTGAACCCTTTTTTGTGTTCGATCTGTCCGCGGACAGCGCGCATGTCTGCGAACCGCATACAAGCACCCCTATAAAAGACCACGCCCTAGAGCTTATTCTCATTGTGTTTCTGGCTATTCTTCAGAGCACAGCTATTTCTCCAGCAACTTGCTGATTCCACCATCGAGATGGCATCCCTGGCTGCAGAACTGCCACCTGGTGCTCCACCTGCTTCAGCACCACCCCCATCCCCTCCACCACCACCACCTTCCCAAGGGCCTGAAGAGGGGAACAGAAGTGAGGATGCAGAGAAGGAAGAAGAGGATGACGAGAATGAGGTAGAGGAAATCCCTACTACCCGCACTAGACATGAGTCTTGGGTGTGGCGGTTATTTTCCATTTATGGGAATGGTCCTAAGGCTCGTGCGAACCGTGTTACCTGCAATGAGTGCAAAATGATACTCAGTCGCGGGAAGCACGGTTCGTACAGCTTTGGGACCACAACCATGAAGCGACACCTGATGTCATTTCACTCTGGGGCTATTCGCAAGGTTGTACCTTGCGAAGAACATTGTAGGTTGATTTCCTCTACTTCATCCTCCGTTTCTGATCCTGTCACCACAAGGACCACCTCTGTGGGACAGTGTCTTCCTCAAGCTGCCTCACAGGCCATACAGAATTCTGATGACCCTTACCTTTCGAGGGTCACAGTTGTATGTATATACTCTGCAGAGGGGAGCGACTTCGGAGTGCTTTTGAGACTATCGTCTCAGAGCACGAGAAGACCTGCTCACTACCCAAATAAAACCCACTCTACATCTTCCTCTCTCAGCTCGCCCTTTCTTATCCCTGTGGTTGGTGTCCCCCCTTTACCCTCCTTTCCCCTCCTCTCCTAGTGTGTCATGTCTAAAAAACCACAAAAAAAATACAAAATTACAAAGAAAATAAGGCTGTTTTCAGAGCCGCCTTTCACAGTTAAAAAATAGAAGTGAAGATAAATAAAGCAGGGCCCTTGTTATTTCTCAAAAGTCCGCAGACAGTTCGCGAACATTAAAAAAATTGGGGCGCTACCCTATTGTTACCATTGCATTTTTCTCTGGGAGGAGGTGGTGGCTCTGAAAAGAGCCTTTGTGAGGTGTTTATATGTCAAAAATTATAAATACTTAACACCTACTTCAAAATGGATGCTGTATTTCTAAAAAAGGTCGCAATGCATTTTGTACATTTCTCAGAAAAATCTGATTGCCAGCATAAGTAAGATGGACTCCATCTCTGCGAAAAATGTATGTACTACGAAACATAATATTTTCATTGTGAAAAGCGGACATGCCAAAATCTCTTAGAAATGCACAAACAGCCTTATTAACATTGCGCCTTGCTTTTTCCATTTGTGGACCAAATGAAGAAGAACGAAGTCACATTTGTCTCTGTGCAATCCGTGAAAATATTACTTGAGAATTAGGAAACATGTCCATGACTTTCCCAAGTCCTTCTTTCATAGCAAATTGGAAAGAAATTCCAGTCACATGTCCTAAACTGTTCCCTCCACAATGAATTACAAATATGTCAGGATGTTGCTTTGTTTCCAAAGTAGCACAGAGAGGTAGCAAGTCCAACCACTTCATTCCACGTACTCCATGCCAGTGTACTTCCACATGTGGAAATCCAAGATCTACAGCTACTCCACAGCTTTCTGCAT
The DNA here is from genome assembly GCF_040938575.1 of Ambystoma mexicanum. Taxonomy (NCBI): domain Eukaryota; kingdom Metazoa; phylum Chordata; class Amphibia; order Caudata; family Ambystomatidae; genus Ambystoma; species Ambystoma mexicanum. The sequence goes on along the minus strand of NC_090933.1, from coordinate 936,291,071 downwards.
GCACCTTCAACCAATGTATCCACAAATCTCCCAAAATCCAAACAATCTGTTTTCTGAAACACACAGCCATAGCTATCTGTTGTTCTCTCAGCAAAAAGAGTATCTGAGAAACTCTCTCCTGGCACAACACACCCACTAAACTTTCCTGACCAATCCCTTTCACTGCTCATTCTCATTTGCATGATTTCTGAACCCAAAAATCCACGGATGTAACTCCCGATGTCCGCGAACTACCGCCATGTCCGCGGACATATTGTAACATGAGCAGCCCTTCTACCATTTCCACTTCACTCTCTGTGCCATTCCCTCATTGGATGTAGCTAAGAAATCACATGACCATGCACCAATCACATTCAAGACCTCTACATCTAACTGCATCATCATAGATCAGCACTGCAAATGTACTGAGAATCTCTCTGAGTACAAGTGTCATATCTTTGGCAAGCACCACCTACAAGAAATATTGTACAAGTCTCCAAGATGCAATATGCATGAACACAAACTACAGGTATGCATATTTTCTGTACAGTACATGAACACATTTTCAAACTGACTTTTAGCGTGTGTAATCTGTAAAATTAATCTACTGTCTTTTTTCCAATTTCCTTAAATCAACTATCACTTATAAACCTTTATACTACTTACCTTTATACTACTTACTTTCTTTATACACACAATATCAAATCATGTTAAACTAACATTTCTTTAAATGAAATTTATAGTGACATTTATAGAATACATATATTCAATCAAAATTGCAGGCATGCACACTCTATGTTCCAATCTCAAAAAATAATACTTATACAATTACATTATTTATTTATTTATTTATTTATTTATTTGATTACTTTAATTTAAGCATGACATTAAGGCACTATTACCTAGAACAGCTTAGTTACAGAAATGGTGGTATTCAGTGGTACATTATGAATTTCACAAGACATACTAAAGATATTTTGTTTGTTACAGTTACTCATTGCAATACAATGTGTTCATTAAGAACATATCATATGTATTGAACTCGTGCAACGTATCTTATGTCAATAAGATAGTTTTAATGGTTATAAGGAAGGCACTGAGTATTTCAATTAAAAAAATCAATATCTAATTGAAAAACAATGCTATACACAAACAAAATTACTAATTTGTTTCTTTTACAATTGCAGTGAAGACCATTCTCCTGAAAAGAAGCAGCCGAATTTCAAGAACAAAGAAGAACTAAGAATTAAACTGCTCATTTTAGAAATAAAGTAAGTAGAATATCACCATAATATTTGTATTATTACTCAAACATACTGTAAAGTTAATTCATGCTATTTCTGTGCCTAGAAATAGAGATTGTGCACCATTCTGTCCAAAAATCCCCATGTTTAAAACAGCGATTTACAGCCAGAATGGCGCACAAATTCCTACTTTTGGACACACAAATTACCCAAACGCTAGAATTTTCATATTATAGAACAAACAACTGTTTTTATTGTATACATTAGATTTACTATTTGTACTTCTCCACACCACTAGCTTATTTTTTTCTGTCATCTGAACCTGAGTTTAGTAACATATTAATTGAAGAATACACATCCCTACCAGTTGTAGTTCCCAATGCACAATCAGACACCATTACATACATCATCTTACTCAAACACTCATGCACACAGCACACATACATTGCAGAACACCCCAACCCATACCTTCTTTATTTTTTTCAACAGACCCTAAAGAATGCCTACCAAAAGTCAAGTCCGTAGAAAGCAACGCAGAAGTAGAGCAAATGAAAATAAAAGTGTCCAACATAAGCATCCATCTCTAGCAGAATTTGTAAAAATAGTTGAAACAAAACAGCTAATACAGTCATTTAGTGAAATACAAGAAGTTTCAAGTACAAAAACTTTGCCTCCTCTATCAAAATGTAAAACAAACCAAAAAACGATTAACAGAAAATCAGCTATCACTACCGATAAAACTACTTCTTTAAATTTTAATATAGTGCAAAGTAAGCATACCAAGAAAAGTATTTTAGCCAAAATGTTCCGTCACAAAGTCCTTCAAAATCTTATAAAAACAGGAGAGAAATCAGGTTCAATGCTTAAAACCTATCGTAGGAAATTAATTTTAGAAGTGTTGATAGTGCAATTCTTCTCAAAAGAAAGTTATTCATTTTAGTGTTAAACAAAATGAAACCACTAACAAAACTAATAACTAAATTACAAAAAAGACTTCTCAATAAACAAAATGTCAACAGAAAGAACTTCTTAAGTATCTGCGGAAGTGAATGGAGTCACACTACGAGCACAGAACCATACTTTAATAAAGAAACGTACAAACAAAAGCAAACAAATACAATTGCCATACATAGCAGTGGTCGAGGTTATGAAAAAGTTAATAATACCATAATGGAACAAGAAGTACTCCTTACGAAAATATGCCCTGAAAACTTAGAATTACCCCTCCATTCAACTGAATCAGAACGTCTAGCGTACAAATGGCCATGCACGTCAATATGTAACATTCCTAAACAATTTTTATTTTTTCAAGTCTTTACACCAATTCCTCAATAAATATGTAAAAAGCAAAGACAAAATTAAAATTAAACTACTGAAAAATATGGATACCTGTCCAGTGCGCAAATACACAGGACTACAAGGACATTCATTGGCCTGCATTACAGGACCTACTTGTAAAACCACCTTCCATGATATCAAAAGAATATCAACACATCATTCAACTATAAGAAATCTAGTCTATAAACTGTACTATGCTAAAAGTCCTGCTTTAGCACTAGCAAATTTAAATAACATTCTTCTACATGGTACAGCGATAGACCTACTTCAAGAAATTGACTATATCCAGAAAAAATATTTTGGAAGTGAAAGCCATTTAAAGAATGAAATAGCTTTAAACCAAATTAGCAACAATTCTACACATGGCAACCTTTTGCTAACCACATACAAAAAAGAAATACTAAAATTTAAAAGTACATCAGCTGAAGTACCAAACGATGTATGTGTATGTTGCCGCAGAACTTTTTATAAACGTAACACGAAAACTGTAGACCTATCACATACAATAGAAGACAATGAAGATTCTAAGTGGTTTGAATTAGCTCTCTACCTTGTAGCAGAGAACAAATACGAAATAAGTGACCCCTTAATACTTTGCAGTTACTGCACTACAAAACTTGACAACAACCAAACTCCTTCACGTGCTATCACAAATAATTTGGAATTATACCCACTACCAAAACCCTTACAACAACTTAATTTATATGAGAGCATCATAATTCAAACAGTACACCCATTTCAAGCAATAATACGCCTTCAACCAAAAACAGTAAAATTACTTGCCTCTGAATTGGTAAAAGGCATTTGTGGAAAAGTAGTTTATTTACCATTAGATCTAAAAGAAAATGTGCATACTCTAGGAGTGCAACGTCCAATGCAGCAATCTTTAATTATCTTAGTAAATGGAGTACCTACAAAAGACAAAAAAATATGGCAACAGCTGGTAGATTTACATAAAGTTAGACAAGCCTTACAATATCTTAAAGAGAATAATGAATATTACAAAGAAATTAATATTGAAGAAAACATGAAAGATACAACTGAAATAATTCAAGAAACACAAGAAGCTGGTCAATTTGAGCTACTAGATCCTGCTACAATATCAAATACTTTAGACCATTATACAATTCATCCTTTGCACTCTAATGACACCATAGAAGATGCACTGGAAACGTACCAAATGTGTCAAACAAAAGGATCACCAATCAGCATATGGGAAAAAAGTATAGAAACACGTGCTTTTCCTCTACTCTTTCCTACTGGCAAAGGAGGAAGGTATGATGATAGACCTATTCAAATATCAGCTTCAGAATACCGCTCATTACGGATGTATTCTGAAGATCCCAGATTTAGACAAAATGTGGAATACATATTCCACCTACTCTTTGAAAGTGAACTAGCAACTTTATGTTACGGAGTTGCACACATATTAAAATCAGGATCCCACTTTCAAAATATAACAGCTACACAATTATTACAAAAAGTGCAACAAAAGGATGAGGTTTTACAATCAAATATTACAAATCTATTATCAAATATGCGTGGTACTAAAGAGTACTGGTTTCGACGTCATGGAGATGTACGTTGTATGATCAGAAACCTTGGCCCACCCACTTGGTTTGTTACATTAAGTTGTGCAGAATATGCATGGGAAGATTTACATGATTTCCTATGCATATCAAATCAAAACAAAACAAACATAGATATACTAACACCAGGAGAACTTTGTTCTTTGGATCCTGTTAATGTTTCAAGATATTTTCACCATCGCTTCATTGCTATGCTACATTTTATTTGTAATAAAACTGTTCCTCGCCTTGGAGAAGTGCAACACTTCTTTTGGAGGAAAGAATACCAAGCCAGAGGATGCCACTGTTTTACAGTTTATTGAAAAATATGTCACTTGTGAAATTCCATCAGAATCCACAAATAGTGATCTTCATGCACAAAATTTACAATTTCAAAGACATAAATGTGGCAAATATTGTCGTCGCAAATACAAAAACAAAGGGAAATACTACACCAAATGCCGATTTGGTTTCCCTAGACCAGTTACAAATACAGGTCAATTGAACAACCTCATGTCTTCAGTTAGACATAGTGTTAAAGGTAAGTCACCTAAAAATACATATTACATAAAAAGAAAAGAAGAAGAAAAATATATCAATGATTATAATGCAATCATTGCCCACTTATGGAATGCAAACATAGATGTGCAGTACATTGCAGACAATTCTACTGCAGTTGCACGATATGTCACAGCATACTTAACCAAATCAGAAAAGACAGAGCTCCAAGACCTCTGGAATGACCTGTCATCAGATAAAACAGTGTCTCAGAAATTATACAGCTTGGGCATAAAAATGCTCTCCAATAGAGAATCTGGATCATATGAAGCAGCTGATCGTTTAACTGGTACTGCATTGTATGGTAAATCTGAAAATATAGTATGGCTAAGTCTTGGTCCAGCTAAATCTAAAAAAAGAGTTCTAAAAACATACAAAGATATAGAAGCAATAGCCAAACATGATCCCAACAGCCAAGACATTTTAAAAAACAATTTATTGGACACATACTACCCAAACAGAAGTAATACTTTGGAAACCATGTGTCTATACCACATAGCCCAAAACTACACATACAAAAATAATATAAAACCTGATGAAAAAAAAGGTAAATACAGAGTGACAAACTGTGAAGGCAGCTTAGTTAAACTCACTAAACCAAATTTAATTAATCATATCAAATTGTCATTGAAGACTCCTCAACATAAAGAAATATATTACATGTCCCTGCTACAACTCTTTAAACCATGGAGAAAATACTAGAAAACTATGACTCATATCAAGATGCTTTCAAAGCAAATGAAAGCACTATAACTGATGTAAACTTTACACAATACAAAACAATGTTGCACAATGAACAGCAACACGAAGAAGAACTCCAGGCCCAACTAGATAATGACACTCCTGACAGTAGCCAACCTTCTGTAACAGGATGCCAAGAACCACTGGGAGAACCACTAATAATAAATGAGGCAGAATTAGCTATGATAGAAGTAGAAAACACCATGTGTCAGTATGAAGATAAAGAAGACTTAACTATACTACAATCAAAACTAAACAACTAACAACATAGCATTTTTGAAGAAGTAACAAAAAAAATGCACATGGTGTACAACATGGTGTACAAAATGAAAATAAAGAATGTTCCTGCCATAATTATAAACCTATACTACTGTACGTCAGTGGTGAAGCTGGTTCTGGCAAAACATTCCTAATCAAAATCATCAGTAAATTCCTTCAACAATTGACAAACAACAAACTGTCAGGTGTTATCACTGCCCCCACAGGTTTAGCTGCCTACAACATAGATGGCGTCACTTTACACCGATTACTACTATTGCCAGTAGAACACCAGAACAAATTAGACTATTACAAACTTTCTGCAGAAGCTGCAATGGAACTACGCAGAGTATTGAAACAAATGAAAATGTTACTAATAGATGAAGTGAGCATGGTCTCCAACCTAATGTTGGCTTTGATTCACCTCAGATTACAAGAAGTACTGAAAACAAACTATGAAGAGCGCTTTGCAGGAAAACACATTATTGTTTTCGGAGATCTTCTTCAATTGACACCAGTAAAAGGTGAGCCTATTTTTAAAACATTAGGACACAAACTCTGCCGTAAAACTGTTGGCAGCATTGGAAATGTCAACCTTTGGCAACATTCCCAATACAGAGAATTAACAGAAAACATGCGGCAATCTGCAGATCTCACTTATGCCAACATCTTAAAAAGTATCAGAGTTGGTATACTCTCTAAAGAAGCAGAAACAATATTGAAAACCTGGCAAATTAATGCACTTTATGGCGATAATGCATGTGCTACAGATGTTATGGAACAATTAGCCCACAAAAATGTCAACTGTATGGCCTTAATGCCAACTCTTGCAAGCTGTTTCAAATTCAATGAAATAATGTTAAGTAAAGAAATGCAAAAAAATAATGGAAATTAGCACCACAGACAAACTAGATGTACATGGTATGACACTACCTATGTGTGATCAAGCCACAACAAGACTATATAGTTTAGAAAAATCAATCTCAAACACAGCAGGCTTAGAAAATATATTAAAATTATCCTTAAATTGCAGAGTAATGCTTAAACGTAACCTTGACGTGGACCAAGGACTAGTTAATGGAACACTGGGTACAGTTGTTGGCTTTCAAACATACCCACGTGACAACAAAATTCAGTTTGTCAATATACTCTTTGACAAACTTTCAGAAGTTAAAAGGATAGGACGCTCAACAGCTCTATTCCTTCTCTTCAAAGACATGTATGTACGCAGAGAACAATTTTCTCTAACTCTTGCATACGCAGTCACGATTCATAAATCACAAGGTCTTACCCTAGACAAAGCAATGATAGATATTGGTAACACAGTCTCTAAAGAAGGCATGAGCTACGTAGCACTATCACGCTTACGTACACTTGACGGTCTATTTCTAATCAACTTTGATGCAAGTAAAATAAACGCTGATATTCCTTGCATTTTTTAATACAATAGACTTCGCTCACTATACACTCCCCATCTAAACACATATTCTGTTCCACAAAAGTAAAACATTATAAAAGAAAAATAAATCAAATAGAAAAGCAACAGGATGTCACTGCAAATCCTCCAAAGAGAGTAAAAGAAAGTAATACTTCATCAAGTACCACAAGCAAAAAAGAATCAATTAGGGAAAGTAAACCAGGTACTTCTTCAAAGAAGGAAGACAAACTCCAAAAAAAGCAGTCAGATACAGAACTACCTGGTCCATATATACTCTCAAATATAGTTGGTGTAAGTTGCTACGCAAATGTAGCAATGAATATTCTATTTCAATTACCACCAATTGTTGACAACATTTACTTACACAGTACAGACCCATTGTGTTTGCAAATGTTAGTACTTCACAGAAATGCAGCAAATAATCCTGACAACACGTATAGTGTTTATGGAATAAGACAACAATTGGACTACTGTGCTGGAATGGTGAAATTCACTATAAACTCACAGGAAGATCCACAAGAATTTCTAATGTACTTACTACAAGTACTGGAAAACAAAAACATACCTATAAATGAAATCTTCCAGATTTCACACATGTGGAAACATACATGCACTCTCTGCAACAATGTGACACAAGAGGAAATCCCCAATGAACGCTTTGTATATATATCAATACCTAATTGTGAATCCATTCCCTTTCAGCAACTTGTGCAAAATACAAACCATGGTAGATTATGTTCTACCTGCAATTCAGATAATCGTTCCACGTTAGTAATACAAACACGTAGTAAATACGTAATAATAATGCTTCTACGTTACAATGCAGATGGTACCAAAAACAACTGCAAGCTGACTTGATTCACACATGGTCAAATATCACTTGGTAAGAAAACCTTCACAACAAAAGGTATAATCTACCACGCAGGAGCCACAACCAATTCAGGACACTACACTGCATATATAAAAAAGAAATGTGGATGGTTTCAATGTAACGATAGTACCATTACTCTAAAGCAGAGATTACCAGCAAGTCTTACAAACGCTTATTTAATGTTCTTAAAACCAAAATTTGATAACTAAACTGTACTTAAACCTTAAGTAAACTTGTTGTAAAAAATATAAACTGTTAGAATATTCCAAAAGCTATCTAACTGCCCAAAGATTCTACAAAAATTAATCACATAAATGAATACCACTAAATTAGAGCAAAGAATAGACAATTAGAATACGCCAATTGGTATCTAACTGTCCCAAAATTTAACAATATCCAAACAGATAAATCAATACCACTAAAATATATAAAAAAATAGACAGTTAGAATACGCCAATTGGTATATAACTGTCCCAAAATTTAACAATATCCAAACAGATAAATCAATACCACTAAAATATATATAAAAAAATAGACAGTTAGAATACGCCTGCTGGTATCTAACTGCTCCAAAATTTCATACTATCCAAACAAATATATAATATGTTACTGCTCCAAAAAAAATGCAACAACCCAATGTATAAAGCATTAGCCAGAAACAACAAATGAACACTGAAAACAAACAAACAAATAAACTGTAGCATAACAGAAAAAGGGTTTTTTTTAATCCAACATGGATTTTTTTTTCTCCCACAGACCCAATGATTTTAGCAACGAACACAGAAACTGAGCAAATTGCACAGTACTCTGGTTTGTAATCTACTAAATATGAGCATCCAGAAAAAACAAATGTTGATTAGACAATGTAAAAAGTCATTACAAAATACTAATACTAACATGCTATTTTCGTTCATCACAGAAATTAACAAGAAATGCATGTACTCCAGTTACTAAACCAAACAGTAAGTATATTATACACTGTATGCCCTGGCTACAACCATCACAGCATATCACACCCATTGTATCTTATAACTTTGTTCCTTATAAATTTGTTTTTGACCCAAAGTTATAAGCAACTATAAATGTGATATGCTGCGGTGGTTGTGGCCAGGGCATAGTGTTGGGTGCATGGCCAAATCAGAACACCCCCATTTTGTTTATTTGCAAACATTTAAGGACACCCCGAGTGTTCTTAGAACACTTTCAACTCGACATCGAACAATACGGACAGCGTCTTCAGGACAACCCCTGCAAACATTTCAGGACACCACGAGAGTTCTTAGAACATTTTCAACTCGACAACGAACAACACGGACAGCGTCCTCAGGACACCCCCTACTAACATTTCAGGACAACGCGTGTGTTCTTAGAACACACCCCCATTTTGTTTATTTGCGAACATTTCAGGACACCGAGACTGTTCTTAGAACACTTTCATCTTGCCATCGAACAATACGGACAGCGTCTTCAGGACAACCCCTACGAACATTTCAGGACAACACATGAGTTCTTAGAACACACCCCCATTTTGTTTATTTATGAACATTTGAGGACACCGAGACAGTTCTTAGAACACTTTCAACTTGCCATTGAACAGCATCTTCAGGACACCCCCTACGAACATTTCAGGACACCACGAGAGTTCTTACAACACTTCAGGACAACGCGTGTGTTCTTAGAACACACCCCCATTTTGTTTATGTGCAAACATTTCAGGACAACGCGAGAATTCTCAGAACACTTTCAACTTGCCATCGAACAATACGGACAGCGTCTTCAGGACACCCCCTGCGAACATTTCAGGACACCGAGACAGTTCTTAGAACACTTTCAACTTGCCATCGAACAATACGGACAGCGTCTTCAGGACACCCCCTACAAACATGACAGGACAACGCGAGAGTTCTTAGAACACTTTCAACTTGACAACGAACAATACGGACAGCTTCATCAGAACACCCCCATTTTGTTTATTTGCGAACATTTCAGGACCCCCGGAGTGTTCTTAGAACACATTCAACTTGCCATCGAACAATATGGACAGCGTCTTCAGGACACCCCCTGCGAACATTTCAGGACACCGAGACAGTTCTTAGAACAATTTCAACTTGCCATCGAACAATACGGACAGCGTCTTCAGGACACCCCCTGCGAACATTTCAGGACACCGAGACAGTTCTTAGAACACTTTCAACTTGCCATCGAACAATACGGACAGCGTCTTCGGGACACCCCCTACGAACATTTCAGGACAACGCAAGAGTTCTTAGAACACTTTCAACTTGACAACGAACAATACGGACAGCGTCATCAGAACACCCCCATTTTGTTTATTTGCGAACATTTCAGGACACCCCGAGTGTTCTTAGAACACTTTCAACTTGCCATCGAACAATACGGACAGCGTCTTCAGGACACCCCCTGCGAACATTTCAGGACACCACAAGAGTTCTTAGAACATTTTCAACTCGACAACGAACAATACAGACAGCATCCTCAGGACACCCCCTATGAACATTTCAGGACAACGCGTGTGTTCTTAGAACACACCCCCATTTTGTTTATTTGCGAACATTTCAGGACACCGAGACAGTTCTTAGAACACTTTCAACTTGCCATAGAACAATACGGACAGCGTCTTCAGGACAACCCCTACGAACATTTCAGGACAACACATGAGTTCTTAGAACACACCCCCATTTTCTTTATTTACGAACAGTTCAGGACACCGAGACAGTTCTTAGAACACTTTCAACTTGCCATCGAACAATACGGACAGCATCTTCAGGACACCCCCTACGAACATTTCAGGACACCACGAGAGTTCTTAGAACACTTCAGGACAACGCGTGTGTTCTTAGAACACACCCCCATTTTGTTTATGTGCGAACATTTCAGGACAACGCGAGAGTTCTCAGAACACTTTCAACTTGCCATCGAACAATACGGACAGCGTCTTCAGGACACCCCCTGCGAACATTTCAGGACACCGAGACAGTTCTTAGAAAAACTTTCAACTTGCCATCGAACAATACGGACAGCATCTTCAGGACACCCCCTACGAACATTTCAGGACACCACGAGAGTTCTTAGAACACTTCACGACAACGCGTGTGTTCTTAGAACACACCCCCATTTTGTTTATGTGCGAACATTTCAGGACAACGCGAGAGTTCTTAGAACACTTTCAACTTGACAACGAACAATACGGACAGCGTCATCAGAACACCCCCATTTTGTTTATTTGCGAACATTTCAGGACCCCCAGAGTGTTCTTAGAACACATTCAACTTGCCATCGAACAATACGGACAGCGTCTTCAGGACACCCCCTGCGAACATTTCAGGACACCGAGACAGTTCTTAGAACACTTTCAACTTGCCATCGAACAATACGGACAGCGTCTTCAGGACACCCCCTACGAACATTTCAGGACAACGCGAGAGTTCTTAGAACACTTTCAACTTGACAACGAAAAAATACAGACAGCGTCATCAGAACACCCCCATTTTGTTTATTAGCGAACATTTCAGGACACCCCGAGTGTTCTTAGAACACTTTCAACTTGCCATCGAACAATACAGATAGCGTCTTCAGGACACCCCCTGCGAACATTTCAGGACACCACGAGAGTTCTTAGAACACTTTCAACTCGACAACGAACAATACAGACAGCCCCTACGAACATTTCAGGACAACGCGTGTGTTCTTAGAACACACCCCCATTTTGTTTATTTGCAAACATTTCAGGACACCGAGACAGTTCTTAGAACACTTTCAACTTGCCATCGAACAATACGGACAGCGTCTTCAGGACAACCCCTACGAACATTTCAGGACAACACATGAGTTCTTAGAACACACCCCCATTTTGTTTATTTACAAACATTTCAGGACACCGAGACAGTTCTTAGAACACTTTCAACTTGCCATCAAACAATACGGACAGTGTCTTCAGGAAACCCCCTACGAACATTTCTGGACACCGCGAGAGTTCTTAGAACACTTCAGGACAACGCGTGTGTTCTTAGAACACACCCCCATTTTGTTTATGTGCGAACATTTCAGGACAAAGCGAGAGTTCTCAGAACACTTTCAACTTGCCATCGAACAATACGGACAGCGTCTTCAGGATACCCCCTGTGAACATTTCAGGACACCGAGACAGTTCTTAGAACACTTTCAACTTGCCATCGAACAATACGGACAGCGTCTTCAGGACACCCCCTACAAACATTTCAGGACAACGCGAGAGTTCTTAGAACACTTTCAACTTGACAACGAACAATACGGACATAGTCATCAGAACACCCCCATTTTGTTTATTTGCAAACATTTCAGGACCCCCAGAGTGTTCTTAGAACACATTCAACTTGCCATCGAACAATACGGACAGCATCTTCAGGACACCCCCTGCGAACATTTCAGGACACCGAGACAGTTCTTAAAAACACTTTCAACTTGCCATCAAACAATACGGACAGCGTCTTCAGGACACCCCCTACGAACATTTCAGGACAACGCGAGAGTTCTTAGAACACTTTCAACTTGACAACGAAAAATACGGACAGCTTCATCAGAACACCCCCATTTTGTTTATTTGCGAACATTTCAGGACACCCCAAGTGTTCTTAGAACACATTCTACTTGCCACAGAACAATACGGACAGCATCCCTAGAACACCCCCATTTTGTTTATTTGAAAACATTTCAGGACACCCCGAGTGTTCTTAGAACACATTCAACTTGCCACAGAACAATACGGACAGCATCCCCAGAACACCCCCCATTTTGTTTATTTGCGAACATTTCAGGACACCGCGAGTGTTCTTAGAACAGTTTCAGCTTGCTTGCGAACAAAACGGACACATTTTGAGTCCTCAGAACACCCCCCATTCAGTTTATTTAGAACATTTCAGAACACCCGTGATGTCCGCAGACAAATTGAACACAAAAAGAACATCTACCACATAAAAAAGCACAACATTTAACCTATCTCATACCCTTCCATCCTCCCCAAACACTCCTACACACCAACACACTCTACTAAATACACATTTTGAAGAAACTTTCACTGCGCTGTCCGCGGACGTCCGCGAATCCAAGATGGTGGGTGCTACCGAAACTCTGACGCGCTTCACGCTTAACACCGTCCAATCAGCGAACACGTCGCATGTCCGCGGACATCACGTAAGCCGATTGGCCAATCAGGACACTGTCCGTGGAGCGAACAGGGAAGTGTGTCCGCGGACCGAACACAGATATCACTATTTTTTTTTACCTACTTTTTGGTCATTTTAAAAAAAACTACTGGACGATTTTCACCAAATTTGCAAAAGCACGCTTTCGGGACCAAGCCGCTGCTCCTGGTCCAAATTTGGGGAAAATCCGTCCAGCGGTTTGGGCTATAGGCGCAAGCAAAAAAATGTTCCCATTCAGTCTATGGGAAAAAAAAAGTTTTGGGACCCCCCCCTATAACTTTGTCCCCCTTAGACGAATCCTCACCAAACTTTGCAATTCAGAGTGGGCCATATACTTTTTTTGCAAATCGCCAACAATGATGACCTCAGACTTATTATTTCGTTTGATACTGCCTCTAACTACATTCGGAAAATTGTTGAGAAACACTGATGCATCCTTGCCTTAGATAGTGATCTTGGTTCTGTCTTGTCCAATCGTCCCACTATGACGTACAAACGTGTGCCCTCTCTCAGAGACAAACTTGTATCTAGTTTTTTATCTCCTACAGAGAAAGAGGTACCTTCTACGACATGGCTCTTGACCTCTCCAATGGGTTTTACAAAATGCATGAAATGCAAAGCATGTGCCCATGCCACTGTGCTCAAATCTTTTATTCATCGTGTCACCAAAATTAATCGAAAGATCAAGTATTCCATCAACTGTGACACTACCTTTGTCGTGTATGTCCTCTCATGCCCTTGCATGAGATGATACATTGGGAGTACTACATGCAAACTGAAGCTGAGAATCTTACAACATCTCAGAGCAATTAAGAACTCTGATCCAGCGTACCCCATGGCTAAACATTTTAAACAAGACCACGACAATGATGTGAAATTATTAACGTTTTTTGGAGTGGCACATGTACCTGCTCACCCCAGGGGTGGGGACCATGTCTTAAAATTAAGACAACTTGAAACTAGATTAATTCTAGATTTTGATACCAAGTATCCAAAGGGCCACAATGTTGACGAGGAACTATATACCTTCTTGGGCACTTAGTTTTCTTCCCATGCCTTCCTCGCCAGTCTGTTATTGCTCTGTCTCTTTCCTTGGGCTTTTTTTCGCTTTTTCTCTGACTTCTATGTCCATTTCGGATGTTGATTTGCTATTCTTGGATGTTTTTCTCTTTTCCTTTTGTCTTGTGTTCTGGAGATTATTTCTTTACTTTCTATTTTTATCTTATTTTGGATTGTTTATATTTTGGCTGTTCACTTTAGTACCTGTGGGGAGGTCTATATTATCATATTATTTCCATCTAATTGGTTTTAACTCGGGGTCCTCCTATTGTTTTGGTCTGGTGTGCTGTTGTTGCCTAGCTGTACTTAGATGGTTAGTCCGTAGTTTAGCTCCATTTTTTACGATTTGTGCAATGATCTGTGATTATGGGCTGTAAACCGCTATGAGTGGTTTCTATTTGCCATTTTGGTTGTCCTCTATATTTGCATTTTTGTATTGTGTCTTGGTCTAGCTGCTTATGCACTTGCACTTTAATATGGCCATGCAATTATGAGGCCATATCTACTATTTGTAGTTGCTAAGATACTGGTACCTTAATGCGTGTGTAAAGGTACAGTCATATACGCATGCAGTTCTTTAGCTAGGTGGGGTCTGAAATTGCCAAATTGGGCATCTGCCTCTATTTGCACTTTATTAATTGCCTTAAGCTTTAGCTGCTGTCGCACTTGCACTTTAATATGGCCATGCCATCTTGAGGCCATTTTATTATTATTGCTGTTACGCTACTGCCGATGCACGTGTACCTTAATACTTGTTGAAAGGTCCAGTCATGAATGCACTTGCACTTTACCATGGCTTTGCCATCATGAGGCCTTTTAAATATTCTGAGGCCTTTTTTACTTTGCACATGATTAGCCAGTACCTCGTTTATATCTATTCATATTACGAGTAGAATATATTTATGCATTGATTCGATCATGAGAGCTATAACCATTGTTCATATTGGGAGTGTTGTCCGACCTGTTGATGAAATGTTTAGGTGTCATCATTCCTTTATTTGCTGATGATGAGGTTTGCCTTGGCTCTATTATTACATCGCAGAGGTATTATTTCGGTTTTTTTAATTGGGTGCAATTATGCATGAATCTTTTAGCTTTACTAAATTCATGTTTTATTAGATTCTGCAATTTGGGGTTAATACTATAATTCCCCTCAGAATTATGAACCTGGCCCTCTGTATGCACTATGCACTTTAGTCCTGTAGACCCTTGTTCTCATACACAGCCTGCATGCAACAATCATACTTATCCATTGCATTTCTTGGCTGGCAGTGTACACGTCATCTATGCTATTGTTTGCATCTCTCACAGGCATGCACAACACATCCCGACTGCAAGGCGTCACCGCTGCATTCACGTTTTCATATGCAGTCATTGTACAGCTGCGTGGCTCTATTAACTAACATTTTGCGTGCATGAGCAACTGTTTTTCAGGAATTGTCATTAATATTTGACTGCATTTGTGTTTCGTCACTTTGACTGCACTTTTATGCTCATTCCTCTTGCTATTGGGGCATCAACTTTAATTGAAAAACTCGTTACGCATTGTAGTATTACATCTATGCAGTATTTCTGCTAAATATATATATTCCTATATATCATTTTAGTTATGATTCATTTGTACCCTGTGACTATGCATCATCTTCCTGTTTCCCTGCTCATGCACGCATTTTATTACACTCCATCATGGCTGCCAGCACCATCCTTTTTAGCCATGGACCCACGAGTTAATCAACAGAGTAATAGGACTGTAGTTTTCATTGTATTTCTAATAGTCTATTCCCCCCTTCTGTTACGTGATCAAGCGCTCAGTGGAGCGCGAAACGCGTTGGGTTCAGGTCGTGTACCATGGCGTCCTGCCTCTGTGTGTCTTTTTGTGGTTGTTGATTGTACTTATGCTTTTTTGTACAATTTTATTATCTTTATGGAAACATTAAAATACATCCGTTTTTCAACACTGTGTTTCCTTGCTTTCTGTCCGTGCTTTGGAGTTTGCTGCAATTGCTGCTGTGCCTGCGGGAGTGCGGCTCGCTTTTCCTCCTTACTTTGGATATATATATATATATATGGAAGCAAAAGAAGAGGAGAAGGTGAACCGCACTCTCCGCGGTCAGCTAGGAGACAAAAAATCCATAGAAAGACCCAAAATTAGCACAGCTCGCAAAAGAAATATACGGTCTTCAAATACTTTTATTTGACCAAAGAATTGGACAAAAATTACATAAAAAACGGCTGGGAAGCAGCAACAAAAACAGAGGCAGGATGCCGGTATGCACGACCCACACACAACGCGTTTCACACTCAACTGAGTGCTTGTTCACGTGAAGAGACGAAGGACTAAAGCACTTTTATAGTTTAACCAAAAATAGTCCTTTTTCTATTTCCCTGGAACAACATAGGTGCCTGCACAGACGGGGAAGGCGGCGGCCATATTGGAATGTAATGGCAAACAATGAACAAAAGAAATGGCCAAGTGGCCCTACAATAAAGCGAGCGCAAATTACATAAGAATGAAAGGATAGTGGATAGACGATAAAATAGACACTAGAGCACGCCTTCCATGTAGGGCAGGACCAAGGTTCCAGGGTACCACCAAATATAATAGTACAAAGTTATAATCAAAGATGCACAAACACAGTTGAGGAAGTATTAAATACACAGTACTATTGAATAAAACCATTATATAAAATAGAATGGAAGTAAACATGGCGTCTAGCAACCACATCAAAGGAACAATGAAATCAATTTGGAGCATCAAGACATAGATGTAGATAACAAATGCCGATGAGATGAGCATGATATTAAAAGCAATTCTAGTAGCCAATAAATTTTCAAAAATGCAAGACAAAAGTGACAATGGCAGTATGTGTCAACAAAGCAGATAGCAGCATTCGGGCAAATGGAATAAAGTGCAAATGCATATAATAATAGCAGCATAGGTATGGAGCGCAAGTGCGCTGCAACGAGGCAGCAATATGCAAATCTAAGACAGTGCAAGAGACAGCAAAAATGGCCCTATTTAAAATGGTAGTAAAGTGCAAGTGCAAGCAGCATACTAGTGTGCAAATATACGGGGCCATTAATACAAAATCAGGAATTATAACAATTGCAAAGTGACGGCACCATTAAAAGAAATTATTGCAACCTTGAAAGATGTAATAAACAAGACCGGAATGATAGCAAAGAACACATATAAATTCACACAGTATATGGCTGACTAAGAAAGGAGAAAATAAATGATGCCCGTAGTCACAGATCCTAGTAGAGTAGTGGAAAGGCGGAATAATCTGATGTTAGCAAAAATATACTAAATATAGAAGTACAAAATAAAAAAAGATCAACGACTGTGGAGCTGCACCAAGGAGAAGGTGGAACCACAAGAATGGGAAAAATAAAAGGACAACTAATAATGATACTGGGTACAAAACAAAATGGTGCTTAAGTCCAATCAAATTGTGCGGCAGCAGATAGACAAATACACATGCATAAGTCTAATACAAGAAACAATAAATGCAAGGACACCAGAAAAAGGGATACGGTGTAAAATAACTCAAACAGGCCAAGGATGAAGAATATTAAAGCAAATGGAGATTAAGAACCCTGGAATCAAAGAAAAATCGAGATAGATCAACAGGAGGGAGAGCATAACACAGACAAAATGAAAGAGTCAACGGCCTTAAGTCCCGAGGAACGTATAAAGCTCCTCATCGAGATTGTGTCCATTGGGGAACTTGGTGTCAAGGTCCAAAATTAATCGTGTCTCCAATTGTCTGAGCTTTAAAATGCGGTCTCCACCCCTGGGATGAATGGGAATGTGTGCCACTGCAAAGAAAGTAAGCAAATTGAAGTAATTTGCATGCTCCTGCACGAAGTGTTTGGCCATGGGGTACGCCGGATCAGAGTTTTTAATGGCCCTGAGATGTTGAAGAATCATGAGTTTCAGCTTGACAGTGGTACTTCCGATGTACCACTTCCTGCAGGGGCATGAAAGAACATAAACAACATGGGTAGTGTCAAAATTGATGGAATAATTGATAATTTGCTTGCTTTTAGTAACTGGATGCAAGTAAAATTTGCAGGGAGAAGCATGGGCACACGCTTTACATTTAGTACATTTGGTAAAGCCAATGGGGGATACCGCCAACCAATTGGAAGCAAATGGACTTTTATCAATGGGTGACAGAAAGCTGGAGACCAACTTGTCTCTGAGCGATGGTACTCGTTTGTACGTGATGGTGGGGCGTGTGGAAAGTACAGAGCATAAATCTTGATCCAAAGTTAAAACATGCCAATGTCGCTCGATAATCCTACGTACATTCTTGGAGGCATTATCGAAGGAGACAATGAGTCTAGGTTTGTCATCGTAACATTTTTGCACGGTTGAATGCCATACAGTAATTTGTCCCTGCACAGTCCTCTGTCCTTATTGTAGGCCATTTTAGCGTTCTTTTTGGTATAACCAAAGTCGGTATAACAGAAAGTCGGAGGCAGCTCGGGCACTGTGCTGGTCAAAGGAGGCCAAGTCGGTGCAATTCCTGCGGTAACGAATACATTCGCCGTAAGGAATACTGCGTTTCCATGGCCCCGGATGACAGCTGGTGGCATGCAAGGGTAAGCCAGTGTTAGATGGTTTCTTGTGAAGAACTGTGTGGAAACCAGAAATATCCAGGGTTACCACCACATCGAGATAAATAACCTCAGTGGTACTGTGACATTCAGTAAAACATAAATTCACTGTGTTAGTATTGATGGCTCTAACAAAATGTTGCCAATCACTGACGGTCCCCTTCCATATTACAAAAACATCATCGATGTAGCGCCACCAGGCAACAATTTGGGTGGAGAAGCTGGATGCAAGTAAATCGTGTAGAAATGTGGCCTCCCACCAACCCATCATCAGGTTCGTGTACGATGGGGCAAAGGTACTGCCCATAGCAGTACCCCTGACTTGCAGGTAGAAAGTGCCATCAAACAGAAAGACATTTTTGGTGAGGCAGAAAAACAACATCTCCAGAATCATAGAGCTGTGGCCATGAAAATTCAATGAGCATGTTTCCAGAAAGAATTGACAGGCCCGCATCCCAACCTGATGGTCAATGGAGGTATACAGTGACACAACCTCGAGGGTGGCCAAAAGAAGACCCTCTTCCCAAGGAATATCATTCATGTGCTGTAAAAAATCCCTTGTGTCCTGCAAATAAGATGGCAATACAGAAACAAAAGGAAACAAAGACTCATCAATAAATTGGGCCAAATGCTCAAGAAGGGAACCGCAAAGTGTAACAATAGGTCTCCCTGGTGGGTGAGTGAGAGATTTGTGTCTCTTCAGGAGAAAATAAATGGTTGGGATGGTGTGACAGGAGGGAACAAGAAATTAAACGAGATCATCATCTAGAAGCCCATTATCAGCCCACTTGGTGCAAAGATTGCCAGGTTCTGTCTGTATATCGTGAAAAGGATTTTTGAGTAGTTTAGCGTAACACAGTCGGTCCATGAGTTGGTGGTTGGCTTCAGAGACATATGGACTCTATCTTGGATGACAATGTTCGAACCCTTATCAGCCTGCTTAATAACAATATTGGGCAGGTTTTGTAATTCGCCTATAGCCTTAAACTGTGATGCAGTGAGATTATATTTAATACTGTCAGTACTAGTCCGTAGTTTTCTCAGATCATTGACACACAAATCATAAAAGGCTTCCAAGCAGCCACCCACGGGGAATTGCAGATTGAATTTGGATTTGTTCTTGAGTTTTGTATGCACATCCCAGTAAGGGTCAATGTCAAAATCAGTAAAGTCAACATTGGCAGAATCAAACTCGGTGTCTTCAAGACTGGCTAGATCCAGAAGGGATGGGATATCGAAGATGAGGAGGTTGGTACGACCTGTCCGAGAAACAGAAGGTTTCACACCAGTAGGGTTTATAATGAAGAATTTCTTAAGCTTGATCTTGCGAAAGAACTTGTCAATATCTAGACGAGCTTGGACATAATCAAAAGCCTTGGTGGGGCAGAAATTGAGTCCAAGAGAGAGGACTGAAGTTTGAGACTTCGTAAGTATGTGGGAGGACAGATTAATTATTTGGCACATGTTCATAGTATTGGTAATAATTTTTTTGCTCCGGAGCCCATTGCTCTGCCCTCCTGGTTTGCGCCCAAGCCGTTTCCCACGGTGGCCTCAGCGGGTCCTTTTTGGGATTTCTGTCCTTTGCCTCTTCCTCTTGGCTTGCCCTGCCCTCTGCCACGTTTTTGATTTTTCCCATCTTGGCAGAGTAGCCGCATCTCGTCTAAAAAATTAAGTTTGACGATAGGTTCCTCATTTTCCGAGACTGACACATCAGATTCAGATGAAGTAGTGCCAGGATCACCAGAGGCAGCGGATGCAGGCTTAGTCACAGGTTTCCGCAAGGAATCAAAGCGTTTAGCAAAGATGAATATCCTGCCAGTTTCATAGTCAAGTTTATCCCTTATAAACTTACGATGTTTGCGCTGTTTGATGTCATCTTCATATATAGTGAGAGCCTCATTGATTTTTGTACGTAATTGCTTACCCTCCTCTGTGCTGGGAACTTTATTTAGTTCTGTTTCCTTTTTATCCAGTTCTTCCAGAGCCAGGACAGAATCAGATTTTGCATATTTAACCAAGATGGTAAGAAAATGGGCAGAACAGCCCTTGCTAGCTTCCCCCCATTCTTGAAGCATGCGGGGGTCTTGGTCCTCAAATGATGGCATTGTCATAATGCGCAATCCTCGAGGAATACGTCCAACATCCAAATAGTTCTGCAGTGAGTGTTCCTCCCACCATTTCGAGTTCTCCTTCCTGCGCAGCTTCTCAATATCTTTGAGTAAGGTAATCTCCACACTATAGTTTGAGTTAGCCTTTTTTGCCCTAGTAGTGGGCAAAGAAATAGGCAACTCCTGCTGTTTGCTAAACCAATCCTTGGCCTGAATGAGCCGTGCTGCTTCCCAGGCGTCCTGCATGTTTAAGCCACTACTAACCAAGCCGTAAAAAAATATGTATAAAAGCAAAAATAGCAAAAATAGCAAAGAAGACCTAGAAAAATGCGAGCTAACATGTGTTAAGATCAAAGTCAGGACCGCAGCATGCCAAGCTAGTGCCGTACAGCAGTATAGAGAGGCAAACAAAAAGCCTATATATAGTATAGTGTTTTAAAATATACAGTGGACACAGGTGAAGGCCGTGCTCACTGGCTTCGGGTTGAAGGCCCTGGCTAGTGGGCTGAAAAGACATGTATAGTGGTTACGGCTGAAGGAAAAGAGAAACATATTGGGGTAACATATACCGTGGACACGGCTGAAAACACTAACACAGTGTGGAAAAAAACGATGTTAAACTTTAGTTGAACAGATTTATCGCAACAAAACCCTTAAAATTCAGCACATTTGGAAAGTCATGACCGGGTTTACTCAGTGCGTTACCGTTGCAAAGCCCAAGAGCACATACATATTATTAGAGAAGGCATTCACAATAACATACAAAATGGCATTATGGGGGATATAGCATTATGGGGACATTAATGGGAGTGTAACAAGTCCCTACAATGTGGAGCATCTGAAAGGGATCGGAGCAGTGAAAATAAAATTGAAGCAAAGAGCAATTTTACCACGAGCTGGGCAATATCCCTGACGAGAGAGGCAGACAAGGGTATTTATTAGACAATTGCAGCACTAGTGAAGCAAGGCATCCCGATACCATCAGAATCACCATGCAACATGGCAGTGTACCCTGTCAAAAAGGCAACAGGGGGTCATGGCGTTTTACACAAATCATTGCACCCTCTGAACCTCATTGTCAAGAAATAATTTCCTTTATTTCCAAATCCAGTGACAATTTTGTGTAGCATTCCCCATGGAAGCTACCAACTTTACAGTCATAGATTTGAAGAATGCTTTCTTCTCTATACCACTACAACAAGACTCACAAGACTTAACTACATTTCTATATAGAAATAAGAACTGAAAAAATACTAGACTTCCTCAAGGGTACTACGAATCACCTTCCTTATTCAATAGAGTCCTTCAGTTTGACTTAGGAAATGTAAAATTAGAGAGCGTTGTTATACAGTACGTAGATGGCATATTGATTTGCAACAAGACAGAGCCTCATCATGAGTTGGGCGGTAACGCCGGCGCTAATAAAGCTGGTGCTATCTGCCCTACCGCCAAACCCACCGGCGCTATTAGTGCCGGATCACGGGTTTGGCAGATTTGGAATTCCACATTCCCCATTGAGCCCATTCGGGAATGCCCCATTCCCCATTGGGCTCAATGGGGAGATTTCATGCTCATACCGCCGGCGGATTTCCCGCCGGCGGTATGAGCGCAAATTTTCTGTGGATTTCCCCCCAGCTCAGAGCTGGGGAGAAATCTGCCCAAGCCCTGATTTAACGTACCCTTAAATCCGGCAGTAACAGCGCTACCGCTGGATTTAAAGGTTACAGCCAAACTCGTGATGAGGCCCACAGTGTAAAGATAACAGTGCATATGTTGACTGTACTAGCAGAAACGGGGTACGAGGTAGACAAGGCTAAACTGCAGTATTGCTGGAAAGAGGTATTATACATTGGACAACTGATGCCACAAGACGGGAGAAAAGTGACACCAGAAACAGCCGATGCGATATGCAGGACCGCAAAGCCCACAACCATAAGACAAATGCAGCAGTTTCTAGGACTATGTAATTATTGTAGGGGTGGGTATTTGACTAAAGCACTTACTATAGGCCCTTCTTAAGTGCACTGAAGGAAGCACAAAGATGAGAGGGTACATTACAATGGACAAAATAAATGACAGAGACATTTGACAAGCTGAAAGAAGCAACATGCACAGCTCCAGTGTTAGGGATCCCAGAATATCAAAGTGGATTCTTCTTATTCTCGCACTCCAATTGAGTGGTTATGACTGCAGTACCGACACAGAAGACAAGCATGGGGCAAAAACATTTAGCATATTGCAGTGTAAAATTAGGCCCAGTAATGAGAGGACACTACGCATGCAAGCAGGCAGTGGCTACTACTGCATTCGCAGTAGACAAATCAGAGAGTATTAACATGGGATGCAGCACCACTATTTATGTGGAGCACACCCTCTTTGCAATACTAGAAAGGCCCAAAAGTACATTGACAACACAGAGAGCTTCAGGGTACGGGGTGTTACTGTCAAACCCAGCTTTCAAGATAGTGAAATGCCGACTTGTCAAATCAGCGACTTTCCTCGCCGAACCCGTAAAGGAGGGCGATTATGCGCATGACTGCACAGCCAACATAGAAGAATTTAGCGACACCCCAAAGGTACAGGAGAACGCACTTGAGAGGGGAGATGTGCTTTATATTGATGGGCGTCAATTATTGACCAAACGACTGGGGAAAGACATACTGGGACAGCAATAGTGGAATTAATAGAGGACGGGACGAGCAAAGTGGTGAAAAACACACATCTACTGTCACATTTATCAGCACAAGCAGCAGAATTAGTATCTTTAATATTGGCACTAGAGCACAGCAAAGGACAGGAAATGACAGTGTAATTCAGATTCAGCCTATGTGACATCCACAGTGCATTCTGGGCTGTCACGTTGGCTGAGGACGGGCTTCAGACGTGCTGATGGGTCACCAGTGCAGCACACATTACTATTGGGCAGACTGACAAAGGCACTCCAGTACCCACTGCACATGGCAGTGGCAAAGTGCCAAGCACACACAAGGGTGGAAGACCCCATCTTTAGGGGCAATGAGGCAGCAGATGCAGAAGCAAAATGTGCTGCCTATTTTGGGGACATTTTTTAAATGGATACTTTGTATCTATTACGCTCACCTGATATCCCCGGGGGCGTCTGGAAGGCTCTGAGATCTGGAACCCTGGATGCGTAGTTGCTCAGTGCTGAATGATGATTCTTAGTTATTTGTAGAGTGAGCTATCCGTCGTGCGTTACTTGTGCAGGGGGGCTTGACGTTTGTTGGCGAGCTGCCGAGTTGCTTCACTGGTGCAGTACGCCTTCCTTGGGCCCAGGCCTGCTGTGACCCTGACTCTGCGGTAGGCAGGTAGGTTTGTTAATTGTAAGTCTTTGTTCTGTTTATGGTGGGAATTTGTTAATGTCTTCATCTCCTTTTTTTTCGGGTGCAAAGGTCTTGATGCTGGCATGCCGGATGGAGAGGCACGTTTCTAGGTAAGAGAAAACGCGAAGCGCAGCGCCTTTATTGTCTTCTGAAGCTAACCTGTGTTTTCTTCTTCTTCTCCTCACAGGCTGCTGTGGTGATGCGAGTGGATGAGAGCCCGATGAAAAACAGGCCACCGGAATCCGTTAAGGTAGTACAGCGCTGTGCGGTTGTTTAATATTGAAAGCAAACCTGAATATGTCTCTTTTCCTTTGCAGATGTTGCTGTGGTGCTCCGGATGGAAGCGTGGCGTAGCGCGATGGAATTCAGGTAAGACTGATGGGATTCTAGGTTTTGGAAGCGCACGTTCTAATATTGTTTTTCCCTTGCTCGTTATTGCAGGTCGCAAAGTTCGAACAGCAGCTGTGGTAGCGGTTTGCCGGAAGTCCTTAAGCTAGTACTCACAGTTGAGTGATGTTTCTTCTTCTCTTGGTTTCCACAGATTGTAGCCCAGTTGAGATGCTGAGTGCTGGATGGTGTTTTCTCAGGTTAAACAGAATAATCTTGTTCTTGCACTTGCAGGATTAGAGGAAGATGCTGAAGACCAGGAGCTGGACACGGTGAGCATCACGCTGCTGGTTGCAGAATAACACGAAGCATGTTCTGCAGTCAGGGTGTGGTTTATATAGCCCAGGTAAAGTAGTACCAGGGAAAGTAGTTCCAGGCCTGCCACACCCAAAACACTAGACCGCATGGCTTGGTTCTTACAACTAGACTGTGTGGGTGCTTCCATGTTGGATCTAAAGGTCCATGTACATAAATGGGACCTCGTTTGAACAACCCATTCTTCCTACAAATGAGCCTGGTGCCAAAGACGCCAGGACTGGCTCCATGAGCCCTTTTGCAGTGGTTTGAAGGCCCTCAGGGTTCTGGTGGGAGCCTGCTTGTGGCACAACTTGTGCCCCCTCACAGTGGTCATGACAGTATCCCAGTGCGCAATTGTGCACAAACAATGATACTAAAGGAAGGATAGAACACATTACCAGTGACACAGATTATGAAATTGCACGGAGCTGCACCCTGGGAAAAAAAAGGTGTTATGGATAAAGAGGGGATGTACAGTGTCTCCGACAGTTGCCTTATGGCGGCAGAAATTACACAGGAAAAGTGGTACCGCTATTCCCACTATTGCACACTGCACTGACACAATTACACCATCCTACCCATTTAGGGAAGGAGGTGCTTGCTGCTCATATAGGAGAAGATTGGTTCTGTCCTAACTTGGCCAAACACATGCCAGAATTCAAGACTAATGGTCTAGTTTGTAAACAATTTCAGCAGGTCATACACTAAGAGTAGTGAGGGGAGCCATACCTTGCCCAATGAATCCATTCCAGCACCTGCACATCTGAAAGACCAAAGAAATATCGAGGCTTAGTACCACAAATGAAATACACCAATCACGTGTCGAAAAGATACAAGTATCTTTTATTACTGTACAGTATCAAAGCAAACAGATAGCTATCTGGCACCCAACACCTGCAGTGTGTACCAGCAGACACAGTGAAGGGTGAGAGTGCTGGACATCTTAACACAGACCTTTTTATACATTTCTCAAAACATTGTCCAGCCCCTCTCCAAACTAATAAGTTACATGATAGGGTTCGTGCCAGTTCACATGTCAAATATTGCAATATTGTACAAAGGATTAAACAAGTTTGCATGTCCATGAAGTTTCAATGCTGGCGTTGGTTCTCTGATCCACAGTAAGCCTTATTTCAAGAATCACCACAATGCAGTCCTGCAAAACCACACAATCTGAGTTTGTTCTACATTGTCTCGTTGTTTATATGAGGATGAGGCTTGTGAGCACAGACAACACTTGGATTGCAGTTCATTCGAGTCGCAAGTTTTCTTTGCATATGACAAAGAGTCTGCTCTCGGTCAGCCCAAACATTAACAAGCTCAAAGGTCGTTTTGGCTCGGCTGCAAGTTGAAAACACAGTCCACCATTTTAGAACACAAAGCAAGAGTTGAAATCAAAATGGTGGATGATTCTTAAAATGGCGGCAAGGTTGATCGAAAAGTGAAACATTTCAGACGCGGTTTTCTGTGCAACGCAAATGAGCTTGGGCCAATATTTATAATAAGGCGGTATTATACGAATACAGTTTAACACGTCGACTATGTTGACATGCTCCAAATATGCCAGGGCTACCGCTACATGATAGTGGTTGTCTGCCTATTTTCTCGATGGATCGAGGCTGGTCCCTGTTCCCATCCTGATGCCCTTAGAGCAGCAAAATTCCTGGTTCGAGAAATCTTCCCACGATGGGGCGTGTGTGAGGTTCTGTGGTCTGACAATGGTCCTCAATTCACCAATGAGATGTTCCAACACATCACAACCTTGTTGGGAATACAACACAAATTCTCTTGTGCCTATCACCCACTAGCAAACGGAATGTGTGAGCACCTCAACTGGCTGCTCCAAGAAGGCATTGCCAAAATTAAACAGACACTGAATAAAAGCTGGCTGCACGGTCTTCCATTAACATTATTCGCAGTGCACAACAAACCAGGGTCCGACCACCATTTAACCCCAGATGAGCTGGTGACAGGACGGCGGATGCGACTTCCCCTGGCTCCTCCCACTAGGGCTTTGAAAAATGCAGAAACAATGTGTGATGTATTGGGTCAGGAAATGTACGAATACACCGCTTCCTTGATGGCTAATGCCTCTTTTATTTATCGTCAACTGCAGGGACAGCGGGAGGGACCTGAAGCAAGAGGAGAAAACAATGACCCAGAAGCAAATAAGGACATTTGAAGCAACCACAACTGTATCCGCTGGATAGGGTGTTGTTTAGGGAATTTATCAGGCAGTGGTTTAAACTGTGTTTTAGAGGACCGTATACAGTAGAGCAGGTCACTGATCGAGCAGTAAAACTAGAAGGGAAGAAGACTTGGAAGTACCTGGGGGTCATCAAGCCCTGCAAAGCGGTGGCCTCTCGTAGCACCAACAATGAAAGGGACAATGATCGACAAGCAAAAGAACAACATAAATGCCTTGAAGCATCACCACCCAGCAGAGGCCAACCTATGATTACTTGCTCCAGAGCAAGAAAGATAGGGAAAGGACTTCTGATACATTCACAGTGAGGGCACACTGTCTATAATTTTTCTTTGCGCAGACTGATAGCATTCCTTGTTAAAGAGTGACTGTTATTATTGCATTGTCTCATGCTTACCCTTGATCCTCATCCTGAAACCTTCCAAGGCCAATTTGGCCAATTTGTTGGGAGATTCAACAGTAAAAAAAGACACAATCCTAATGTGATTGTCTGTGTTTTTATAGCTTATTTGGCCCAAGTATACTCACACCTAGAGAGAGGAAATCTGTCTGTGCTTGCAGTACTTCATGATTCTATAATACACATAATTTGGCAACAACTATTTCTTCTTGCAATGACCCAACAACATCAAGTTCGTGGTGGTTGAATTAATAAAATACTCATACAATAATGCCTTGTTTAGTGCATTTCAGGTGGGCAACAAACATCTTCAAGACTACACAAGAATTCAAAGAGGTGTAAGTGATTGGGGGCATTATTAAAAGAATGCGTGTTGTGAACAGTGCCTTATTCCCATGTGGTATTTTTGCCCTCATCTTTTGGTGAATGTTATACGTTGCAAGTAATACCGCTGTAACCTCTACTAACATAACTCCAACTCCAGGAGGTGGAACGACAATGTCAGGTGGAAAGGTAAGTACTGTAAGTACATTAAGGAGAGGTAGATGCAGTGCTGAGGCAGACATGGGAGGGGTTGATCTCTATCTCACTGATACTGCTCGAGTATCTAATAACATGTGGTACAAGCACATGACAAAAGTAGGTAAACCACTGGGGAGAGCTGCTGTGTCTGCTCACTAATTCCCTATGCCAGTGAGTCCCTCCAGGACGTTTGTAGCAACTGAAATACTAGCAGCAAGAGCACAATGCCTTATGTACCTGTTGTTGTTTACAACCCCAAGAAGATTCCAAGGGAGAACAGCAACATTGCAATGGATATCCAAGGAAACATTCCCATATGAAGATAGCTATATAAAAACACTTGACATGATGGACGATTCTTGGAAACAAGATCAGGCTATACAATGCATAACTGATGGCCCACACAAAGAAGAGACAAAACAAAAACACTGAAAAGTTTTCCATGTGCTAAGAAGGGATCCAAGGAAATAGGAGGAGAACCAGGATGTTGGGAAGGACCACAGATGCTTGTGTATACGTGTACACAGCTGAAGGATGGAAGAAGGGAGTAGTAGGTAGCAAAGCACATACACTCCCACATGTTCCAGTAAACACAGTACAAGCAGAAAATGATAAATGCCTGAAAGCTGAAAGAATGGGCTGCAAGTGCAAAGATACTGATCTGGGTGGACAATGAAGTTGGACCAATACCCATAATACCACTGAAGAAAGCAGCATTGTGTTTCCAGGATGATGGTGTATGTATTGTAATGTATTGTATGCAAATTTATAGAGCACGACAAAGACCAGAAGGCATCAAGGCGCTGGGTAGAAGCAAATGATCAGGATCAGAACAGACACGTTTTTAGCTGTCTACAAAAAATGGAAAGTGCTTGAATGCTCCTGACGTGGAGAGGGAGGATATTCCACAACGTTGGAAACAATACCAAAAAGGATTGTCCTCCCTCCTGAGAGCGACGGAAATGTGGGACAGTCAGCAGAAGCTGATCGGTCTAGCGGAAGTCTCTCTTAGGTTTATAAAAGAGACAGCTTCAACTGAAGGAACGTAGCGCCTCTGGAGTGGATGGCACGATGGACCATACAGAGGATCTTGAACTTCACACGAGACCTAACTGGGAGCCAATGAAGATGCCAAAGTAGGTCCTTAGAATGGGCTAATCTAGCGGCACAGAGAGCCAGTCTGGGTGCCGCGTTTTGGAGGATCTGCAGTCGATGGAGCAGAACCTCTGGCTGACTCAGATAGATGCCATTGCAGTAGTCAATGGCACCCATAATGGCGGCAGTAACAATTTTGCCACTCACCTTGTTGGGAAGAAATGGGAGCACCTTCTTCAGTACCCTAAGTTTAACAATGCCACTCCGGCAGACCACAGAGATATGCGCCTCTCTGGAGCCTGACATCATGATCTTAATTCCAAGACTTTTAACAACAATGGTAGGTTTGGGACAGGGGCCCAAATAGTCAGGAGTCCAACCAATGGGTGATTGGCCAATAACTAATATCTCAGACTTCTCACCATTCCACTTAAACCAGTTTTCAGACATCCAACAGCAAATGGCTGAGAGGCAATCTCTCAGGAGTATTGCAGAACTTTCCTTAGGGGAGTTAAGGCAGACAAGATTTGGGTAGTTTCTGTATACATAAAGAAATGTACACTGAACCTGGCAATAAGCCTAGCCAGGGCAGCCATGTATAAATTGAAGAGCAGGGTGGAAATTGCTGATCCCTGAGGGACTCCGCAATCAACCACCATGAGGGGAGAGGTAAAGGGAGGGAGAGACACCCCTTGGGTATGATCAGATAAAAAAAGAAGAAAACCATTTGAAGGACCTTCCCAAAACACCAGCGCCCGAAAGACACTGTAGCAGTCTCAGATGGTCGACAGTATCAAAGGCTGCGGAGAGATGGAGCAAGATAAGAGCACTCATCTCTCTGCGGTTTTGTGCCATTGCAACATCGTCATGGAGAGCCACCACAACTGACTCTGCACCCATCCCAGGACGGAAGTCCGCCTGGAAAGGGTGAAGGATATTGTTAACCTCAAAGTAGGTAGAGAGCTGAGGGGTTACAATTGATTCCAACAATTTGGACATATCAGGAAGCAGCGATATCGGACCGTAGTTTTCTACAGTAAAGGTTGGAGAAAATGAAGAGTGCAAGTACACCGGAAAGCATCCAAGCATTAAGGTTGGGACAGCAGTATTAATGGATCATTATTGGGCATTCGGATCTAAGGCGTATGAGAAGCTGCCACCCAAATGGGGAGGAATATGTTTGTTGGTACACATCAATATGCCAGCACTAGTAGTACCACAAAAGGACATCAAAACAGAAGACTTCCCTACGATGGACAATACAAGAAGAAAGAAGAGGTCAGTAGAAGCGAGTAGAGTGAAGAGGGAAAACTATTTCTCATCAGCATCGGAAGCATCTCTGGATGACATACTACCTGAACGTCGATTGTTTAGTAGGACAGAGATGTTCTTTGCATCAGTAGTTCCAGCTGTACAGACATACACAAATGCAAAATGACTCCAGATTACGAGATGAGAGCTGATGAAGACAATAAACTCAACTGTAAATGGCTTCAATGTGATAAAAGAAGAGCTCTGAGCAGTAAGGTTGATGGCCCTCCAGAACAGACATGTCCTAGACCTTCTGACAGCAATGGAAGGAGGAGTTTGCACCAAGATTGGCTCTTCTTGCTGTACATTCACGCCCACAAATGATGAAGCAAATGGCACACTAACAGAAGCAGTGTCCAGGTTGTCAAAAATGCATGCCAGGATGGAGGAGGAGGTGAAAGGAACAGGAAAAGATCAAAGCTGGCTGTCATACATATTTTCATGGATGCCAACATGGATGGAAGATGTACTAAAAGTATTGTTAGGATCACTAATATTGGTATTAGTAGCACTATGTGTGATTATGATCTGCATCACGCAATGCCACAAAATGACAGAGAAATCAATAGGCATGAAAGTAATAGTAGGTATAAATACAAATGGTGAAGAAGATAAGATAGTAGAAGAAATACATAAAATAAGGACACAGATAAAGGAGTGCCCATTGTTCCCAACTGAGATGATACAATTTGATGATCCTGTGAACAACAAGAGGTACTGGGCAAAATGGGTATGGTGTAACACAGAAGGAGACTGCAGTAACATGACATGGAGTTTCAATGACCATGCAAATTACTATGGACATCTTGGAGGAATAACAAAGATATGGCTACCAAAAGCAACTGTTACTAGGTTTGGTGGAGTTTTTGACCAGTCGACCAGTGTCCGGATCCAAGTCCACCTCCCCTTTCTCCTCACCTGACTCCTCCGAGGTACGTACACAAGGATCAGTCTCAACCTTGCCTGGCTTCTCCTTAGTCCTTGGAACCTTGCTTTTCTGTGTTCTGGTCTTCTTTTCGTGAAGATAAGGTCTGGCCCCTCCGGGGGCCACCTTGACAGAAGAGTGAACCTATCACCGGGGAACTCCAGGGGGCCAGCCTCAGTTCTAGGGAAAAAGCCCGAAGGCGGAAAAAACCCTAGTCCATAGATGGGTTCGGAAGGTAGGTCCTTTAGATGGTACAGATCTATAATTTGCAGTTCCAAGATGTCAGGGGTGATGACGTAGTCAGTGTAGCTGAAGGCAGGAATCCAAGAGACAAAAACCAAGGTACGGAGTAAAGGGGTAGCAGACCCTGTGATAAGGGTAGGAAAGAGAAGGTAAAGAAAAGAAAAGGATATAGAAGTTAGAAGCAACAGAAAAAGGACTACTGTACCAAATCAGGGAGAAGGCAACTGAAATGTCTCAAGTAGTCTGAAGCAGCGCTAACCCACCGCGACCAAACGGAAAGGAACAACTCGCCAGAAGGTATTACGCCGAGAAAGTAGAAAAAGGTAGAAAAGTAACAAAGGCTAAAGAATCGCCGAGGCGACTAGCACAGCGCTTCCGTGTCTGTGAAAGAAAGAAATTACCAGTCCGAAGGGCTGAAGGAACAGCCGATAGCAAGTCCAGTAAGGAAGCTCCTGTTCCCGGACGCGGAACACAGTGCGAGAAGCACCCTCGCGGCCGGAGTACTAGGTTGAAGTAAGGTAGGTTGAATATTTAGAGCAAAGAAAGAAAATAGGGAAGCGGAGGGGTACCGCAGCAGATGTAACAGCGGCACTCGTGAGCGCAGAGCAGAACTGTAGCGAGCACAGAGACAATAGAAAGGTAATGAATAGGGATAAAGGGAAGGAACAAGGAGAAATGAGGACTAGGAGGTATACACAGGATGGCGATAATCCAAAGTCGGAGCGTTGAGAGAGTGAAACAACAGATACAACGCGCCGGAAAGTGGGCGGAGCCGGATTATATAAGCTCCAGCGTCATGTTGGGCGCCATGTTGGGTGAGGACTAGACCGATCACCGTCGGAACCGCCAGCGATACCAATGTTTCCAATCTTGGGTCCTGACAACCAGAGGGGGGACTGAAGAGAGGGACCCTGAAATGCCCCTCTTGATCCCCCTAAGCATGAAAGCCCGAAGAGCCAGAAATGCAAGATGCCAGTCACTGTTTGGCCAGGAGGGCCAGTGACATATACGAACAGCTATTCTCTCAGACAATCATTCAAACCTTATCCAGCTGACGTCTTCCTGGATACAGGTGTCTCACTGGACCTGATTGGTTAATTACAAATATCCAGCTGTGCTGATGTCATTAGAGACACCACAACATAGTAATGTTATCCATGATATAAACTTGCATCCCTGAATGAAGTTACACAGACACACACATGCACACATGAAGAACATGCTTACACAGTTCTGTAGATAAAGGACACATACATATACATACTGTCAGAAACCTTTCTCTTTCACTAGCAAAACGCAGAAATACAAGAAAAGCAAGAGATGCAGAGCAAGCTTGCAGCCACTTATTGCAACTAACCATATGGAACTACAGGTTTGTATAGGGAACCTGAAAGGACCAAGTAACACTAATCCATAAGGAAAATGATGCAACATAGATGTATAGAAATTGTAGCATAACTATATTGTAATTGCATGAATCCACAGGCCTCAGAATATGGGATGAAGGAAAACAGACTTTGCAGCACACTGTCTAGGGCTGGTGCTCGCAGCCAAGGTCAGAGGTGAGCAGAATATTCCTTGCCCTAGAGACAAGGAGCCACCTGCCAAATCACAGAATAAATCCTCACTTAATGTAGAGAGAACTAACTCACTTTTGCGGTCTTCACCCACATGATCCAGCCGAGCAGAACAATGGCCATTTACCCAAGAGGAACAGTGTCCAGTGAAGGAGACAAGAAATTATGCATGTGTTTCTTTTACAATGTTGCAATCTGCAGGCACTCTCTGGGGCAAAGTGGTTATACCAGTAGCAACAATGGGGACACATAGTCTTTCTCATCACCTTGAAAAGGTAAACGGAACGCTGAGAACAGAGCTGGGTCCCAGACATGGGGAGACTCGCTTCAGTCAATCAGGGAACACAAATTCAGGGGTGAATGGGAAAGGGCAAGGGCCAATGGTAATCTTGTGACCCTGCAACAATGTAATAGATCATTTTTGGGGAAGGCACAGGCAAAGCCACCTGACATGTGAGGACCAGTCAGCTAACCTCTATAGGTGCCGTCTATAGGCAATACCACACCAGCCACTCAATAGCGAAAGCTCTTAGGTTTTTTATGAAGAGCACTAACTTGCATCGCCAAACCCCAACAAAAGCCCCTGACATCGGCTCAGGAGCTGTGATTGCTGGAGATTTTCATATTTCCTGTATGATCCCTGTCTGTTATGGAAAATAAAGGACAGTTCTAACTTGCCCTTGTCTGAGTCCTCCGTCTGTGTACCGGGGGAGGGTTTGTTGGACCCTCAGTGCTCTGTACGGTGCTAGTGTCGTGTGAACCCCGGTCCTCTGGTATACCTAAACAATGACACACTTAATTTACTTCAGGTGGTGTCCCCATTGCCATGAGGATACTGGTGCAGTCACCACTGAACTCCAGCCAATTTTATGTGGGGCAGGGCCTGACCCCTTTCTCCTCTACATCTGTGCAGCACAAAGGGGTGGACCTGCATGAACTCTCTGGTGCTCCGCAGCTCTGCTCCTTACCCAGGCCATAAAGACACGGTGGTCGGGGACTTACACTCTTCACCATCTCACCCTTCTGGCACTGGGTGTTTTGGACTTTAGAGACAACAATCCACTCCCTCATTTCCTCCCAGGCCACTTCCTGCATACGTGACCTGGGTGATCTTCTCTGTGGGGCCTGCCTTGTGTGGCCCCCCCAGGTGGACCGACTGCTCCATAGGCCCCCCAAGTGTCCAGGCTGCACAAGCTATGCACATCAGGCCCACGGTTGATGCCAGGCCACACCTGGCATATGTGGCTCCGCAAGTAATTTCCATTTAGCCTGGGGGCTGCTCGAGGACATGGCCGCCAAGGAGCAGATACACACAACCTCCTGCTCTTTCTCCTTCTCCAGACCGTTAGCCTTAACGTTTTTTTTCCTTAACATTCTCTCCCCTTCCCATTCCACACCTAGGTCAGGAGGGGTGTGACTCTATTTATTTTTCTCTTTGACACACAGTTAAGTAACCACACAAACACGTAAACAATGCAAAATAATATATTATTATTATCACACCCTAATGTCTGTGTCTTTATTTCTTTATTTACCTCATGGGACAGATATGTTGCCTACCTAGTCGTCCCCAAATTGGGCCAGGGCTACATTTGTAGTTGCATGTGTTGAAGCACTATGATCAGAAGGTATTTAAGTGCTATGTGCAACAGAACTAGAGGCGAATCATAGTATGAACATAAGTTGGTGTACAAACCAGATGAACAAAGTATCTGTATTATTATTCGAATAGAGAGAAAAATGTCCAAAGGGCCCTCTTTACATATATACTTACAGCTGACTGTACAGTCCCATTTGGGGTGCCTCACATTAGCAAATGAGGTGCAAGGCCAGATACAGGAAGTAATAGGAAGATAACAACAAGAGGAGACAGCATTGGCATGCATTGATTATAGACTAACAAGCTACATGATTTGCTTTTGAGGTATTTGCATATGCCATAAGTTGTAGTATTACATCTAAACACAGGGGATGGGGTGACATGGGGTTTCATATTGAGGCATAATCGAATCGACAGCTTGTGTGCTCCTTCCAGGAAAAAAAAGCTTCTTCTGGGCTGTTCGAATCCTGATACAGTAGGGATGTCAAGGCTTAGTGTATATTAATTGTGGGAAGGCAGCTGGGGAGGAGTAGAAGCAAGAGAAAGCACAAGGAGTATGGGAAAAGCGAGGTTGAGGAGTGCTTGAGATTTCAGGTGAAGGAATGAGTAGCAACTGGTGTAGATAGCCAGGTAAGTTTAGAGGTGAGTGATGTGGAAAATCCAATGGGATTCCCCCCAGGAACCTGGTCTGGGACCCTTGTCATGTGGCCAGGGGAAGGCAGGCGCTCTCTGATTCTGATCCTAGGGGTGGTGTACTGTGGGAGGATCACATGGGGGCGGGGGAATCAGACCAGGAAGTCTGGAAGTAACCCCTTTTTTAACTTTCTCTGTAACCCTGCCCTTCTGATGGACTTTTGCCATACTAAAGAAGTAAGAACATAACATTTCTTGAAAATGGACTACATGTCCCAGATTCCCTTAGGGACTGTGAAGATGAAGAGGGCTGAAGAGGCATGTAGAGGCCAAGGACAGGCAGACAGGCATAATACTTTCAGCAAGGTCAGGCAATTAGATCGAAGGGCCCGCACCTGCAGCCAATGAACCTACCTGAGTGGCGTAAAAGGCTGGAAAGAGGGGAAACAGTAGAAAAAAGCTGGAGCAGGGGCTGGAAGGTTGTCAGTAGTAGCAGAAGAAGCAGAGCATGAGGCTGGCAGTTCACTAGGAAGTGTGACCACGGAAAGGACCTGTGTGCAGAGGCAAGCCTAGGGAGAAAGAAAGACTCTCCTTCACCAAGGCCAAATCTGAGACAATTGTGCTGCAGAGGGCCATGGGTCCCAGGAGTGCCTGTAGCAGACGAAGCAGAAGAATTAAAGACGGAAAGCAGAAGAAGCCTGCAACCGCTGTAAAAGTGGAGCCCCTGAATGAAGCTCCGTACTCTAAATCATCAGGAATACCTTGCCAGTATCTGTAACCAGCCTAAATTGATGCTTGCATGTAAGTAACAGTGAGTAAAACTGTTCGCAGCCATGGAAAGTTACTATAGAAAGGGAATTGGATCACATGCTTGTTTCACTGAAGTTAAAATGCTGGCATGAAGAGAAAGCCTTTGTTTTCCCCATTGTTGTACTTGAACTGTTGCTGAACAGTCAAGTGTCTCCTATTTAGGTGGAGAACGTTGCCGGTAAACCTTTCAGAAGCAGTAGTTCAAATTCCCTTAGTGTTACAAGGCTATCTAACATCAAAGAGAAATCAGGCATATGAAACTCTGTTTCCCAAGTCTTATTAAAGCATAAGGCTGTCCGAATAAGAGGGAAAGCATACTTTTAAGTGGAGGTTTGTCATCAAAAGAAAATTGCGTGTACCTAAATTTGTTTCTACAGGGAATCCTACCTTTTGTAACATTAAGAGCAATTATTTCAAAGTCGCTGAAGTTGTTGAAGTTACGAAGAGAACCAGCATTGCCCAAGCCAGTAAGCAAAGCCTCCCTAAAGTGAAACCAGCCCAATTAATAACTAAATAGCATTGTTCTAAGATTGGTGAAACTGATGTAAGTCCATAGCCCTCTGATACAAGGGTAACAAGGTTATCCCAGGCTGGAAGAGTGGCAATACAGCTTTGGGGAAACTACTGTAAACAAGAAGGTGTACATGAAGCTGGGGAAGGGTGTTGGGTGTTGTTAACGAACAAAGTCTTAATTTGTGGAGCTGAGACTGTTAAAGTTGAGATAGAGAAGCAGTCTGGAAGCCAAGACAGATTTTGTGGTAGCTGCAAGACAGGTAGGAAAGGCAAAGAGGCTCCCCTTTCGCATCATACAAGAAAGAAGAGTGCCTTGCCATCCTGTGGAGGTCAAAGCGTGTTGTTTAAGTTGCCTAAAAATACTTTAGAAGTATCAAGTTGCATCAGACACAGTAGAACTGTGGTTGTCTATAATTTTGTCAGAACTTTATTTTTTTTTTATTTTTTTTTTAATTTGAATTTTATTAGTTTTCAAGGTAGAAGTTTGACAATCATTTACAGGCAATTTCCACCAACAGGTCATATATGAGAATTTTCACAGAAAGAGAAGCAGTATATAAAACATATAGAGGGTAATTCTTAGAATTTCGCAGAAAAGTGTCGCAAGCGGCTGGCGCAGAGTGTCCGCGTGCGATTGACTGCGCCAGGCACGTGCGCTAAAACCGATTTCCGCACACAGCGTATTCATGGATTTTAGGCTCCCAAACCAGCCGTGGCGCAGAGAATCGCAGCGACCCTGCAGCAGCGCTAGTAACGCCCCGAAGAACGCCCTCGCGCAAGGAAAAGCCATCAAAATCGCTAAATCATCGCAAAGGGCTGCGCTAACCCTGGACCAGTTCACCGGGCTAGCAAACAGCAAACGCCAAGCGGGGAACGTGTATTTCAGGGGTGCGCGGGAAGTTCCACACGCGATTGGCCCAGTGCGAGCAAGGTATGTGTATTTCAGGGGTGCGCGGGAAGTTCCACACGCGATCGGGCCTGGGGGAGCGGGCTACGTGTATTAAAGGGGTTCGCGTGAACTTTCTCACGGGATCGGGCCTGGGGGAGCGGGCTACGTGTATTTCAGGGGTTCGCGTGAACTTTCTCACGCAATCGGGCCTGGGGGAGCGGGCTACGTGTATTACAGGGGTTCGCGTGAACTTTCTAACGCGATCGGGCCTGGGGGAGCGGGCTACGTGTATTTCAGGGGTTCGCGTGAAGTTTCTCACGCGATCGGGCCTGGGGGAGCGGGCTACGTGTATTTCAGGGGTTCGCATGAAGTTTCTCACGCGATCGGGCCTGGGGGAGCGGGCTACGTGTATTACAGGGGTTCGCGTGAACTTTCTCACGCGATCGGGCCGGGGGAGCGGGCTACGTGTATTTCAGGGGTTCGCGTGAAGTCTCTCACGTGATTGGCCCCGTGCAAGCAGGGTACGTGTATTCCAGGGGTGCGCGGGAAGTTCCACACGCGATTGGCCCAGTGCAAGCAGGGTACGTGTATTCCAGGGGTGCGCGGGAAGTTCCACACGCGATTTCAGCAGGGTATGTGTATTCCAGGGGTGCGCGGGAAGTTCCACACGCGATTTCTGCAGGGTATGTGTATTTCAGGGGTTCTGGGGAGTACTACACGTGAATTGGCCGTGTGGGTCCTCCCAGGTGTATGCTCCACAACCTCCACGGCCCCTGCAGGCAGCCCACACCACGGGGGACTACCCTGCACCCCTGCTCATGTCCCGCAGGCAGCCCATCCACCATGAGCATGCCCCCCAGCCAACCCACATGTCACCTTGCACTACTGATCAACAATGCATGTCTCCCACCACCCCCACCCCCCAGCAGTGCAGGGGCAGCCTCCACCAGGCCCCCACTCATGTCTCCCACCACCCCCACCCCCCAGCCACCAGGGGCACCCTCCACCAGGCCCCCACTCATGTCTCCCACCACCCCCACCCCCCAGCCACCAGGGGCACCCTCCACCAGACCCCCACTCATGTCTCCCACCACCCCCACCACCCAGCCACCAGGGGCACCCTCCACCAGGCCCCCACTAATGTCTCCCACCACCCCCACCCCCCAGCCACCATGGCCAGCCCCCACCAGGCCCCCACTCATGTCCCCCTGCACCCCCACCCCCCAGCAGTGCAGGGGCACCCTCCACCAGGCCCCCACTCATGTCTCCCACCACCCCACCCCCAAGCAGTGCAGGGGCACCCTCCACCAGGCCCCCACACATGTCTCCCACCACCCCACCCCCAAGCAGTGCAGGGGCACCCTCCACCAGGCCCCCACTCATGTCTCCCACCACCCCACCCCCAAGCAGTGCAGGGGCACCCTCCACCAGGCCCCCACTCATGTCTCCCACCACCCCCACCCCCCAGCCACCAGGGGCATCCTCCACCAGGCCCCCACTCATGTCGACCACCACCCCCACCCCCCAGCCACCATGGGCAGCCCCCACCAGGCCCCCACTCATGTCCCCCTGCACCCCCACCCCCCAGCAGTGCAAGGGCACCCTCCACCAGGCCCCCACTCATGTCTCCCACCACCCCCACCCCCCAGCCACCAGGGGCAGCCTCCACCAGGCCCCCACCCATGTCCCCCTGCACCCCCACCCCCCA
Source organism: Ambystoma mexicanum (assembly GCF_040938575.1). NCBI lineage: Eukaryota > Metazoa > Chordata > Amphibia > Caudata > Ambystomatidae > Ambystoma > Ambystoma mexicanum. The sequence continues at coordinate 936,251,625 of NC_090933.1, read as the reverse complement.
GCAGTGCATGGGCACCCTCCACCAGGCCCCCACTCATGTCTCCCACCACCCCCACCCCCCAGCCACCAGGGGCACCCTCCACCAGGCCCCCACTCATGTCTCCCACCACCCCCACCCCCCAGCCACCAGGGGCATCCTCCACCAGGCCCCCACTAATGTCTCCCACCACCCCCACCCCCCAGCCACCATGGGAAGCCCCCACCAGGCCCCCACTCATGTCCCCCTGCATCCCCACCCCCCAGCCACCAGGGGCACCCTCCACCAGGCCCCCACTCATGTCTCCCACCACCCCCACCCCCCAGCCACCAGGGGCACCCTCCACCAGACCCCCACTCATGTCTCCCACCACCCCCACCACCCAGCCACCAGGGGCACCCTCCACCAGGCCCCCACTAATGTCTCCCACCACCCCCACCCCCCAGCCACCAGGGGCAGCCTCCACCAGGCCCCCACTCATGTCCCCCTGCACCCCCACGCCCCAGCAGTGCATGGGCACCCTCCACCAGGCCCCCACTCATGTCTCCCACCACCCCCACCCCCCAGCCACCAGGGGCACCCTCCACCAGGCCCCCACTCATGTCTCCCACCACCCCCACCCCCCAGCCACCAGGGGCAGCCTCCACCAGGCCCCCAATCATGTCTCCCACCACCCCCCACCGCCCTGCCACCATGGGCAGCCCCCACCAGGTCCTCACAATCCCCAATCATGTGCGTAATGGTCAGCCTCCACAGCCAAAAAGCCCTACCAAGTAACCCATTCACCCACATGGAAATGGAAATCACATGTTACACCCCCAATGTTCATGAAGCTAATGAAGCCATGTCCGTCACACACAATGGTTGCAATTGAATGGGAAAACACACAACATGACATGCATGAAACCAATGAGATGATACCACACAGTGAAGTATGCAAACAAAATTGTATTGAAAAAAAATAAGAATGCTAAAGAAAGAAAACTAACTACAATGTGAATGAGAAAAAAGTAAGCTGCATGTCCGTATGAAAAAATGAAACTTGAAATCCAAATAGAAAACATTTTTGTCCAAAGTCAAATGTAAAAAAATCTCCATGCAATAAAGAACTATGTACAAAAATAACAAGGGTCCATGAGCCCAACTGAACAAAGGAAACCTACTAAAAAATCTACCTAAAAATCAACTATATACAAAAAGTGGAGCAGTGTCCGTCGACTCCAAATCATAATACGAAAGAAAGGAAGCCTAAAACTAAAGAACTATATACAAAGGCGGCGGGCAAGTCCAGCGGCTCACTCTGTGGTGTCCCGGGCCAGGGCATCATCGAACTCCTGTTCGATGTCCCGGAGGCGGTCCAGTTCCATGGCCCCGAGGGTCCGCAGGGACGACGCTGTGTCCTCCTCCAACCCCCTGCGGATTGCCTCGAGGCACTCGGCCCGCCTCAGGGCCCTCCGCATGGAGTTCTCCGCCCTGACCATTGTGAGCCGCGCCTCTTCCGCCCGCCGCCGCTCCGCACCTATGGCGTGGCCCAACCGCTGCCACACGGAAGACACTCTCTGTCCTGGGTCCCCCTGCCCTCCGGCCGATGCCTGCCCCTCCGATGTCGAAAGCCCCGAGCCTTCATGGCTCCCACCATGTTGCTGCTGCTGCTGCTCTGCCTCTGCCCGTGCACTGCCTCCTGCTGCCTGCACATCCTCCGCCGGCTGGGGTGCACTTGTTGATGTGGCCACCCCTGCTGGACCACCGACTCCCGACTGTGGCAGGGATGCCTCCTCCACCAGCCTGGCCGCACCGTCAGAGGCAGCTCCACAGGGCACCCAGGTGACTGATGGGGGGGAAGATGGCACAGAGGACGACTGGCGCGTAGGGGGTCCAGTTGAGGAGGGGGTCGGAGCAAGCCCCATCAGACGGAGGAATCCGGCCTGGGTGACCTGTCCCAGCAGGCTGACGTGGTCAACGAGCCATTCGAGATGACGTGCAGTCTCTCCATGAAAAGACTGCAGGTCACCTCGCATGGCCCGTTGACGCAACGCCACACCAGCCAGGACAGGCTCAACCCGGACCTGGATAGCCACGTCCGCAGGCAGAGGAAGGCCAGTTGACGTCAGCTCATCCCCTGCCTGGAAACGGGTCTGGACGTAGGCATCCCTGCTGGTGCAAGATGATGCAGGGACAGGATCGGGGACAGGATTGCACACAGGCACCTCCGCGGCGGCCTGTGCTGCCTCCTGTCCCTGGTCCTGGACTGCACCACTAGCACCAGTGGGATCCCCACCTCCAGACCCCGTCTCTGGTGCTTGCACGGCCTCCTCCTCCACCAGACCCCCCACCAACCTGGATGACTCCGTGCCATCTTCCCCTGTTGGGCCCTGTGGGGTCCCAGCTGCCCCTTCTGCTGCCGAGGAGTCCAACTCCAACCTCCGCCTCTTGGACCTCCCCCCGGCAGCTGCGGCCTGGGACGCGGCACCGGACTCCTCACTCCCCGACGAGATGACAACACGGGAGGGGAGCCGGGCCTTGCGTCTCCGGCTGGCGGTCGGATCCCCGCCGCTGTGCTCCACAGCACCTTCTCCGCCCTCTTCATCAGTTGACGCTGCAGACAGGGAGAAACAAAACACAGGCATCAGGGCACTGTACAATGGACACATACACACATGACAGTTGCACATGAGTGGCATTGGCAAACCTCAGACATGTCATCACAATCCCCAACACACATGTCATTGCAACTCGCACACATGAGCCATACCACAGCCATATCGCAACTGCCACCACCATCCATACACATACAACAGCATGAGCAGCCAAAGGTGACCCAGACATCACATGCAACACAGGAAGTGCACCACACATGTACACACACCACCACACTTGCATGCATGTGTACACCTCGGCCAAGTGTCGCACTGTTCAGACGGGCATCCATGTCACATCTGCCAATCAGGCTTACACATACTGCAGTCACATGCATCCATGTTGCATCACTGTTGCACCCTTGTCAAATACACACACATGCACATGTACACAGTGCTCATACATGCAGCCCAATACAACATACATGCGTGACATCACGGACATGTCTACTTACATACACATACATACAAACATGTGTGCATGCACAACTGCATTTGCCATGCAAGCCTACACACACAAGCACCATCCATGTCTCACACATTACAGCCCTCGCATGTGTCAGCCCCACGGCCATGTACACCCCCACCCATACTCGACCCCATACAAACAGATGTGCAACCTGCACAGTACCGAATAATCACCACACGCACTGCTCACAATCAGGATGCATGTACACTCACCGCTCGACTCCAGACGGGTCTGCTTCTCCAGGACCTGGACATGGAGCGCTGGGGATAGGTGTTCCAGGACCCTCATCTGTTCTTCCGACAAGTGGCCCCGGCGCCCCTTGGCATCCGCTGCCTTCAAGAGGCGCCGGGCCTTGTTCAGGGTCCTGGACCTGAAGTCCTCCCAGCGCTTCCTGACATGTTGTAAGTCCCGGACTGCCACCCCCTCCGCGTTGATGGCAGTCACAATGTCAGTCCAGATCCGAGTCCGTCCTTCCTTGTCGGCGCGGGAACTTCCGAAGAGGGCATCATACTGCCCCAGGACTTGCTCCACCAGGACACCAACTTCGGTGGCACTGAAGCTGGTGCCCCTCTGCCTCTCTGGCCGGGGGTTGTCAGTGGTCACAGATGGTGTTTGCCCCGACATGACAACCCCAGAGGCAGGAGTGGGTGGGCAACTGGGTCCTGGGGCTGGGCTGTGGAGCGATGGAATTCCAGTCGGGAGTCTTCGGTACCAGCAGGGGTGGTCACAGCAACAGCACCCCTGGCTGATGTGCAGGCAGCAAATGGCAGTGCACGTGGGCAGCAGGCAGTCAGGCAGCAGCAGATGGTAGGTGGGAGCGTGCTCGGGGCTCTGGGGGGCAGTAGTTCGGCCTTCTGGGCAGGAGCGTGGTCTTCCGTGTGCTTACGCGTGGCCAGCTTGGTACGGAGTGATTTGGCACGTGAAAATCCTGCACGTCAGCGTGAAAATCGAGGAAAGGCCCTTAGCGCGTAAGCGCGTCAGCACGCATACGCGATTCTATTGGACCAAAGGCCCTCAGCGCGTAAGCGCGTCTGTGACGTGACCCGCACGGGTGTTTCCCACACAGCACGTGATGACAGAGCACACGTGGAAAGACTGCACGTTAGAGTCTCATCGCGTGTGATTGGTGGAAATGGCCCTACACGCAGAAGTGACAAAGCGTGTAATTGGAGGAAATGTCCCTACACGCAGAAGTGACAAAGCGTGTAATTGGAGGAAATGTCCCTACACGCAGAAGTGACAAAGCGTGTAATTGGAGGAAATGTCCCTACACGCAGAAGTGACAAAGCGTGTAATTGGTGGAAATGGCCCTAGCGTGTACACGCCGCGTAAGTGACGCTGGACGTGTGGGCCTGTATAAAAGGTACGCGTAGAACACCACTTCCTTGTACGTGCTTTTCGTGGAGAGCGAGTGGGTGAATTCTGTACTTCTTGTCGTTTCACACGCGATTTACTTCACAGCGTTTCAAGTTCGTATTCCCTGTTACCTCTGACAGCTTTTTCTCTTCTTTCGCTTTTACTGGTTTACCTGGGCCTGTTCCCTCAAACAGTGTTCCCTTCTACTGTTGTCCTGTCTCCTCAGACAGCGTACAAATCTTCTTTTGGCGGGGGTGTTGCCAACCAAACGTGCTCCTTTTACACGCTCGTTTACCAGGCAGACGGTGAGTCACGCACGTATCTAACATCTGTGCTTGCCCCGTGTGTAGCCTACCCGTTCAGAGGTCATTCTAGGCTGCGTGTGACACGCATACGTTCATTCTTGTGTTTCTGGGTGCCACAGCATAGTGCAGGTTTTTCTTTCTGCACACGTGGTCTAGGAGGGGTTGCGTGCACGTCATCTCCCTTTTTTGGGCCTCCTGTGCGTTGCGTGACCCGTCATCTTTCCCCAGGGGTTACATTCAGCCTTGCTAGAGCACTAGGGTACAATTACCATCTGGTACCCAACCCCTTTGACCCCCAATTGCCCAGGACAATAGTCTACATCCACTCCCATACGCACATTAACATCAGTGCCATGGCTGGGAGGCGAGGATTCCGTAAGGGTGGCAAAGGTGGAAGAGCCACAAGTGGTGGCCGTGGTGGATCCAGTAGGGGACGTGGTCGTAACTTGCAGGGTGAGCCTGTCCCCCCATGTGTGGAGGACCAGTCACGGGCACCCATAATCCCCCCCCCTCTCCCCCTCCCATTGAGGCTGATGTGGCTGACACCATCCATGCTCAGCCCTTGTTGGACCAGCCCATTGTGGCACCAGACCTGGCTGACTCCATGGCTGACTTCCAGGTCAGCAGGGCTACGACACGTGCGCTGGTGCACGTTGATGCCATCATGCCACGTGGATCTGGGGCAGCAAGGTCATCTGCTGCACCAAGGAGGCAGGGCGGAGAGGCTGCAGGGGCAGCTGCGGCTCCATCCACCCCAGCCCTCACACACCCAGCCAGGACAGTGTCGGTCCTAGTCCATGCTGCTGACATTCCCCCTGACACCATCACACTAGAGCCAATGCCTGCACCAACTCCCATGCTGAGTGTGCAATCCCACACTCCTGATACAGAGTCCACCAGGGCTCCTGCCCCTAGTGTCCAGAGCGGCGCAGGACACTCAGGATCACCACCACCTTCCAAGCGGAAGAGGAAGAGTGCTCGTCCGGCACAGGCTGATGCCCCAGACACGGCTACACAGTCCGGCCCGTCCAGGAAGCCCAGCTTCACGGATGACGAACTGAATGCACTTGTCGAGTATGTGTCCGGACATGACAACGAGATGGTCATTGTTGCAGGATCCAAGACCACACCTGCACAACGCCAGGCACACTGGCAGACCGTTGCGGACATCGTAAGTGCCCTTGGAATTGTGAGGCGCACAGCCAATGATTGCTATAAGCGCTGGAATGACCTAAAGCGCAGGGCAAAGAGTAAGCTGGCCTCAAGTCATGCCGCAACTCTAGTGACTGGAGGTGGGTCTCCAGTAGTAGACATGGAACTCACTCCACATGAGTCAGTCGCTGGGACCTACGTCACGGAGGAACAGATCCAAGGCGTGGGAGATCTGGCTGATTACGAGGCATTGTCCGGTGAGTGCACATGCATGTGTGTGTCATCCATGTGCATGGTGTGTGTGTGAGGGCTTCTGTTTGTGTGCCAGGTGAGAGTGTGTGCGCCTGAGTCGTATGGGTCAGCCATGTGCTTCATGCAATCCTTCCTACGCAGCTGCATTTGGCCATAGCAGTATCCCTTCTGCCAACAGTAGACATCTAGCCCAACTGCACGCCAGTTGCCCTTGAAGTGTCACCTTGCCACAACATATTTGCTTATTTTTCACTGTTCATTCAGTCAGTTTGTTTGCATTCCACCACTTTCACTAGGCATGTCGCTGTCCACTAGTCACATGTCTGACATGGGTATGGTAAAGTGGAGTGACTTTGTTACCTGGATATCATTTGTACACACATGTCCCTGTGCAATTGGACCATTTCAGACTGGCAGCTCCAGGTGAAAAATCTGACCTGTTAGAATTAGAAAAGCAATTACATGCGGGAACTGGACTGAATGAATAGGTGCTGCCCTCCTCTCCATCTTCACTCAATAGCAATGGTACATGCCATCTGTGTGATGGCATGTGTGTTTCACCTGGCAATCACAGGCCAATGTGTGATGCCACTGCCAGGCAGCATGCAGAAAATGTGTTCATCTTCCATCTTGGTGTCATCAGTGTGTGCCATTTGCCTGCACTTCATACGCAGTGAGGGTGCATGCATGGGAGGGTTTTAGTCATGTGGGACATGTGTCTATCAAGTACTGGTTCTCTTGCTTCTCAGCCCTCATTGTGTGCCATGGTGCTAATGCCTGTTTCCATTTCTTTGTTTTCATGTCTTTGCAGGGGAAGACACACCTGATACTGCTGGGGTTGTGGAGATGGTGCAGACCCAGGAGGGGTCCGAGGGCCGACCAACCACCAGTGAGGGACGTGGTGTGGTGGTGGGGGAGAACCCACAAGTGCTGCAGGTCGTGCTCTCAAGGGGTGTCTCTGGCTGCACCTCCCCCGAGCTGTACTCAGGTGTTGATTCGGATGAGACCTACGTGCCGTCGCAGGTGAGTGTTCCAGGGAGGGATTCTGTTCTGTCTCACCCACCTGCACTAGGGTCAGGACCCTCCATGGGGATGTCAGTGTTGGCAGCTACGCCTTCGGTGGTTACGGATGCAGGGTCACACTCCGCGACATCTGATCCTGTTCCTGGGCCAGCAGATCAGAGGGGGAATGCAGTCCTGCAGCCTCAGGCAGTGCCGGCACAGCAAGGCGCAGTTCGCCTTGCCCCAGACAGGTGTGGTGCCCGCCGACGTGGTGGCCGTACGCCACCCGGCAATACCGCATGGGAGCAATCCATTTACGGTATGGCAACCCAACAGGCTGCATCATCCGAGATGATGGCTCAGGCCATGGATAGGGTGGCCACTTCCATTGTCCCCCCAGAAAGGCTGATGGAGCGACTAGAGCAGGCAACCGACTCCATCTGCCAGTCACACAGGGAGGACATGTTGGGGTCCAACAGGGACAGGCGGGCGGCACTGGCGACTCTGCAGGAGGCCATCTCCATTGAGTCCCAGGGCCACAGGGAAGCCCTGAGGCAGGAGCTCCTTCACCTCAGGACGACTCTTGTTGAGCTTGAGGCTTCAACACACCAAAGGACAGAACAGCAGCTGGAGCGTCTCACCCGTACGCTCTCAGCTGAGATGCAGGCAACGAGGGCGGAGGTCCGGGCATCCCGTGAGTTGTTGCATGGGGACCTCCGCACACTCATCCTCCAGAACCAGACCTACCACACCCGCATGCTTGCAGCCATGGAGGAGCAGACTAGGGCCTTGCGTGGGCTGCCTCCCATAGTGCAACCACCTCCGGATGCAGCTGCACAGGGTGATAATAGCGACAGCAGTGATACTCCCACAATAGGGTAGCCGTGTGGGCCATGAGCCCATGGAGGTGTTTTATCTTCCCAGGATCCACGCAGGTGGGTTCTGGTGTGCATCCTGTCCTCGGACCTCCTGGGTGGCCTCCCCAACCCCCCCCGGGCCCATCAATGGCCATTTTTGATTGTTTCTTATTTTTATTTTTATTTTGATTTCTTTTATTCCCAATTTTTTTGGGACGATCTGTTGGCTTCCGTGGTTCCTGTGGGCATACGCTGCATTGTGGCTGGGCACATGCAGGCTTGTAATGTATTTGGTTCAGATGCTTGGGTTTGAGTCACACACACCCCTCCTGCTTCCCGTTTCCATGGGCTTGCAAAGGGTGTGCCCAAGTGACAATGAATTACACAGTGACGTTGGACTCCCATGAGCTGTGTGGCCAGTCTGTAGTCAATACTGTGTATACATTCATAGTGCATATTGCTGTTGTGTTGTACACTGCATGTTGCATTGATGTGTAACTCTTCTTCTGTGTCTACCTCCCAATTTGCAGGTCCCTTCCTCATGTCCACACAAGGACCTCTAGTCTGGAGATGGGGACCATGTTGGCAGCAGTGCACCTACAACTCTACATGGCGACAACACTGCACAGTTGGTAGTGGTGGGAGTGCAGGCATTTCCAGGTGGTGAGACTACTAATATGTAACATTTGTGATGTCATGTTAATGGTACTACGTGCTCAAGTATGTTGTTGGTCCGGCATTGCTGTGAGCATTTCAGGTGTTGCAGGTTTCTAATAGTGCCACTGTACATAGTGAGACTGATGTCATGTTGTGGGGATTACTTTGTTTACCTGCAATTAGCATGACATGGCACGGTGTGTCGTGTGGCGGTGCTGGGGTTGGGTTGGCTGACATGGCACTGTCCTCTTGTTGCATTTTGCAAGTGGGTATTCATTTTAGCTGCTTCAATGTGTAACTTCACAAAACTGCATTGGTGGTGTCTGTGTGCGTAGGGATGCACACATTGTGACACTTCCAGGTGAACAATCTCAGGCTGACATGGTATTCCCGGTTCATTCTCCAGACATTCAGGATCAGTGTCAGGTTGAGTCATCATTGATTGTCAGATGGAATGTGCCAGGGCAGTGTGCACTCCACAGGGGTGTGATTTCTATGTGAAGTAATTAGCCACTAGCTGTGTACGGGCTGCCTCCCCCCGTGCCCTTTCCCCTCCCATGCGCAGCAGCTGTGCATGTGGTTGGGGATGTGGGGCCACCACCATGTCCACGGCCAGGCCCCGGCGTGTTGCAACGTTGTGCAGGACACATGCTGCCACTATGATCCTGCACACTACTGGGGGAGCGTATAACAGCTGCCCGCCAGAACGGTCAAGGGAGCGAAAGCGTGACTTTAGCACTCCGAATGTGCGCTCCACTATGCCCCTGGTTGTAATGTGGGCTGTGTTATATCTTACCTGGGGTGGCGTGGTGGGGTTCCGAATTGGCGTCATCATGTGGGGGCTGAGAGGGTAGGCACTGTCCCCTGTGGAGGTGGTGATTGGTATCATTGGTGGGGTTGTGACCTTGCTCAGTATCCAACATGCATGCCTGTGCAGTGGCATACATACTCACCAAGCAGCCATGTATCGCCATGCCGCCCAGCTTCTAGGTCCCGGCTTAGGGTGGACATTCGGTAAATGAAGCTGTCGTGGGTGGAGCCGGGATAGTTGGCATATACTGAGGTGATGATTCCCTTGGCATTACATGCTACGTGCACGTTGATGGAATGCCAGTGCTTGCGGTTCCTATAGATGTGCTCAGATGCCCTGGGGGGACGTAGAGCCACATGGGTGCAGTCGATGGCACCTAGCACTTTGGAGAATCGTGCCACAGCGTAAAAATCCAGGGCGGCAGCATGCCTTTCTGCAGGTGTTCTGGGCAGGTATATGTGCCTGCGGACTGATGGGCGTGCAGTGATGATGTTCAAGACCTGGTGTAGGCAGCGTGACTGGGTGGCCTGTGACACCCCACCCACTATGGCACTTGTCCGCTGAAATGATCTAGTGGCTAAGAAGTGCAGTACATTGAGGACCTTCTCCAGAGGGCTGAGTGCTTGGGAGCACAGGGTGGGTGATGTGAGGTCATCCTCCCACTCACTCACCAGGTCCAGTATTATGTGTGGTGGAAACCTGTACCTCCCATACACCTGGTCATCAGGCATCCCGAAAAGGCTGGTTCTGGGTGTGAATATTCTGGCCCTGACTATCCTCCTCCTCTTCCTTTGGTAGCCCACTGCCACTGCTGCTAGGAACGGTATGTTCATCCTGCCGTCTGAGCTTGTTATTGTTAAAGTCCGCAAATTTATGCTTTGCGCGTGTTCTAGGCGAGCGTGTGACCCGCGCACCCCTGGAATCCAGTTCCCAGTCCAATAGCGTGTGGAAATTCACACGCACCACGGGATACAGCGTGTGACCCGCGCACCCCTGGAATCCAGTTCCCAGTCCAATAGCGTGTGGAAATTCACACGCACCACGGGATACAGGTTCGCTGACGTACTTGCGTGTGTAAGTGCCCGCGCACCCATTAAATACACGTACATAGGCCAATCGCGTGTACGCACACTTTTGTCCAATTACACGCGATGACACTCTGACATGCAGTATCTCCACGTGTGCCCCGTCATCACGTGCTGAGTGGGGAACACCCGTGCGGGTCACGTCACAGACGCGCTTACGCGCTGAGGGACTCTGGTCCAATAGAATCGCGTATGCGTGCTGACGCGCTTACGCGCTAAGGGCCTTTCCTCGGATTTCACGCTGACGTGCAGGATTTTCACGTGCCAAATCACTCCGTATCAAGCTGGCCACGCGAAAACACACGGAAGACCACGCTCCTGCCCAGAAGGCCGAGTTACTGCCCCCCAGTGCCCCGAGCAGCCTCCCACGTGCCATCTGCTGCTGCCTGCCTGCCTGCCTGCCTGCCTGCTGCCACCGTGCCCTGCCATTTGGTGCCTGCACATCAGCCATCTGCAGGGGTCCAGTTGCTGTGTCCACCCCTGCTGGAACTGAAGACTCCCGACTGGGATTACATCGCTCCACAGCCCAGCCCCAGGACCCAGTTGCCCACCCACACCTGCCTCTGGGGTTGCCATGTCGGGCACTTCCACATCTGGCACCAGTGGCAACCCCAGGCCAGAGGGGCAGAGGGGCACCAGCTTCACTGTCACCGAAGTTGGTGTCCTGGTGGAGCATGTCCTGGGGCAGAATGATGCCCTCTTTGGATCGTCCCGCGCCAGCAAGGAAGGACGGCAGAGGATCTGGGCCGACTGTGTGGTTGCCATCAACGCGGAGGGGGTGGCAACCCGCGACGTCCTGAAGATCAAGAAGCGCTGGGAGGACTTGAGGTCCAGGACCCTTGTGAAGGCCCGGCGCCTCGTGGAGGGGGGCCGGAACCGCATGAGTTCCATCCAGATGAGGGTCCTGGAACGCGTACGCCCAGCGCTCCACGCCCAGATCCTTGAGAGGGAGGCCCGTCTGGAGTTGAGCGGTAAGTGTCCATGCATTACTGTGTGAGACAGGGCATGTTGCGGTGTGCTGGTTCTATGATACTTGCCTGTATGTGTGCCATAGGCCATGTATGTATGTATGTGTGCAGCGACATCATGGTAATGCATGTGCGACCAGTGATGTGTGATGCACATGGTTGTTGCATGTGTTAAAATGCCGCATGGGGAGCCCTATGCAGATTTTGAACATGAGAGCATGCCAGTCTCTGTACCTGGACATGGGTGGGGGTGAGGGATGGGTACTGATGCCAGGTACATATATGGTAGCCATGTCTGTGTGCCTGACCTGCGTGTCTGTGACTTATGCATGCCATGGATGCATGACACATGTGTGTGACAATGCACAGATTCAGTAAAGCAGCCAAATTACCCTTGTATCCGCTGTGTTTGGTGTGTTTGGGGCCAGATGGATGTGACTGAGGTGAAGTGTGTGCATGTGATGGGCATGAGCCATGATGCATGTGAGTTACATATCATTGAATGTTTCAAGAGTCCATTGGACATGCATGGAAATGTCCATGGCATGCACCATGCCTGTTACTGTGTGTGTTTTGCCTGGACTGACCCATGTGTTGTGGAGGGACATGATGGAAGTGTACTTTGACTGTGGTGCTCATCTGCTATTGCTTCCTGTCTAGGGGACCATTGTACAGTGCCCTGATGCTTGTGTTCTTTGTCTCCCTCTACGCAGCGGCTAGTGAAGAAGAGGGCGGAGACGGCGCTGTGGAGCAAGGCGGCGGGGATGCCCCCACGGCTGCAGCGGAAGGGGTGGGTGAGCCCCCACAGGGGCCTGCTACGGTGGGAGACGGTGAGGAGCCATCCAGGTTGGTGGTTTGCACAGAGGAGGAGGAGGCCGCCACTGGGGCACACATGGGGCCTGGTGGGGGCATCCCTGCTGGTGCAAGTGGTGCAGTCCAGGGCCAGGGGCAGGAGGCAGCACAGGTCACCGTGGAGGGGCCTGTGCATGTCGCTGTCCCTGACCCTGCGAGTGCACCACCATGCACCAGCAGGGATGCCCCGTCCCAGGCCTGTCCGCAGGTAGAGGGGATGTCCATGTCACCTGACTCCCCTCCACCTGCGGACGTGGGAACCCCTGGCCGTGCGGAGAAGGTCCTGATTGGGGTCGCGATGCGCACGGCTGTGATTCGTGATGCCGTGCGTGCTTCCCGGGAGGAGCACGCACGTCATCACGAAGTGCACCGTGCCGACATGGCCCAATTGGGATCGGCCATGTTCGGGGGTTTCCTGCATGTGTTGGCCAATGTGGCGGCCCTCTCCTCCTCTGTGCAGGCTATCCACCAGTCGTTCTCCTTGCCGTCTTCCAGCCCAGATGCCACCAGGGCCCCCTGTGGACCTGCCCCGACCAATGCAGCCAGCTCAGTGGGGATCCCATCCCTGCCACAGTCGGGAGTCAGAGATCCAGCAGGGGTGGACACCAGAGCAACTGGACCCCAGCAGATGGAGGATGTGACGGCATCATCGGGCAGGGCACGTGCACGACAGCGTTGGTGGTTTCCATCAGCCTGGATGCCGTCGTGCTGGCACAGGCAGTTGCGTCGGAGGCAGCAGCAGGCTCAACGTGGGAGGCATCATGGCTCGGGGCCATCAACATCAGGGGTGCAGGCATCGGCCGGAGGGCAGGAGAACCCTGGAATGGGAGTGGCTTCCGTGTGGGAGCGGTTGTGCCAGCGGATAGGTGCGGAGCGGCAGCGGGCAGAGGAGGAACGGCTCACGATGGTCAGGGCGGAGGACTCCATGCGGAGGGCGCTGAGGCGGGCTGAGTGCCTCGAGGGTCTTCGCAGGGAGTTTGAGCTTGACACTGCGTTATCCCTGCAGGACCTCGGGGCCAGGGAACATGCCCGCCTCCAAGCCATTGACCAGGAGTTCGATGATGCCCTGGCCCATGACAACAACCAGTGAGCCGTCCGAATAGCCCGCTGCCTTTGTATATAGTTGTATAGTTAGGGTTAGGTTTCCTTTGTTTTTTTGATTTTTTTTTGGTTGCGATTGGACAATGCACCACTTTTTTGTATATAGTTCAGTTTTTAGTTAGTAGTCATAGTTAGGTTTAATTTGGTTGGGCTCATGGACCCAGGATGATCTTCTTCATGGTTCTTCATTGGCTTATTTTAATTTTTCAGATTATTTTCTTGGACATTCATCTTGTTTTGTTTGATTTGCTTTGTGTTTTTTCTTATTTCATTTCCATTCTACTTGCTGTTCAATACATATTATTTTTTTAATCTTCAATGTGTCGTATCATCTCATTGCTTTCAGGCATGTCATGTTGGGTGTTTTGTCATTCACTTGCAGCCATTGTGTGTGACAGACATGTGTTCAATTGCATTATTTAAATTGGGGGTGTAACATGTAATTGCCTTTGATATGTGGGTGGGTGTGATAGTTGGTTGGGCCTTTTGGCAGGGGAGGATGGGCATTACGGACATGATTGGGGAATGTTGGGACCCAGGTGCAGGGGGGCATGGATTGGACATGGGTGGGGGCCTGCTGGCAGGTGCCCCACAGTGCTGGGGGGGTGGGGGTGGTGGGAGACATGAGTGGGGGCCTGGTGGAGGGTGACCCTGCACTGCTGGGGTGTGGGGGTGGTGGGAGACATGAGTGGGGGCCTGGTGGAGGGTGACCCTGCACTGCTGGGGTGTGGGGGTGGTGGGAGACATGAGTGGGGGCCTGGTGGAGGATGACCCTGCACTGCTGGGGTGTGGGGGTGGTGGGAGACATGAGTGGGGGCCTGGTGGAGGGTGACCCTGGTGGCTGGGGGGTGGGGGTGGTGGGAGACATGAGTGGGGGCCTGGTGGAGGGTGACCCTGGTGGCTGGGGGGTGGGGGTGGTGGGAGACATGAGTGAGGGCCTGGTGGAGGGTGACCCTGCACTGCTGGGGTGTGGGGGTGGTGGGTGACATGAGTGGGGGCCTGGTGGAGGGTGACCCTGCACTGCTGGGGTGTGGGGGTGGTGGGTGACATGAGTGGGGGCCTGGTGGAGGGTGACCCTGCACTGCTGGGGTGTGGGGGTGGTGGGAGACATGAGTGGGGGCCTGGTGGAGGGTGACCCTGGTGGCTGGGGGGTGGGGGTGGTGGGAGACATGAGTGGGGGCCTGGTGGAGGGTGACCCTGCACTGCTGGGGTGTGGGGGTGGTGGGTGACATGAGTGGGGGCCTGGTGGAGGGTGACCCTGGTGGCTGGGGGGTGGGGGTGGTGGGAGACATGAGTGGGGGCCTGGTGGAGGGTGCCCCTGGTGGCTGGGGGGTGGGGGTGGTGGGTGACATGAGTGGGGGCCTGGTGGAGGGTGACCCTGGTGGCTGGGGGGTGGGGGTGGTGGGAGACATGAGTGGGGGCCTGGTGGAGGGTGCCCCTGGTGGCTGGGGGGTGGGGGTGGTGGGTGACATGAGTGGGGGCCTGGTGGAGGGTGACCCTGCACTGCTGGGGTGTGGGGGTGGTGGGTGACATGAGTGGGGGCCTGGTGGAGGGTGACCCTGGTGGCTGGGGGGTGGGGGTGGTGGGAGACATGAGTGGGGGCCTGGTGGAGGGTGACCCTGGTGGCTGGGGGGTGGGGGTGGTGGGAGACATGAGTGGGGGCCTGGTGGAGGGTGACCCTGCACTGCTGGGGTGTGGGGGTGGTGGGTGACATGAGTGGGGGCCTGGTGGAGGGTGACCCTGCACTGCTGGGGTGTGGGGGTGGTGGGTGACATGAGTGGGGGCCTGGTGGAGGGTGACCCTGCACTGCTCGGGTGTGGGGGTGGTGGGAGACATGAGTGGGGGCCTGGTCGAGGGTGACCCTGGTGGCTGGGGGGTGGGGGTGGTGGGAGACATGAGTGGGGGCCTGGTGGAGGGTGACCCTGCACTGCTGGGGTGTGGGGGTGGTGGGTGACATGAGTGGGGGCCTGGTGGAGGGTGACCCTGCACTGCTGGGGTGTGGGGGTGGTGGGTGACATGAGTGGGGGCCTGGTGGAGGGTGACCCTGCACTGCTGGGGTGTGGGGGTGGTGGGAGACATGAGTGGGGGCCTGGTGGAGGGTGACCCTGGTGGCTGGGGGGTGGGGGTGATGGGAGACATGAGTGGGGGCCTGGTGGAGGGTGACCCTGCACTGCTGGGGTGTGGGGGTGGTGGGTGACATGAGTGGGGGCCTGGTGGAGGGTGACCCTGGTGGCTGGGGGGTGGGGGTGGTGGGAGACATGAGTGGGGGCCTGGTGGAGGGTGCCCCTGGTGGCTGGGGGGTGGGGGTGGTGGGTGACATGAGTGGGGGCCTGGTGCAGGGTGACCCTGGTGGCTGGGGGGTGGGGGTGGTGGGAGACATGAGTGGGGGCCTGGTGGAGGGTGACCCTGCACTGCTGGGGTGTGGGGGTGGTGGGTGACATGAGTGGGGGCCTGGTGGAGGGTGACCCTGCACTGCTGGGGTGTGGGGGTGGTGGGAGACATGAGTGGGGGCCTGGTGGAGGGTGACCCTGGTGGCTGGGGGGTGGGGGTGGTGGGAGACATGAGTGGGGGCCTGGTGGAGGGTGACCCTGCACTGCTGGGGTGTGGGGGTGGTGGGTGACATGAGTGGGGGCCTGGTGGAGGGTGACCCTGCACTGCTGGGGTGTGGGGGTGGTGGGAGACATGAGTGGGGGCCTGGTGGAGGGTGCCCCTGGTGGCTGGGGGGTGGGGGTGGTGGGTGACATAAGTGGGGGCCTGGTGGAGGGTGACCCTGCACTGCTGGGGTGTGGGGGTGGTGGGAGACATGAGTGGGGGCCTGGTGGAGGGTGACCCTGCACTGTTGGGAGGTGGGGGTGGTGGGAGACATGAGTGGGGGCCTGGTGGAGGGTGACCCTGCACTGCTGGGGTGTGGGGGTGATGGGAGACATGAGTGGGGGCCTGGTGGAGGGTGCCCCTGGTGGCTGGGGGGTGGGGGTGGTGGGAGACATGAGTGGGGGCCTGGTGGAGGGTGACCCTGCACTGCTGGGGTGTGGGGGTGGTGGGTGACATGAGTGGGGGCCTGGTGGAGGGTGACCCTGCACTGCTGGGGTGTGGGGGTGGTGGGAGACATGAGTGGGGGCCTGGTGGAGGGTGCCCCTGGTGGCTGGGGGGTGGGGGTGGTGAGTGACATGAGTGGGGGCCTGGTGGAGGGTGACCCTGCACTGCTTGGGTGTGGGGGTGGTGGGAGACA
Organism: Ambystoma mexicanum; assembly: GCF_040938575.1. Taxonomy (NCBI): domain Eukaryota; kingdom Metazoa; phylum Chordata; class Amphibia; order Caudata; family Ambystomatidae; genus Ambystoma; species Ambystoma mexicanum. The sequence continues at coordinate 936,234,917 of NC_090933.1, read as the reverse complement.
TGAGTGGGGGCCTGGTGGAGGGTGACCCTGCACTGCTGGGGGGTGGGGGTGGTGGGAGACATGAGTGGGGGCCTGGTGGAGGGTGACCCTGCACTGCTGGGGTGTGGGGGTGATGGGAGACATGAGTGGGGGCCTGGTGGAGGGTGCCCCTGGTGGCTGGGGGGTGGGGGTGGTGGGTGACATGAGTGGGGGCCTGGTGGAGGGTGACCCTGGTGGCTGGGGGGTGGGGGTGGTGGGAGACATGAGTTGGACATGGGTGGGGGCCTCCTGGCAGGTGCCCCACAGTGCTGGGGGGTGGGGGTGGTGGGGGACATGAGTTGGACATGGGTGGGGGCCTGCTGGCAGGTGCCCCACAGTGCTGGGGGGTGGCGGTGCAAGGGGACATGAGTTGGTGTTCATTAGTTCAAGGAGACATGTGCCTTTGCTGGGGGGCATGCCCATGGTGGGTGGGCTGCCTGCGGGACATGACCAGGGATGCAGGGTAGTCCCCTGTGGTGTGGGCTGCCTGCAGGGGCCGTGGAGGGTGTACAGGGTACACCTGGGAGGACCCACACTGTCAAATCACATGTGGAACTTCCCGCGCACCCCTGATATACACGCGCCCAGGCTATTCGCGTGTGGAACTTCCCGCGCACCCCTGAAATACACGCGCCCCCAGGCTATTAGCGTGTGGAACTTCCCGCGCACCCCTGAAATACACGCGCCCAGGCTATTCGCGTGTGGAACTTCCCGCGCACCCCTGAAATACACGCGCCCAGGCTATTTGCGTGTGAAACTTCCCGCGCACCCCTGAAATACACGCGCCCAGGCTATTCGCGTGTGGAACTTCCCGCGCACCCCTGAAATACACGCGCCCAGGCTATTCGCGTGTGGAACTTCCCGCGCACCCCTGAAATACACGCGCCCAGGCTATTCGCGTGTGGAACTTCCCGCGCACCCCTGGAATACACGCGCCCCCAGGCTATTCGCGTGTGGAACTTCCCGCGCACCCCTGAAATACACGCGCCCAGGCTATTCGCGTGTGGAACTTCCCGCGCACCCCTGAAATACACGCGCCCAGGCTATTCGCGTGTGGAAATTCCCACGCACCCCTGAAATACACGTACCCTGCTGTAATTGCGTGTGGGACTTCCTGCGCACCCCTGAAATACACGCGCCCAGGCTATTCGCGTGTGGAAATCCCGGCGCACCCCTGAAATACACGTACCCTGCTGTAATCGCGTGTGGGACTTCCCGCGCACCCCTGAAATACACGCGCCCAGGCTATTCGCGTGTGGAACTTCCCGCGCACCCCTGAAATACACGCGCCCAGGCTATTCGCGTGTGGAACTTCCCACGCACCCCTGAAATACACGCGCCCAGGCTATTCGCGTGTGGAAATTCCCACGCACCCCTGAAATACACGTACCCTGCTGTAATTGCGTGTGGGACTTCCTGCGCACCCCTGAAATACACGCGCCCAGGCTATTCGCGTGTGGAAATTCCGGCGCACCCCTGAAATACACGTACCCTGCTGTAATCGCGTGTGGGACTTCCCGCGCACCCCTGAAATACACGCGCCCAGGCTATTCGCGTGTGGAACTTCCCGCGCACCCCTGAAATACACGCGCCCAGGCTATTCGCGTGTGGAACTTCCCGCGCACCCCTGAAATACACGCGCCCAGGCTATTCGCGTGTGGAAATTCCCACGCACCCCTGAAATACACGCGCCCAGGCTATTCGCGTGTGGAACTTCACACGCACCCCTGGAATACACGCGCCCCCAGGCTATTCACGTGTGGAACTTCCCGCGCACCCCTGGAATACACGTAGCCCGCTCCCCCAGGCCCGATCGCGTGAGGAACTTCACGCGAACCCCTGTAATACACGTAGCCCGCTACCCCAGGCCCGATCGCGTGAGGAACTTCACGCGAACCCCTGTAATACACGTAGCCCGCTCCCCCAGACCCGATCGCGTGTGAAACTTCACGCGAACCCCTGAAATACACGTAGCCCGCTCCCCCAGGCCCGATCGCGTGAATAACTTCACGCGAACCCCTGTGATGAACGTACCCGGCTGAAATCGCGTGTTAGACTTCCCGCGCACCCCGGTATACACGCACACGTATTTTTTGTCAGCGGGTGTCCGTGTTTGTGGGTACCCCTTTGCACGTCATTTTTCCTGGAGGGCCACAGTATGGGACATTCATCATGGCAGTATATAGGTGCTATTTGTTGGCGCACCTTTTGGCGCACATTTCTTACAGCCGCAGAGACGCTACCGCCTGCTTTCTTGTGGCGGTCGTGTTTGTGCCTGTGCGCTGGTTTGAGCGTGTGCTTTTTTGCCCTATTCTATTCCATGAATACGTGTTGTAGGCGAGCGTGTGGGCGTTCCGTGCACTTGTGCCCTGTACTTCCCCCGTGACGCCCACGTTTTGGCAAGTTGTTCCCCATTCCGAGTGTTACGCCCGTGTTCCGCCTACTTTTGTTGCGTGCGCCGCGCTATGTGCGAATTTCGCTGTGGCCTGTGCGATTTTCGCTGTGACCTGGCGCACGCTGTTAGATGGCCTGTGCGCCAACGTGCGCCGCGCACTTTTTTATCGCACATCCGCTGGTTTTCTCGCGCACGGCCTTCCATGAATCGACGTGCGCTGCTTTTCATGCGATTTTCTCAATTGCACTGCGATTTTCGCTATTCCACTGCGATTCGCACGTTTTTGCCCACTTGCACCGCGCTAATTATTCCATGAATCGGCCTGTTAGTGTCTATAGCAAATCACATACATTTTCAATAATGTCATCAAACCCAAATACCCCCCCCTTTTCACATAATACCATCTGAAAGGCTAGAAGAGACCAAAATATACATCCGAACCAATTTTAAATGTATGACATAGGGCACATGATCATAATAGATCCTGCTAGTTTGATATAGAAGACAATGTCAACCACTGATTAGATTATCTCTGAAATGTAATAACGCTTTGCACACATTCTTTTTATGTCACATATTTAGCATGAAATTCTGACCATGCATTCTCAACTGAGGTGCGATCCCTGTGCAGGGCTGCAGTCAGGTTGTCCATTCTATATATATTCAGGGCAACACCCAACCATTCAATTTTGCTAAGGAGCCTGGCTCTCTTCCACACCATGGTGAGACAGGCTCTTGCGGCCATCAGTAGAACTTGCATCATTTTGGGTGCTTTCCTGGTCGTGTCCTCCGTTTCAACCAAGCCAAACAGGATCAAGAGTGGTTGTTGCTCTCTTTCGTCAACATCTAACTCCTTGATCCAGCTGAGAACTTCTGTCCAGTAAGCTTGGACACCTCACATCCACACCACATATGCCAATAGTCGGCCCGCTTCCCACAACCCCTCCAGCAATATGGGCTTACCCCTTGGTACATTTTGGCAAGCCGGACTGGGTCATATTGCCACCTGTACAATAACTTGATGGCATGTAATATGTATTCGCTGTTCGTCTACATATTTGGTGCCATAATTTTTGTGAGATCTGCCTGCCCACGTCTGATTCCCACCTGTTCCTCAGTGTGAGGGATAGTGTAATATTGACCTCAATCAGCGCCGAGTACATTGCACTTATTAAACCCCTAGAGCTCGTACATGTGTTAAGAATTCTTTCAAACGGGGTGAGGTCCCTTTGTAACTTGTCCTTCCATATCACCCTTGTCATCACCCCCAGAGTCCCTATATAGGAAGACCGAAAGCAGGCCTATGCCAAGTGCCTCCTGAAGGTCCTGAATGGTGATGAAGGTGCTGTCTCTCCAGAGTTGACCAGCCCTTTCTAATCCCGCATCGTACCATGTCTCAAAGCTCCCTGGTCCGGAATTGCGTCTCGGATCCCTGGTGACCATAGATGTCCCAGGGGAGAGGGCCAGGTCGTAACTCCCATCATTTTCTTGCCTGGTGTCCATATGGCCCATATTGTTCCAATAATGGGGTGATTTTTTACACCGTTTCGTAATTGGGGTCCCAGAACCCATAGCCATTCACCTAGGATGAATGGTCGAAGATGATAGTTGTCCAGGGCTATCCACTGTGGTTCTGACTGCTCCTGACGTGCGGGACGATGACACGCAGTTGGACTGCCCTGTAATATGTTTCTATGTCTGGGAGGCCTACCCCTGCATTGTCCTTTCGGAGCTGGAGCAAAGATCTGGAGACTCTAGGCTTTTGGCTTTGCCACAGGATGCTTAAAAGGGATTTTCTAGTATTCGTAAAGTATTCTTGGGGCATTTTAATGGGAAGAATTTGGAACAGATAGAGTATTTTGGGGAGAATCACCATTTATATTGCATTTAAACGGCCCAGCCAGGAGATGGTTAGTCTAGACCACCTTTAGATATATTTTTGAAGGGAAAGTGATAGTGGGGGAAAATGTGCTTGATAAAGGGATTCAAGGTCTCGAGTTACATTGATGCCCAAGTATCAGAGCGTGGAGAGGCTGCTCGTTACTCCTAGGGAGCAAAGCGTTCCACCTCAGAATCTCTACTTTTGTCAATTGGAAGGAGGATCGACTTTCCGGTGTTGATTTTTAGTCCAGCCAATTCTCAATATTCTTCGATTATGCTGATCACAGCCGGGACATAATTTAGGGGGTCAGTTAGGTGTAATAGTATATCGTCAGCATAGAGGCCTAGTTTATATTTGCATTCTCCCACTGTAATTCCCTTAACTCTACCATCCTACCTTAGTTTCTGTGCCAACGGTTCAAGGGAAAGCACAACTAGTATCACTGACATTGGGCAACCCTGCCTTGTTCCCCTTTCCAAAGGAAACCATCGTAAGTAGCCTCCGTTCACTGTCAGTGACGTTGTAGGAGATGTGTACAGTGCTGTAATGGCGCGGCGGAGCTTTGGTCCCAACCCGTTCCAAACTAGTACCCTTTCTAGGAAGTCCCATGCCACCCTGTCGAAGGCCTTCTCCGCATCTAGTGACAGAAGAGACGGATCCCCTCCAATTCCCTGTGCTTCATAAATTAAATGAAGTGTTTTTCTCATGCTGTCTGCACCCTGTCTCCCAATGACAAAGCCAACTTGGTCAGAGTGCATTAGTCGTGGTAAATATGTTTTGAGTCGGGCAGCAATGACTCTAGCATATATTTTAGCATCAATGTTAAGAAGAGAGATGGGGCCATAAGAGCTACAACATGTGGGGTCTCTCCTTTCCTTTGGAATGACAGCGAGAAGGGCCTGGGAGAAGGACGGGGTCACTTGGCCTGTTTCAAAGATGTGATTGAATAAGGATGTAAGGAAGGAGGCGATGAGTGCAGAGAACGTCTTATAAAAACCGGTCATAAAACCATCGTCTCCCGACGCCTTTCCCATCTTTAGGCATTTTATGGCTTCCGTAACTTCTTCTTCTGTGACTGGTGTGTCTAAGGATTCGCCCTCTATGGATGTGAGTGTGGGGATCTGGACCTCTTTAAGATATGTGTCAATACTTCCTGGGGGGGGTCGCATGTATATATATCCTCGTAGAAGAAGGCAAATGCTTCTTGTATACCTTCCGGAGATGTTACTATCGTATCTGTGAGGGTGCCATCAGTCCTTTCGATAACATCGACCCATCTCTCTGCTTTCTGCGCTCGAAGACGAGCCGCCAGGAGGGCATCTGCTTTATCACCTTTTTCATAATATTTTCGTTTTAGATATTATAGGGTTCGGGCTGTTTTGCCCACAATGAGTAATTTTAGCTCTTCTCTGAGCCATCTGGCTTCGGCCATGTACTTGGTTCTATCACATGGGGAAGACTGTGCCAGCTTTTGGGCTGTATAGAGCTTTTCCCTAATGTTCTTTTCTATCAGGATGCGTTCTCTTTTTTTTTGGGCCCCTTCCCTAATGAGCACCCCACTCCAAGTGGCCTTAGCTGATTCGCATACGGATGCTTTCCCAATCTCTCCTGTATCATTGGTAAGAAAAAATTGCTCAATCTCAGTTTCAAGAGTTTCTTTGAAAACCGAGTCAGCCCATAGGGAGTCGTTGCATCTCCATTTAGAGTTCCGAGGGGCCACATCGTTCCAGCACACATCCACCGTAACCATGACATGATCTCACCATGCGGCGGGGTATAGTATCCGCAGAAGGCCATCGGAAAGGAAGATATAATCAATACGCGTAAGCGTGTCTTGGGGGAGTGGGTGGAAAGTGAACCCTCTATCCGCTGGGTGCAGGTGGCTTCAACTGTCAGTGAGGCCATATAGGTCAAGGGTTATTTTGATTTCAGCTTCATCTCGGGAGGTGGGTGGGTTCTGTGCATCTGCCCTAGTTTGTCTGTCCACTGAACTATCCATCCACGTATTAAAATCTCCACCAAGAGCTATGTGTCCCTGTACCATATTAAAAACCTTCTCAGTAATCTTGTGAAGGAACCTATTCTGCCCTTGATTAGGTGCATAGAGTGTGGCAAGAGTGACAATTGTTGCGCAAATGTTTCCCACCACCATGAGAAACCTTCCCTTGTTGTCCGTCCATGACTCGAGCGTTGCCATCCTGAGGCCTTTGCGAGTTAGAATCCCCACTCCCCCCTTTTTTAAGATATTAGAGCTCCAGAAGGAAAAGCCCACCTCACAAGATGGAATCAGTTTCTCCTCCTCTCTTTGGTATCATGTTTCTTGGAGAAATAGAATATCTATGTTTGACCGCCTGAATTCTCTGGCCACCATGGAGCGTTTTGTGGGGGAATTCAAACCCTTCAAATTAAGTGTGCATATGCGTAATGTGTCGTTAGAGAATGTAGGTGACATCTCGAGCTTCGTATGAATATTTAAATGACCAAATCGTCTGCTTCATGGCCCATGTCATGTTTGGTAGCACAGTGTTTGATTCATCTTTTTTGAATTGGGGCTCAATAAGTCCTGAAGAGGTCAAGGATTGACCCGTCCAGTTCACATCCCATTGTAACGCTCACCTGATTCCCGTAGAGGCGCCGGTCTTGACTGGGCGTATATCGTATCTTCAAAGGTGATGTGTAACACACGGCTGGCTCTTTGGGCTGGACCTCTGTGCACTGTATGTTTGACTCGAAGGGTAAGATGTCTGCAGATAGAAAATATGGGATTAAGGAACTGGGTTATTGAATGTCTCTCTCTTCTTCCCTTTCTCTTCTCCTGTAGAACCCCAAAGGTTAACGCTCTCACCTTAGGTAAGTGAACACCGTGCTCTCCATCTGCCTCGGGGCAGGGTGCTGTAACCAGTTTCTTCACTGGATAAGGGGAGCAGGCCTCTTGACTTCAGAGGACTGCTGTCCGTCGTTTACTGCACGAACGGTAAGTTTCGAGTAATTCTAATGTCTTTAAAGTCTTTATTAATGATGTTTCTTGTTTTGCAGGGTTCCGGCGATGGCGGATGACGGGCTGAAGTGAGTTGAAGATGGAGCCCGTGTGATGAATAGAAGCGCCTGGAAGCACGTAAGTAAGCGCTAGTTGCCTGCTTCACGATGCGCTCTAACTGTCTTTTTATTTTGCAGGTATAAGTTCGGAGCGGCTGCAGGGTGCCGGAATACCCACTGGGTTAGATGTGGAAAGGAGTAATGGCACGTGAGTATTAAAGTTCCCCAATGTCTTTAAACGCACCTTGTTTTGTCTTTCAGATGTGGGATGCAGCGCCGAAGGCCTCCGGAGCGTGCAAAGAGTTGGTAAGCTTTTGTCTTTCAGATGCCGGAATGCAGTGTGAAGACCTCCGGAGCGCACGAAGAGTAGGTAAGCCTTTGTCTTTCAGATGCTGGAATGCAGCGCGAGGCGTTGGTGACAGCCGATGGACCAGGTAAGTGAAGAGCTGTCACTGAAGACCGTAATGCTAACCTGTTCTTTCTTGTCTTTATAGGTGTTGCTGAAGACTGGATTCAGGATGGTAAGCCTTTTTCCTTAGGCCCAGGATCAGATGCAGAAGACACAATGAGCGTTCTGCTGCAGAGGATGCAGAATAATGCAAAGCAAGATTCATCCATCGGGTGTGGTTTAAATAGCCTCCTGTAGTGCTTAGGTGTCTCCTTCCACAGCCACGCCTAGTTAAGAAAAGAGTTCCTGCTTTCCAGAAGAGTTCCAGTGTTCTGAATCTAGGGAGTGGCTCCTGCCCCACCCAACAGGAAAAGTAGTTCCAAACAGAAGAGGATCAGAGGCTCAACTGGCACGCAAGTAAGCAGCATGGTCTGCTGCAGGTAAGTCCACCCAAGCATTATGAGCCCGGCGCTTCCAGCGCTGGGACTGGGCATATTTATGAGCCTGGTGCCACTGGCGTCAGGACTGGGTCCAAAAGGTCCCAATTGGGACTGGTTGGCACTCGGAACCTGGGTTATGGATCTGCTTCCAAGGGAGTTGGGAAAACCCTGACCTTTTGGAAGCAGAGATCATGACAGTACCCCCCTCAAGGCCCCTCCCAAACCGGGCTTCTCCAGGGGTTTTGGCTTGTCAGGAAATGTTCGGTGAAATCTTTTGATTAGGCGAGGAGCGTGGACATATTTAGCAGGTTCCCAGGATCTCTCTTGGGGGCCGTAGCCTTTCCAGTCAATTAGGTAAAATAGTTTAGATTTGGAGATCTTGGAGTCCAGAATGCTTTTGACTTCAAACTCGAGTTCTCCATCAACTAGGATAGGTTTTGGAGATTTAGTTAGTCGGGTTTGAGGTTGCACGGGTTTTAATAGAGAGACGTGGAAGACCGGATGTATCTTCATGTGCGGGGGCAAGTCCAACTTGACCGCTACTGGGTTTACTATGGTAGTGATGGAATAGGGAACAAGGTATCTTGGGTTGAATGTGCGTGGCCCTTTTAGAGGTAGATATTTGGTGGATAACCAGACTTGATCCCCTACTTGATATTGAGAGGCTTCCTTCCGATGTTGATCTGCTCCTTTCTTGTATTGTTCTTTAGCCCTTTGAAGGTGAGAAACAGCTTCCTTAAAGGCTTGGGTGATTGTAGAATGCAGGTAGTCTACTGCTGGTGTTTCAAGATCTTGGAGGGGATCCAACTCCGAGGTTCGAGGGTGACTGCCGTACAAAAGAAAAAACGGGGTTTTCCCAGTTCCCGAATGGACAGAGTTATTGTAGGCATATTCGGCTATCCAAAGGATGTCTTTCCAAGTTTTTTCAGTTTGTTGCAGCATGCAGCGTAAATACTGTTCCAGAGTTTGATTGGTCCTCTCGGTTTGTCCGTCGGTCTGAGGGTGGTGACTGGTCGATAGTCTCACATCAATTTGAGCCGACCGACAGCAACTTCGCCAAAAATGAGAAATAAATTGACTACCTCGATCCGAAATTAGAACCGAAGGAAAACCGTGCAGTCGGACGATGTTTTCGAGAAATTCTCGGGCCAGAGTTGCTGCTGTTGGCAAGCCTTTGAGCGTAATGAAATGCGCCATCTTGGAGAGTAAGTCCACGATTACTAGAATCGTATTGTATACGGAGCATGGAGGTAGATCGGTGATGAAGTCCATAGAAAGCGTATGCCAAGGGCGAGGTGGGATGTCAATAGGGTGTAAGAGGCCTGCTGGTCTTTCCTTTTGACTCTTGTTTTGGGCGCATACTCTACAGGACATTATAAAGTCTCTGATATCTTTTTTCCAAGACGGCCATCAGAAGTAGCGCTTGATCTTTTCTGAGGTCTTGGCCATACCGGGATGTCCTTCCATTAAAGAATCGTGATAACAAGAGATTACTTTTTTCTGTAAATCTGTGCTGGGTAGGTATAATCGTTCTTGGAAATACAATAAGTTGTCCTTTACTGCAAAGTCCTTTCCCTGCAGATGCCAATTCTGTATGTCTGCTGGAGTTACAAGTTGCCTGGCTTTATCCTTAACTTCCTCTATGGATTCTGTGGCGATTACACCCAGAATTCTTTGTTCGGGAATGATTGGTACAGGTGTAGGGTTGATCAAGTGTTCTTCCACTCCCATCCGAGAAAGGGCATCAGCTTTACCGTTCTTTGTACCAGGTCGATAGGTAATTATGAAGTCAAACTCGGCAAAGAATAATGCCCAACGGAGTTGTCTAGAGGATTGGGCTTTTGCGGTTTTCAAATATTGCAGGTTTGGGTGATCCGTAATCACAGTAACGGTGTGTCGGGCCCCCAGCAGATAATGCCGCCAAACCTTAATGGCAGACTTGATAGCCAGAAGTTCCTTGTCAGTAATCGTGTAATTGATTTCAGGAGGCGAGAATTTGCGGGACCAAAATGCCACGGGATGCAACTGATTGGTTACCGGGTCCTTTTGTGATAGAACTGCCCCCATGGCAAGGCTTGAAGCATCAGTTTCCACGATGTAGGGGAGTTCGGGGCGAGGGTGTTTTAAGATTGGTGCAGAGATAAATTTAGTCTTTAAATCCTGGAAAGCCTGTTCCGCCTCGGTAGACCATTCAAAACGTTTGTTTTTCTTTAACAAGGCAGTGATGGGCTGGACTATTCGAGAGAATTCGGGGATAAACCTGCGGTAAAAGTTAGCGAAGCATAACATGCTTTGCACACCTTTTACGGAGGATGGTGATGGCCATTTGAGAACTGCATCGACCTTCTTTTAATCCATACGCACTCCGCCAGGTGATAATATGAATCCCAAGAATTCAACTTCAGTCACGTTGAAAACACATTTTTCCAACTTAGCGAAAAGTTTGTGTTGACGCAATCTTTCGAGGACCATTTTCACGTGTTTCCGATGTTCAGATTCCGATGAAGAATAAACGAGGATGTCGTCAATGTAAACAACAACACACACATCTATGAGCTCTCTGAGGACATCGTTCATAAAATATTGAAAGGCGGCCGGGGCATTGCAAAGTCCGAAGGGCATGACCTGATATTCAAATAGCCCATACTTGGTGCGGAAGGCCGTCTTCCATTCATCGCCCTCTTTTACTCGTACCAAGTGGTAAGCTCCTCTAAGATCCAGCTTTGTATATATGCATGCTTTTCTGACTTGGTCCAGGAGTTCAGGGATCAAAGGTAACGGATATCTATTCTTAACGGTGATCTGGTTCAGGGAGCGATAATCTATACAAGTTCTAAGGTCTCCTTCCTTTTTTGGAACGAAGAACAAAGCTGAAGAAGCAGGGGACTTGGAAGGACGAATAAACCCATTTGCCAGGTATTGATCCAGGTATTGTCGAAGGTGAAGGTTCTCAGGCTCGGTGAGGGCATAAATTCTACTACAAGGAGGAGTAGATCCAGGTATCAGGTCTATCTGGCAGTCATAAGACCGATGAGGAGGTAGAGAGTTAGCCTGATCCTTCCGGAAAACATCTTGGTATTCTAGGTATTCGGGAGGTAAGTGGGGAGTCTCTGAAGAAATTGCTGCCAGTGCAACACCAGGTGGAGGGTGACAAGTAGAGACACATTCTGGAAACTGGACCGTTCTTGCTCGCCAATCGATCAGAGGATTGTGTTTCTCTAACCAAGGTATTCCTAGAATAATCTGAAACTGAGGGGCCTTGATCACATCGAACACGATCTTCTCATGGTGTCCATCTTGAGTTACTAGCGTCACCTCTTGAGTGGTATGCGTTACTGGCCCGGAGGCTATCTCCGTACCATCCACCGTAGTAATGACGTCCTTTACAGCCTTGGGACAAAGAGTTAGATTCATCCTCAAAACCATTTCATGATCCACATAATTGCCGATGGCACCGCTGTCGACGTAAGCTTCAATTGCATGTAATCGATCCGGATTATCAGGGCTAATGAGGACCATAGGTATCACGAAATGCGAGGTCACGGAACTGGTTTTCACGCTCGGCAAGAGGACCTCTATTCTTGTCGGGCAAGGTCGTTTCCCTGCTCAGAGTTTGTAACTTTGGTAACTGCAGCTCCTACTGCCTTCTTGGCAGGTTTCACCGGACAGTCTTGAAGAAAGTGCCCTGAGTTTCCGCAATAGAGGCATAATTGCAACTGTTTTCTCCTTTCCCGCTCCTTTTGTGTTAGAGGACCTTTCAGACCCCCTATTTGCATGGGTTCCCCGGAGTCTACTCCTTTGGAAGGAGTTGGCGGTTTGGAAAATACTCGAGCATCAAACTTGGAACGATCAGCCTTCCTGTTCTGCAGTCTGTGATCTATTTGAACGACTAAGTCTATATAGTCCGAACAATCTTGTGGGGGATTCACTACTTGGGCTAACACATCTTTGAGCTCTCCACGTAGACCTCTATAAAACAGCGTAATCCTTTTGTCCTCAGGCCATTGAGTTTCCACTATCAGTCTGTTGAAAGACGCAATATAAGCCAAAAGGTCTTGATTACCTTGTCGCAACGAAAGAAGCTCATTGTCCAAGGCCTGCCCCTGTGAATGTCTTGCGAACAGTTTTTCCATACTGAGCTGAAAAGCTTGAAAATCATGGAGGACCGGATCATCTTGATTTACTAGAGGGATCGACCAGTCTGCCGCATTGCCACTAAGGTACGAAAGCACGAAAGCTACTTTAGCTTGATCAGTTGGAAAGGCTGCTGGCCGGCATAAGAAATGCAACCGGCACTGATTGATAAATACTGCAAACCTCTTTGGGTCACCAGAAAATCGTTCGGGCGGAGCCAGAGGTACATTCGCAGGTAGGTTGATCTGCACTGGATTCATAGAGGATGTAGAAGGAAGATTTCCCCCAGATGCGGGTAACGGGGTCTGTCCGGCTTGTGACTGTAGCAATTGTCTAGCGAGATCATCTGTTCGCTCCTTGGAAATAATCAGTTCCCTTCTTAGAGCGTTCGTTTCCTGACGGGCTGCATGCACTTCTGCCCTTAGTTCCCCAAGTAACTGGGCTAGCTGGTCGGTATCCGAGGTTTCCATAGCGCCTGGACGGGAGTTTTGTGGTAGGCTTTGCGTTCTGTAACGCTCACCTGATTCCCGTAGAGGCGCCGGTCTTGACTGGGCGTATACTGTATCTTCAAAGGTGATGTGTAACACACGGCTGGCTCTTTGGGCTGGACCTCTGTGCACTGTATGTTTGACTTGAAGGGTAATATGGGATTAAGGAACTGGGTTATTGAATGTCTCTCTCTTCTTCCCTTTCTCTTCTCCTGTAGAACCCCAAAGGTTAACGCTCTCACCTTAGGTAAGTGAACGCCGTGCTCTCCATCTGCCTCGGGGCAGGGTGGTGTAACTAGTTTCTTCACTGGATAAGGGGAGCAGGCCTCTTGACTTCAGAGTACTGCTGTCCGTCGTTTACTGCACGAACGGTAAGTTTCGAGTAATTCTAATGTCTTTAAAGTCTTTAGTAATGATGTTTCTTGTTTTGCAGGGTTCCGGCGATGGCGGATGACGGGCTGAAGTGAGTTGAAGATGGAGCCCGTGTGATGAATAGAAGCGCCTGGAAGCACGTAAGTAAGCGCTAGTTGCCTGCTTCACGATGCGCTCTAACTGTCTTTTTATTTTGCAGGTATAAGTTCGGAGCGGCTGCAGGGTGCCGGAATACCCACTGGGTTAGATGTGGAAAGGAGTAATGGCACGCGAGTATTAAAGTTCCCCAATGTCTTTAAACGCACCTTGTTTTGTCTTTCAGATGTGGGATGCAGCGCCGAAGGCCTCCGGAGCGTGCGAAGAGTTGGTAAGCTTTTGTCTTTCAGATGCCGGAATGCAGGGTGAAGACCTCCGGAGCGCACGAAGAGTAGGTAAGCCTTTGTCTTTCAGATGCCGGAATGCAGCGCGAGGCGTTGGTGACAGCCGATGGACCAGGTAAGTGAAGAGCTGTCACTGAAGACCGTAATGCTAACCTGTTCTTTCTTGTCTTTATAGGTGTTGCTGAAGACTGGATTCAGGATGGTAAGCCCAGGATCAGATGCAGAAGACACGATGAGCGTTCTGCTGCAGAGGATGCAGAATAACGCAAAGCAAGATTCATCCATCGGGTGTGGTTTAAATAGCCTCCTGTAGTGCTTAGGTGTCTCCTTCCACAGCCACGCCTAGGTAAGAAAAGAGTTCCTGCTTTCCAGAAGAGTTCCAGTGTTCTGAATCTAGGGAGTGGCTCCTGCCCCACCCAACAGGAAAAGTAGTTCCAAACAGAAGAGGATCAGAGGCTCAACTGGCAGGCAAGTAAGCAGCATGGTCTCCTGCAGGTAAGTCCACCCAAGCATTATGAGCCCGGCGCTTCCAGCGCTGGGACTGGGCATATTTATGAGCCTGGTGCCACTGGCGCCAGGACTGGGTCCAAAAGGTCCCAATTGGGACTGGTTGGCACTCGGAACCTGGGTTATGGATCTGCTTCCAAGGGAGTTGGGAAAACCCTGACCTTTTGGAAGCAGAGATCATGACACTCGTCCCTTCATGGTCCCGTTTCGTGTTGTTCCGCCCCCCAGGTCTGCCTTCTGATGTATTATATGTCGTTCTCCCACCTCACCTCCCGCTCCCCTCCCCACCATACATTCGGCATCTGGTCCGTCCAGGTTAGCATCACCCATGCGGCCTCGGACCACCAATGTAAACCGTGAAACAAGCGGTCATATCCTAATGTGAACATTTTTAACAGTGAGCCCCCAACCGTGGACTCATAGCACAACAAAACCAACTTGTAAGTATAAATTCTGACCCCCATCTTGGGCATCGTTCCATTGTCTATTTTACCTCATAGGTCTATCAGGCACCCCAAACATACGGATCCAAATTCATCGTTTATGCGACTGAAATTAAACCATTAGACATGAATTCTGATCTTGGAGTCGGGTGCATCGTTGGCGTATAGCGAGCATAAGTTCCCCATCAAATGCACCTAAATTACTCCAACCACCGTCGGGTTGCGTTCAAGCTCCCAGCTTCAGCTGTATCATTCACCCCATCGTTTCTTTGTGTCGTGCGGCCTGATGTGACACTCTAGGAACTGGATTAGTGCTCCATGTCCTGAGAATTGTTCATCCTCCAGAGTTTCTTGGATCCCTGAATCCTTCTCTGCCGCGGGCCCTTGGTGCGCCACTCACCCTCCTCTCTTTTTGATTCACCAAGGGAGGATCCCTCCCCCTGGGGACCTATCAGGTCCGCTCTACAGTCTATGATGTCCTTTTCTGAAACAAGTCTCATTGTCGAGCCCTCCCACTCAAAGGTGAGCGAGAACGGGTAGCCCCATCGATATCTAATGCCTTTGTCCTTTAGCATCTTCGTGATTGGGGAGCACTTCTTCCTCATTGCTAACGTGAGTGATGATAAATCTTGGTAGAGTGAAATATTGGAGTCATCCAATGAAAGTTGTGGAATGTGTCTGGCCTTTTCTAGGACCGTGCTCTGTCCGCATAATTGTGAAATCGAGCTAGCACCGATCTCGGGCCTCCCGGTCTGCCTCCAGCTCTATGAATACGGTCAATTTCGGGTTCATCCACCGATTCATCTTTGAAGAGGAGCTTCAGAATAACGTGCAGGGTTTGCTTTAAATCAAATTCGGTTTCGCCTTCTTTCTCGGGAACGCCAAACACCCGTATGTTGTTACGGCGCTCCCTGTTTTCAAGATCATGAACCTTGAGGCGTATTTCCTCTTATCTGTGTTCTATCTCCGCAATGCGGTGGTCCATTTGGGCCTCCAACGTATTCAGGGAGGTTTGATTATGCTTGACCTGTTCCAACCTGTCTTCCATTTTGTCCATCCTTTGTGTAATTTTGTCTATTTTGCTGCCTATGTCCGCTCTCATGCTTCTCATCTCGGTAAGTAGGTCAGCGACGTCCGTATTGGTTGCAGCTGCATCAGACCCTGCAGTCGACATCTTGGACTCAGTGAGTGACTTCAGGGATTTGCTGGTTGGTGTGAACTTGTATTTCGCCAGTTTGCCCTTAAGGTCCATGGACGGCAGGTCTCAACTGCACGTGGGAGGACTACAACGCCAGGGTGGTCATTTAAGAAATATGTGCTTGTGTATGCGAGCTTTGTCCTCCGGTGGCCAAGTGTGGCTGAGGCAAGATGCTTTGGAAAGCTCCCTTAACAAGCAGCGTCCCGCATCTGACCAAGCACCACTTGTTTCTTCTTATTTCTTTTTTGTTTTGTTTTGATGGGGACTTGCCTGTAATGTAGCACATCAAAAGGCTCCGGGGTGGTTCCCCAGGGAGAGGGAATCAGTTTGCGGCCAGCGTGCGACCATCTTAAGTAATCTTCATGCGCACGGTCCACACCAAGCGGAATGCTGGGGTTCTGTTCTTAAGTCTGGTGGGTTTAGAGGTATATGTGGGATCTGAGGAGGGCACACTCCCTGTCCGATAGGGGCCCAACCCTCAGTCCTTTGTTGCCTAAGTGAGATCTACTAGTGCCCTTTATTGAATAGGACCTATGGCGCTATAGCTTCTTCCACCTTTTCGGGGTTCCGGTATCGTGATGTCAGGCCCAGCAAGCAGTTATGTCCCTCACGGGTCGAGGATCAGGGGCAGGACGCCGAGAGGGATAATGTGTCATGAACGGCTCTGCGCTGATCAACGTACTCACTTCCTGTGTGGCCGTCCGGGCGTGCTAGCATCCAAGAGGGGGCCCGCTGCCCGCTTTGTACTTAGCGTCCAAGAAGAGTCTACATATGATGAGCTGCTAGGACAACTCGAGCAAGTATGCTGAGGGGAGCCAGTACTGTGTTGTTGTGGGGGAAGGATGATTCCATACTACGTGGGAGCGAGTAGTCTCCACGTGGGCGTCTCGTTCTACCGTGACCAGAGTATGCGCCCGTGGTAAAAGCAACAGCGGAGACCACTTAAACTGCAGGTCCCTCAACAGTCTCCTCGCGGTCGTGTAGGGACGGTGGCAGCAGCACCCGATGGACGAACAGCCCTCTTCCAGGTCCTTCGGTCTCAGGGGTGGGGGTGTGCACAACCTCCCGAGGGCCGTGAACGTTTCAGGTGGGCTATATGGGGCCGAGCACGTCTTTGCACAGTACCTCTAGGAGGGCCTGGAAGCGGCACACGTTGCTGGACGTGCCCTGGTCCTGCGCGTATCACGGCTCCGTAGTCGCTCAGGAGTGTGGCGGGAGCTCGCAGGCCTTCTCTGCCTTTGTGTGCCAAAATATGCCGAGGGAGGTATCTCCAAGAAAAAAGCTCTGTTTGAGGTCGGGTTTTTCCCCAGTGAGTCGCGGACACCTTCGACGCCAAATTCTGTAGATATCCAGCTGGGGGGGTCTTGTGGTGGGGGCTTACTCCATTTTTCGGGACCCTTGCGCGGAGCCTACACAGAAAGTAAAGCCATCCGTGCGCCCCCTGGTGGCCGATCCTCAGAACTTTATTTTAATGTAGCAGAAGCAGTAGTAGAGTGTGAGGCAAGGGATCTGGCTCTCACAGCGTCATTGGCAGAAAGGAGTTGCTAAGAAGAGAGCAATCCCTAAAAAGAAGCATCCTGGCAAATTGTATTCAAGGTACTGCAGAGCTTACAAGAAGAGTGGTTATTATACAGAAGTGGAACTTTTGTTCTGAACTCAAACCATTCTTTCCTGGAAGGAAGTTATCCTGGAATACCATTGGTTCTGTTTTCTTCGTGGAACTTGGATAGGGAATCTTTTCATCAAACAAAAGAGGAACTGTTACCTGGGGGAACAACATCTACCCAGGACAAACAGAAGTCATCCAAGACACTGGTTATTTCATCATTTTATATGTATGTTGCTTACGCTTTGTTTTGACTGTTCTGTTGTTTAGTGTGAGGGCCAGTTTATGTATCCTAGGAGATCTTCCCTCAGATCTTAGGTTTTGTTTGCATTTATGTGTTAAAATAAAATGTCAAATACAGATAATACTACAAGAAGTTGTCTGCCAAACATTGCTGACCCCTCACAGAGCACAGATGAATTTGCAGGCAAGAATTATGAATTCATTAAGGGGGAAACTCAACATCACAGGTACCACACAAGGGAGCAATTTGTAGAGGTATGCAATGAATAATACAGGTTGAAGTGGGTTTAGGCATCAAGGTTAACTACTTTTTCAAGTGGGGAGAGGAACTAGAGAGCGCAAGTCTCATGAGGAGGCTGGATCCGTAACACAGCTGACAGTGGCAAAAGGTGGAAATTAGTGTCTTAGCAGAGTGGAAAGGTGAGATGTGGTAGATTGTAGTAAGGATGCTTCTTATGTTAAACCTGGCAGCCATATTAGTAGAGGCAATGAACTGTTGTAGTTTCAGATCGCTGTCAATTAAAAAACACAGGCTTGGCAAAAATTGTGGGGATTGGCTGTGCATGTCAGGGGGAAGGATATAGGACAGGAGGAGAAGAGAGGAGGGGTGAAAAGTTAAAAGCCCAAAGGATATCATCAAAGATCTGGAGGAATTAAGCACCAGAGAGTAAACATCTATTGGCATATTGGAACAAGGTAGTCTGTGATGCATGAAGAAGATGTGAGTGTCATCAGCAAAGAGAGGATAAGAAAGCCCAATGAGGAGATGTTCTTGCCAGGGTGTGAGTTGTGGAGAGTGACCAGATGAGGACCAAGCACAGACACTTGAGGGAATCTGACTGGGAAAGGGATGCCAGAGGATGTTGCAGTATTCCAGGAATTTTAGAAAAGGGGCAACCAGGAAGACTGAAGGCAATTTGAGCACAGGCAGTGCCCTAGAAGTTAAAGTGAGAGAGAGTCAGGAGAAAAGATGACCAGTTGACGGTATCAAAGTAAGCAGAGCGATCAAGGTGGATGAGGGTAGGGGATAGATGGAAGTGATGAGCAGTAATGAGAAAGTGAGAAATATTGGTGAGTGCTATTTCCATGGTGTGACAGCTAGAAGACTGGACTGGAGGGGTTTGCTGAGTTCCTACATTTCAAGGGCGAGTGATATGTGACTGAATACCACAGGCTTCATGTTATTATTTAATGTGTAGATTTGACACAAAAACTAGTTAGAAGGGTTGTTGGGGTGAGCTCTAGGTTTCTCTAAGAGGGATAACATGGTGGTCACCGCATAGCAGGTTGGGAATATCCCAGATGACAAGGTGAGATAGAATAGTGGGAAATATAGGTGCAGATATCACTTGCCAGTTTCTTACCTTGCCGATGCTATGGAGTGTTTGGAGGAGAGAGGGGTGATTGACAGTGTTGAAGGCTGCTGAGGTTTAGAGTAGCTAATGAGACTAAAGAAGAGTTTCAAGAGGTGAGCATTAGTGAAAACGTTGCACATGCCGTTTCAGTGGAGCGACGTCAGCAGAACTCATATTGAAGAGTTGCTGAATGGTTCATTGACCTTTAGGTTGCTGGCAATCCATTTGAGTATTACACACTCAAGAATTATAGGGTAGTGAAGCAGAAGGGACATATGCCATGGGTTTGGAGGGCTGTTGGGATCAGCAGAGGTGTTTTTTAGTATTGTTAACAAAGTTGCCATTTTAAATCAGTCAGGGAAAATCCCCAAAGAAGGATATAGGTTAAATACACTGCAGAGAAATTAGCATTTAAGGAGTGCAAGAACTTTAATTGTTGTACAAAAGGATCCACAGATGCACATGGTAGGTTGGCCTCTAGGAGGATGGGTGCCAGTGAAGGTTGTGACAGGGACAGCGTTGTGGCCCTGTCAATGGGGGAGATGGACCCCCAACACCCTTCCCCTGTGCCGTCGTGCAGCAGGCCCCCTCCCAGCCCCTCTTTACCTTTGATGGCGGTGCCTCAGCAGGAGAAGATTCCAACAGCTTAGAGATGCTGCAACATAATGAGCAGAGCACTAGTCCACAAAAAACCAATGGGTGCCACGGATGTGGCAACACGGTCGCAGGACGTGGCAATGTTGTACATTGCACCATTGGGTGCTGCGACAACCACAATGCTGGGGCAGGCTCCAACAGATTGTGTCTGCTGGGGCCCCTGAGAATAAGAGCCACCCCTAACTCACCAGGGAATTTGTATTAATTGAACAAAGGCCTCCAGGAAGACCTCCTCGTCATCGACTATGCCATCAAGGAATTATGATTAATTCAACAAAGGTCTCTTAAGGCCTACTCCACTAGCCCACTAGGGATTGTATTATATTAAAAAGCCCCCACAAAGGCCCTCCACATCTAATGTCTCTAGACCCCATCAGGGTCCATGTTGTAAAGGGGCAGACTTGCAAGCCCTCTTAAGCCCTCACATGGCCTTCCCCTGCCACACCCCATGGACACAGGTAAGTTACTGCATAAAGTAAGTGGCCAATCGTAGGAGAGGGTAGGGTATATAAGTAAGTGTGTAAATGCTTCAGTGTGTGTTACTTGAGTGAGGACAGGAGTTGGTGGAGGATGTCTGAGAGACCAGAGGAGGTGAGAGCGACAGGACTGAGAAAGCTATTGGAGAGAGGGGGTCTGTGGAGTATTTGTGAGTGAGGGGGGAGTGTGAGGAATAGAGGTAGAGTAGGAGTAGCTAGACGGTAGTGGTGGTGCAGGGGGTAGTAGTTGTCGGAGGAGTAGAGTAGTGGTGGGAGTAAGAGATGGTAGTTAGTAGCAGTGGATGGTAGTAAGTCTTAATGAGTAGTAGCCAGAGTAGAGGGAGTACAGGAGTCTAGAGATAGTAGCGGTAGCAGAGCGGTGGTAGTAGTGACAGGGAGTGGGAAAACAGGAGGAGCTAGTGGTAAGAGTAGAGACAGAGAAAATAAGAAGAAAAATAGTGAGAAGCAAGGAAGTCGAGTGGAGAAAAGGAGGGAAGTGATAAAAACAGCAGAGGTAGACATAGAGGGTTAGTTTGAGGTAAGAGCGATAGTAAAAACGTGAGTAAGAAGAAAACTAAGATCAAAAGGTGGAGGTGACACTGATCAATAGTGCCAACACCTGCTAAGGATTCCTTGGTTAGGAAGGAGGGTAACAGCAAGGTTAGGTGAGAGAGAGGGACGTCCCAAGTGACAATTCCCCAAGAACCCGCTCAGCCCTGAGAACTACCCAAGAACTCCTGGCCCAAGCTATTTGTAAAGTCCCAGTAAACACCCTTGGACTTACTACCAGAGTCAGTGTGGTTATTTGAGGTGAGCCGTGCCATCACAGAGTGGGTAGTCAAGATAATAATCTAATAGTAGCTGGACTTAGCAGCAATTAGTACTGTAGAGCGAGAACAAAGTCACTCACTGTACGAGTCACAGAGTTTTGTTGAGCAGATATTCGGCCATAGTCTTGATGGAGTAGCATTGTTAACTTCAATTGGCAGATCTCAGGGGTGATCCAAGTATGGTGGTGAGAGGGAGTGCAATTGCCACCTTGTTAATGCAGAGGTGTTCAAAGAGTGAATTAATTGCAGATCTGAAATCAGAAAAGCCTAGTCAATCAGAAAGCCCCGGCATCACCTACTCAGACTCCAGAGTGGAGGGAGAAAGCAAATAAAGTTAGTGGGGGATCTCAACAAAGGTTATTATTTTGGAGTGTGATGATGAAGCTTTGCTGGGAAGGCGATCAAACTGAGGTTTGCTGGAGGCTTCTGGCTTCCTTGGAAGGTGAATATCATTCCAAGGAGAGTGACATTCCCACCTGCTGATTTAATACTCCTTTCAGTCACTATCAGTCATAGAAACCTCTTGCTTTTGACACTTTGCGTCTACACACTGAGAATACTTCCTACCAAGCAGACACATAAATACATGTATAAAACCTGAACCCCTGATGGAAGTGCCAGAGGCCAGGGATGTGTCAGCAAAACAATTAATGCAGTATGTTTTCAGGTGATATAGATCAACCCCTCAACGATAAAAGATTTAAAAGAAGACACTTTGAGAATCATTAAGTCACAAATCAGAGCAGGAAAAACGTCCCAATTGAAATGGATTGATCCCAACAATCTTTAAGAGGGAGAAATGGGTAAAATGCTTTAAAGACACTTCTTGATCTCCAATTCGTGATTATCCCTCCTAAATGTATGTACATCTCTTTGCATACTGCTGCTCATTCCAGTTAGTAACAAAGGTCAGTAGGTTAAAGGTGCAGCTGAAGAACTCTCTGTAGTTCACAGGTTTACTTCCCATTAAAATATCTCAGTGGGTTAATCTGCTGAAGAGATCTGTGTGTATCTTCCAGGTCACAGGTTTGGGTCCCAGTGTTTTAGGTCAGTGACTTAATTTTCCCAATAAAGAAATCTGTGTATATTCAGTGGGCTTTTGATCCACCCACTGAAGAGACCTATGAATAACCAGATGTTTGCCAATGTGAAGCCCATATTGCACACTTAATCGTCCTGTGCTCTTGAAACCCCCTCTTTCTGGCCCTCTTATCCACCAATGCCACTTGCACTCCACCCGTAACTGGTCACAATAAACCCTCCACCCCACCATGCTAATCTAATCTGACCATTTCTATCAATGAAGAAATGAAACAACGTATCTCTGCGATTTAGGGTAATCATTTTAATCATTTCTTTTTGGGACAAAACCTTGCCCCTTATTGTGCTCTGCACCATCTTGGCAGCCTAGCATTAACAAAATTCTTCTGCTGCTAGCGAAGTCCCAAGCTACTTGACAGAAAAATTCAGCTTATCCAGAGACCGATGAACTGCAAGACTTAAGGGCATGTGCAGACTTGAACTATGCCGGTGCAGGAAGGAAAGAACCAGTCAGCCCTTCTGTGTCTATGCCCCAAGACTCTGGAACCTCCTCTACATCAACACCAGACTTGCCCCCTCACTTCCACATGTCAGAAAGGAGCTCAAGAGCCTCCTCTTGAAAGAATGAGTCCTCCCTAACACATAGGTCAACACCCTCCACCCCCCACCCTACTTGAGAGCGGGTGATCTGCTCCCTCTCTTTCTTCCCATGGTTGTTCGTAGAGCCCTTGCTGTCAAATTCTCTGCCCTCCCCTCCCCTGCTCCCTTGCATCTCTGCTTAACTTGTGTCTTTCCCCCTATGATTTTCAAAGCATTCCATTGCTTACCAAAGATAGGGCTATATTCAATAAATACTCTAATATTAATAATTGAGTGATGATTAGAGATAGTCTAAATCTGTGCGTAGCTTTCTTATGAGCACACACTTTCAACATTCTCAGCAGATTTTAGAAATCGCCTGCAGATTTCGCAATGTTTGGACAGATCCAGCAGATTTTCCCTCTGCACCTATGGAATTTACAACCCTGATGAAGTATGAAGACAATGTCTGCAGTCACAGTGTTCGATAGATTTGGACTGCCTCTGGTCATGACTTGGGTCGAGGTAGGGAGGGGATCTGTAGAAGTGAAATACGGTGCACAGAAGTGAAAGAGGGTAGAAGGAAGAGGCAGGCAAGCTTGAAGGCACACAGGAGTAAAGGAAAATGATGGGGTTAATGGTGCACAAAGAAAGGTGCAAAGGATAAGGGAGGAAGAAAAGACATGAATTTTATTGTACTTGCCATTTGTATAGTGCCAATTTTGCCATCATTATAGTTTCAATGCGCTGGAACATGGAACATGGAAAATAGAAGGTAAGAGTGGATATTGAAAGGAGGATATGAGGAATATCAGGGGTCCATATTGTAAATTGGAAGTATTTTACTCCTTCTGTTTTTAATTTGGGGGTAGAATACGATCCCCTAGATTAATCCCTCTCCTAGATCAATCCCTCTACTGTTCAAAACAATAAACTGTAAAATGATCTGGTGCTCCTGTGTGTCTTTTAATTTGGGGAAAAACGGAAAGCTCTCACCCTCAAGTGGGGAATACACAAGACTGTTTACAACACAAAGTCTATTGATGTATTTGAAACATTTCTGTATTTGAATAAATGTTTGTGCAATACGTTCCGAACAAATTGATGTTATTTCATTTGCCTACAATCATTCCGATGTATCTATCTGCATATAGTGTATTGCTCTGTTTTGGACTAAAACCAAAATTATTTTCAAAATCTATAATGCCTTCCAGTGCTTTTCAATATAACATTGCTTTCTGGTTAACATTCATTCGATATTCTTTATTATTTCTATTGCTCTATTGCCCAACATGTTTCATACCTCAATCATACTTAAACATTATTCTTCAGGAAATTCTTCAGGGGGACACTACTACCGTTTCTACAAATTTTAATGTGATCTATAGAGACTGACACATTCTTTTTCTCTATGTCTTAATGTCTTCACAAAACTTGCTACATAATTTCTGACTTTAAAAACACTTTTTTCTTGTCTTCTGTAGGTTTTCCGTCCTTATGTTGCACTCTTTAATGTGGTCTGGCCAACCAATAATCCCTAAAAGAAACAAAACAAATGGTTTTGAATTGCTGTTCCTTATTGTCCATTATTGTCATTTTCAACCTTCTAATGGTATTTTGGAAGTTAATTTCCCATTTGCTTAGATGGCTGATACTACATTGCCACCAGCATACACACTTACGGATTTTGGGAATCTCTATACGAGAAACGGAACTCAACGTCTATATTAGGGTGTGATCTCTGACTGGTGTACTGGATAATCTGTTTCATTCACCTCCCTGTGTAGTGATACAAGCAACAAGGAGGGGACTGTTCAGTATCATGATCGCCTATACAGATAGAGTACTTCCATATGAGGTCTGTACCTCTTTTGAGTTAGTCTTTTTACCACTCTCACTCACCGGCTACTGCTGCATTCTGTCACTTACAGTCTACTGCTGCATTCTGTCACTTCCCACGTGGGTCCACAGTCTTGTCTTGTTCTGTTGTTCACGTTGTGGTCCAAAGCCTTCAAACTCTGTAGATGTTGGAAAGTACAGAGCAAACTATTTTTACAAACTATCAATCTTTCCTACAACGTAATTCATTTACTCTATTTCTATGTTTAACACTAGTCCTTTTATTTGCACGGGACTCTCCTTCAGCACTGACCGGCTACCTTTCATGCTTAATGGTTGCCCCCTTTATTTCTGTGTTTTTGGCTACCACTTTTGTTTAAATAGGGTTCTGCTTTTGCAATCACCGGCTATGGCTGCGTGCGTGCCCTCTCCTGCTGCTTCAGTTCTGAGAAACGTCCAGGAACGGTATTTCTTTCACGTCCCCCCGTGTGTGTTCACTTCCTTTCTTGCTGTTAAACACCAGGCTGCATGGGAACAAAAATATATAGCCCCTTTCATGATCGAATTCTAACGAGATGTCCCTTTTCTCCCGCACCTCTTACCGTTGTCCTCGCGGCTGCGGTGCTCACGTTATTCATGACCATCTTGCTACGGCTCCTCACTCGTTCAGCTCGTAGTCATGGTTACCATTTTATCAGCCTCCCCTCTTTTCTAAGCCGCTTCTGTTTTTTAGAGGGCTTCACCATTGCATAGTAACAAGTAGAGATTCAGGCTGGATCTTACCTCCCTGCACTCGCCATATTGTTTGAAAAATCTTTTATTTGGGGGTGACATTATTTTTCAGGGAGTAAACAAACAAATTCCCTTTCCATTTTTTAGATGAGTAAAGATATATTTTAACTCTAGGACATTTGTGATTTCTAATCCATTAAAAATTTAAAATTGCTCTTCAGATTAGGCAGTAATTATATAAGAACTCTTTCCTGTTGCACTAATTTGTCGGTATCACTGATCCAACCTTATCGGTGTAGTGAGGGCTGTAATGTCTCAAATGTTTGCTACTTTTTTTTGGAAGACCTTTTCCTCCCTATATTTTTGGGGAGTATTTGGCTAATTGTAGGGAGTAAAGGTGGCTTGAACACCACTTATGGCTAGGTCTGAGGAAGAGAGACTAACACAGAAGAGAATAAGAGAAATAGGGCACACTGACGGGAGATGAAATGCGGAATGGGAAAAGGAGAAGGGCAGGCGAGTCATCAAGTAATGGAGAGAAGGATATGGAATGAAGAGAAGGGTTAAGGGAAGGACGGTGAAAGAGGAGGCATGGAAAGAGAAGGTATAGAGGAATGTTAAAAGAAAGAAACGAGCCGGGAAAGGAGGCAAGAAAGAATTATCCATGGTTAAAAAGGAGCTTTCAAGTGTATCTCCGGCCACTGACCCTCTACGGTCAAAAGCACAATGCAACACTATTAGTATGTTCTTTAATGAAAAGATTAAACAAATTCAGCAAACACTATCGGTTTTTTGGATCAGGATGTTTAGAGATTAGCTCTCCTGACTCTTATCCAATAAGTAATGAGGCCAGGGTGGCTTTCTTTGAGCCTGTTACAGATGACATTATTATGGCGGCTCTCAGAAAGTTGAAATCCTCCTCACCGGTAGACTCTATTCCCTGTGGTTTATCCAGTCTCTTTCTACAGAAGTAATTCCACTTTTTACAGATGCAGTTCATGCGTCTTTTAGGATGGGCTCTATTCCCACTACCTTGAAGCATGCGCTTGTTTCTCCTTTACTAAAGAAACCACAGCTTGATGTTGCTCTCGCATTTAACTATCGGCCCATTTCACTGCTGCCTTGTATCATGGAGCTCATGGAAGTCATTGCCACTCCCCAACTGTCCCATTTTCTTGAATTCCAAGTTCTTCTATATCCATGTCAATCTGGTTCCCGCACTGCTAGGGGTAATGAGGCAGTGATGATCTCTGTTCTGGATTATCTCGCTCTTCTCCAGGATCACAGAGAGGTCAGGGTTTTAATGTTCCTCAACCTCTCTGCAGCATTTGATACAATTGATCATAACATCCTGATTCAGCACCTGGAACAGGCAGGCTTCCCTCTAGCCTGGTTCACTTCGCCTTTGTCAGAAAGCACATAAAGTGTTTCTTCGCTCCCATTTCAGTCGCTCCTGACTGCTCTTACTTGTTGGGTCCCCCAATGGTCCGTACTGTCCCCCCTCTTTTCCAATATGTACCTCCGCCCACTAGCAGATCTTATTCAGGAGCATGCGATACAGTTTTATACATATGCTGATGATACTCAGCTGCTCTTTCGTTTGGATTCCCCAATATCTGACTCCCCTCGCAAGCTACGAAACTGCCAGGCGACAATAGGTGAGTGGATGCCCAGAAATTGGCTAAAACTTAATGGAGAACAACCTGAGATTATGGTGACAGGCTCTGTCACAGCGCAGGCCGCCTGGACCAAGGATTTCTGGCCCGAATCTCTCGGACCGTGCCCCAAACCTATCAAATCAGTCAAACGTTTGGGTGTTGAAATCTTACCTTCTGGTTCCCGGAGCTTCAAATCTCTGCGGTATGTAACTCGGGTTTTCTAAAGCTAAAAATCTTGAAAAAAACACTACCTTTTCTTCTGTCAAAATCTCGAGCTAAAGTTGTGTCAGCTTCCATCTTAGGATCTGTAGATTACTGCAATTGTATATATCTGGGTAAACTAGCCTTTCTAATTCAGAGGTTGCAGATAATTCAAAATGCTACAGCTGGGCTGGCTTTGGGAGCCAACCGCTTGGCTCACTCCCAGGACCTGCTTCGGCAGCTGCACTGGCTTCGGGGGAGCAGTCGCATTAAATGTAATATTTTCTGCATTGCTCACCATGCATTCCACCATGCCGGCACAGAATACCTTCAGGCTAAGCTGACCCCTTACACTCCTGCAAGGGCTCTTAGGTCAGCCTCTCACAATCTCCTGACAGTCCCAAAATTCCATCTTGCAAAGGCAGAGGGGGCAAGCATTCTCGACTCTGGCACCAGCTCAAAGGAATTCTCTTCATGAGCAGCTGGGAGATAAGCAATCATCTAAACTTCTGAAAAGCTTTAAAAACATATCTTTTTTAATAGGGTGTGTGTTCCTTTTTACTGCTCAGATCTGATCTAATTTCATCTGTCGTTTTCCTAATGCCTAGATGCCCTGAGCCTTAGTCTGCGCTCTACAAATTCTGTTACATTACACGCCTCACACCCAATAGTATTTTACTCTGTCAGTTCGAGCCCTCTTGCCCCTGCGATTATTAGATTTGCTATCAAACCATTACACACAATCAGAATGGTCAAATACAGAAAACAGGATTTCCTGAAAACCATGATTGAGAAATGTTGTTTGCTAATTCTCCTATTTTTCATAATTATATCAATGTAATACAATTTATGGAAATATTAGCTATTTAAGAAATGTCTATATCGTTTTTTAGCGATATTTAACATATGATAATGATTTCAAGGAGGTATCAAAGCCACCATCCTTATCTAATACATTGGTTTTAACCAAAACGATCTAATCCAGATGACCTACCCAACCAAAAGTCTGAAAGAAGGTACCACCAAATGTTTGACCTTCTTTCAGACTTTTGTTTGGGTTAGTCATCTGGATTCGGTTTAGGGCTGTGGGGGCTCCGGTGGGGTCCCCCTGCTTTTTATACTGTGAGCAGGGGGTGTCCCCTGCAGCTGTCCCGCAGTCCAAAAAAAAAGGCTGTGGGGGTTGCGGGGGTGTCCCCCGCAACACCCAGCTCACTATACTCTAAAGTATAGTGAGCAGGGGTTGCGTGGGACACCCCCGCAGCTTATCTGAAGAAAGAAAAAAAAAGGAAAAGGCCCTGCGGCACCGGTTCTCGATCACGGAAGTGAAAGGGAACTAGTGTTGCAGGGACCAGCGAGATGGAATTGAAGGTAAGTAAGGGGGTGGGGATGTGGTGGGGTGTCTTGGCGGGGTGGGTAGGGGTGTGGGTGGTGGGGTGTGTAGGGGTTTGGACACTTTGGGAATGTTCAGGGGAGAAACGACCGAAGATTATTTTGAACAAATTATCTTCGGTCGTTTCTCCCTCGAACATTTCATCCGCGGTAAAACAACCACAGATCAATACATCACACTCCCATGAGTTCCTGACGACTTGGAAGATGGGTACTAGGAATCCCAGGCCACAGGGAGATTGGTAACTAATATGTGAAACTCCCTCCGGCTCGGGGAACTAGGATGTTGTGCTGTATGTACATATGGAGCATTGAGAGATGGCTAACCACTCAGGAAGGTTCCCCCAAATTTAGGCAGATCAACCCATCTATGTCGCCCCAGTGCAAAGGGTGTGGCTTAGCAATCAGGGTAGCTCTCTAGAATTAAGGGACACCTGGGTGGTGTGCACTATACATTTACAGAGCAGTGTTTTGTCATGATGCAGATAAAACCATCACAAGGTTTGGCCCTGCCCCAGATGTTCGCAGAGGGAGATGTGTGTGCAAGCTGACAAGTGTGACTAGTGATTTGTAAACAGCCAGTTGAAACATTATGGATTAAGCAACCGCCACAAAGAGTAGAATAGGTTGCACTACACAAGTAGAGTGAAGGAGTAGAGTACACTTACAATCTTGGGAGGTTGCACAATACCCAGCCAGGGTTACACAAGTAGCATAGCGATGAGCATAGGTAAAAGTAGGTTGCAGCATACATGAGCAGGGAACAAACATATGGTGGCATGCAGCGCACGAAACACAAAGAACATTAACTTAGCATGGCAGCGATTGAACCAGAGTATCACCATTTTAGACAGCACTGTGGAAGGCCTTTATTCTGAAATACTGAATTTTGACACCAAGCTGCTTTGTACACAGTCCCAAGCCTCATGATGTTGCAGTAAACAAAGGCGCCCCAACAGAGAATCAAAACCACTAAATAACATTTCCCAGAAGTGCACAGCATGCAACTATAAAGTTAATTCGTTTTTATTGGTAGCAGTGAGAAAATACAGATAGCCTTGATCTCTAGGGGCAAGTGGCTACCGTGCCAAGAAGCCTCTGAACAAGTAAACACACAGAGCATCAAACACGGGTTAGAACAGCAGAAAATGTGTTCTGAGTAGTGGTCCCCTACCACGTGATCGGAACAATGATAATTTATTCCTGGCTTAACTAGACAGTGCACCTGCTATTTCCGTGGTGCAGCCAGACAAAGGGACAGCGCCAAGGCCACAAACAAATTGGCAGATAAAGGTCTCAGGTCTGGGAATGGGAAAGGGAGTAAACGTCTTGAAACTGAGTTTTAGCCGTCCAGTCATCTCTCCTTCCTCACCACCCATCCTGGCATCACCTTAAAGTGCCCAAGGTCAGCTGAGCAAGCCACAGACAAATTAGAATTTCGTCTGCCAGGTTGGATGCATAAGCCTGGTGCCAACCAATAAAGTAGTAGAATGAAGAGTAAAATGTTTATTAGGATGAACGTAGGAGGAGCCATCAGTTAAAGAATAGTCAATAATAGTAGCCTTCGCCTATAGAATGTACAGACAGTTATCTTATTAACCATATGCATTCTTATTACTAACCGTGATGTCATTTATGACGTATTTCACATTTGAAAGCTTGTGTTCTACATTATAACATTCAAGAATGCTTTATGTATTCCCTCGGCTGTTCACGTTTGTATAAAGCTGGGTGTTCTCGTACACTTGTAGTTACTTGATTTTCTTGAGTATTTTCATTATTGATTATCGATTGGGACCACCTTAAGAGTATCTTTAAGCTAACCCTGTAGGTTCCCTTGAGTGCAGGACAACTTGGGCTGCATGTTCTATAATTCTCCAATGGACATTATTTGAGTAAGTGCCACTGACGATCCAGGGCTGGCAGGTAGCTTCTGAAGTGTGTCATTTACATTGGAGTCGGATGGTGCCATCAGATGAGGCATGGAGATAAATGAGCCATGGGGTTAAAATATAAAAGCTATTCATGAAGGAAAGCTAAAGGGGTGGAGGGCTATGCGGAAAAATTGATGCATTGAGTTTTCTAACACAAAGGAAAGGGAAATAGTAGAATGTGCACATTAGATGGGTAATCCAGCTATGGAATGAGTGAGAGGGGTAGGGGTGCGTCAACTATGCATATACAGTGGCATTCCAAAGGGGCAAGGCCTGCAGTGTAATGTCTACGTGTGTGTTTATTGGTAATGACTGACTTGCAGGTTATACACAGGTCAGATGTGCAAAAAAAGAATAAGCAGACCTATTACATGGTTATTTTAATAGATTTCCATAAACTGCAAAATGTTCTTTGTTCATTAAGGTTGTTCTGTGACCCCTGCCACCATAGTGTTGTGAGGAATCTGATGGCGTCATCACTTCTTTCACCAACATATCCTCCTCCCAGGTGGCCAGGGAAAGGTCATTGCTATCGGATCCTGACCCTGGGGGTGAATATGCGAGGGAGAATCACCTGGGTGGAGGAGACTTGGAGTATGGGGTGAGGCACCCTTGGGTGAGACACAGTATTCCCCATTTTCCTTTTCCGATGACTCCAACATCCCCCAGGCCTTTACAGGTTGTTCCCAGTTCCTCCCCTATTTTCTACATGACTTGTCTTCCAGTCAACACCACTTTGGTACTGGGATGAGGAAGAGACCTGCAAGAGTCATGTATTGCATACACGAACATCACTTTGGTCCTGGGACGATGAAGATGCAACAAAGACTGACAACAGACTGCAGATCTCTCTCTGCACAGTCTAGTTGTTAAGGACCCATTCCAGCTGGTGGGACATTTAAAAGCCAGAACTGGAACTGTGAGAGGGACGTGAAGGAGCGGGACTTGTATGCAAGAGCAGTCATGTGGAAATGCTGTGAGAGGTCCAGAAAAGCTGGAGAGAGATGCAGAGCAAGCACAGCAGGAAGTCCTTTGGAAAGCAGGCCAACACGAGAGATCTCTGTAGGGGAAAGCCTGAGCTTTCCTCTGAACTGGAGAAGCAGCTGGTGAGACTGAGGAAAAGACAGAGGAGCACCACCGAGCAAACCGCAGCGTAGCAGAGGCTGGCGGTGTCACAGAAGCAGCAAGGTGCATCAGCAAGACCGGCAGGCAAGAAGGAAGCTGTGCGTGATGCCGCAGGAAGACCGGCAGGACAGAGAACGCTTGCATTAGGCATGACAAGCGTTGCAGCCCCACACCACTCGACAGACACATGAAGCCGCACTGGTGGGTCCCTCCAGAATTACTGGGAATACCGGGGCATACCTGTAAAAATACATCCATTCTGTATTGTGTTATATTGGCCTAAGCACACACACATTGAAACGCGCGATTGCGCTTCCCGAACTCCATCCTCGTTGTCTTGCTCACTTTACAGGTTTTCATTCCTAACGCGGTAAAGATTCACAAAGTCACCACTCTGAAAGCTCTTCCAACATGCCCCTGCAGAGGAATTCTAAATCTGCTAAGTACATTGTTTATCTTTAACTTAGAGCCTTGAAGAACTGACACAAGCATAGCTAATCTGTAGATTAGGTGCCTTCCTGTCTTACTGACTTTCTTCACTTTCTGTGGCTAATTATGAATGTGCGTCTTGTTGATTAAAAGATGCACAATTCATGCCATGTGTAGTCCTGAAAGACTGAGCTACTGAGTCGAAATGCAGACTGACTTTTTAGTCTTGAAACAACATAGATAATGAATCACAAGGAATGTTACCTTGTGTTAGGAACACAATATACTCCTACACCCCACTCTGCTCTTTTCCCAGAAAGTAAATTGTCTGAGAGATGACGCAGAGCGCTGCAACATGTGTTGCCATAGCAAAATACTGTCACGCCTGTGCCACTGGCGCACACATTGGCAACCATCATGGATGATATGGTACTCGTTTATCTTCTTAATACTCTTTAAACAACCCCTATTCACATTTTCCATTTGTACGACATTGGTACTTTCCTATTTACTTCAGCTAACTACATGTACCATAATGGCCCTTGATACAACTATCAATTCCTGGCCATTCTCCTTCGTCAGTATTGGAACCACAATCCCCAGAAGCCCTAGCAATCAGTGCTGCTTCCACCATCTCAGGACCAGAGAGGGAGGAGGCATATTATCTTCAAGTGTGCTGCTCCAGGTGCTGCCAATTAGCCTGCCTCAGTACAGGGCAGGGCTGTATTGAAGCAGCTGGCTGCAGGAGCTCAGTCTCTTGCATCAAGAGTCCTCCCAGCCCCTTTTTACCCTTTGACTCGAATTTGTATACTGTTCCTTTTGCTGCATTTTCCTGCTTTGATCCAGTGCTCTTTCGGGGCTTCCTGCCTTGCAGTCTGCTACACTCTGCTTCCTACAGCCCTATCCTTCTGGGCTCCCTGCCTCACAGCCCTGCTCCTCTGGGCTCCCTGCCTTGCTGCCTGCAACCCTCCTCTGCCTACATCCCTGGTCCTCTGGGCTCTCTGCCTCACAGCCCTGCTCCTCTGGGCTCCCTGCCTTGCAGCCTGCAACCCTCTGCTGCCTAAAGCCCTGGTCCTCTGGCTCCCTGCCTTGCAGCCTGTTACACTCCGCTGTCTTCAGCCCTAGCGTTCTGGGCTCCCTGCCTTGCAGCCTACAACCCTCAGCTGCCTACAGCCCTGGTCCTCTGGGCTCTCTGTCTTGCAGCCTGTTACATTCCGATACCTACAGCCCTAGCCTTCCGGGCTCCCTGCCTCGCTGCCCTGCTCCTCTGGGCTCCCTGCCTTGCAGCCTGCAATCCTCCGCTGCCTACAGCCCGGGTCCTCTGGGCTTCCTGCCTTGCAGCCTGCTACTCTCTTCTGCTTTCAGCCCTGACCCTCTGGGCTCCCTGCCTCAATGCCCTGGTCCTCTGGGCTCTCTGTCTGCCGCCTACTACAGCTCTCAGTCCTGCTCCTCTGCACTCTCTGCCTTTCAGCCTACTACAGTCCTCTGCAATCCACTACAGTTTTTCTGCACCTTGGGCCGTCCGTTACTGCAGCCCTGCTTCCTTGTTTGCAGCCCTCCTATTCCCTGGCTGCTGCTCCCTTGCTCTCTTCCTTGTTTGCAACCCCTTGTACTTGATCCCTGTCCTTCTCTTGCTTGAGTCCTCTGTCCTCCCCTTTAGTTTACTCATTTCTATTGTACTGTTTTTTCCTTCATTCCCTTCTGCTAGATTTCTCTTAGACTTCCTTTTCCCTGGTTATTTCTGTTCTTGTCTCTCTTGTGTCTTATGTTGATCCTTTGTACAGAGCTTGACTGTTGGTTTCCGGCAGGCAACCTCTGCCCCTTTCCTTGTCACGTTTTCAGTGTTACAGACACCCACAGCTGTTGTTCCCAGCCAATGAGCATACAGAGTGGGCCCCTGTAATAGTAATGTGTGCTGAAGGCTGGAGTTTCCAAAGGTCCATGGAACACTCTTTTCCATTTCTGCATACACCCCAAGAGGGAATCCAGTTTGTTTGTATCTTTGTATTTCCTGCCCCTTTCTGTTCACAACTACAGTTGCCTACTTTTCTTTCTTGTTGAGTTTCCTGCTGTGTGTGTACTTGTCTGTCACCTTACATCAGTACAGCCACCCAAACCCTACCTGGGGGCCCTGTGCCACTCTTGACAGAGTGCCATCCTTGACAAATATCCATGTTCAAAGTCATGAACCGTCATCACATGATGGAGTAGAACGAATTCACCATGTTGTTAGATATGTATAAAATACGCTTGCTCCTCCATGCCTTTGCTCACCTTCTCTGTGCCTATACACATGCATTGATGAATTTGGGTCCGCTAAAGCTATAATAAACTGTTATTATATATATTTGTTCGTGACTGGTGTGTCTTCATTTTTTTCAGTATCCTCATGTTTGGGACTAACAGGTGGCACCTGGTACATGGGCTCTCCTGATAATGACCCATTGTGATTTGCGAGGACAGGGTTGACGGACCGAGCTCAGTGAGTATCAGGGGCCCCTGCACCTTGAGACGTGCTTCCTCGCAGACTGCTACTTGAGACCTCTGTTCGCCACATTTTGCCCAGTGGTCGTCACGGCGAGAGATTCCCGGACTAGAGGCTTTTTGGGAAGACTGCCAGCCACGTCGGGGGTTCGTTCGATTTGATGGGGGAACTTTCTTTGATACTTTGATTTAGAATCAGTTGAGTCTGTTTTAAACTGACAGTACTTGATATTTGTTTTGTTTTGGTAAATATCTTACGTGTAACATCTTGGTCAGGTAAAACTGTCTTTTTCAGAAATGCCTGGGTTAAGTAAGTTGTCATCTTGTTGGACAACACTATGTTGCAGGAGTTGACAACCAAATCTTTTGGAACACTGTCAAACGGCGCCACCCGAAGTGTCACCGTCATATGATATGTATCTAAAATTTGGTTTAGGAGCTATAGTGTTCAATAGTATTTGGCATCGTCAAACCAGACATGAACCATAACTTCAATGGCCAGATTTGGGAAGTTTTGAGTGGTCTAGAATTCAGCATCTAGAGTCTGTATTGTTGCGCAAGAAAGCGAGGCCTGCTGCTTTTGAGGTTGTTAGGGACTGGCAAATGGAAGCCACCCAACGCCTCAAAAGCAGAGAGAAACATGCACGTATACACATTACACAACCTGGAAAGGCTTTAGTACATGATCAGCAATAGCAAGAAGAAGTCATTAGGAGTATGGATAGGGGGTTTCAATTAGAAGTGCAGAAAATGTACCCATCAAAAGAATTGCATGCACTTCATCGCCTCCATAAGTACCGCCACAGCCGCAAGCACAGCCACCGTTACCTGTACTAGCCACACGTTCTTATGACTTTCTATTGCCACCTAGTGCATATGACTTACTCCTACTTTCGTTAATGACTACTTCTACTACTCCACTTTTGACACCTGAGAATACCACTAGCGATAAGAGAGTTGTAACACGAAGCACGATACCTCCTGCACATAAAAGGGAGTTGCGGGTTGGGCAGAAACGTATATGGAAGGAGGTGACGAAGCAGCCACCTCGGGGTCTGTAGCAGACCATGGGGGTATCCCTGAACAGAAAGTATTGATAGAACCAATGGGATTTGGGGTTTGAGGTTTGGGGGCGATTTAACTGATTCAGCTGTTCCTCAGGAAGTGCGCGAACATGTGTCAAAATAATTTTTCTTTAAACATGAACTTGATCGCTTACACCAAATACAATTGGACCAAGGTACACGACAGACATCGTACGTGCAGAAAAATGTTTTGCCTCCACCGAAACCAGTTAGTGAAGAAATGCGCATATGCACGAGAGACCCTCTTAGATGGATCCCAGATGTCTCCATGTCACCTATCGAGGTTCATGACACATTTAGCCAATATTCTCCAACTATGCAAAGAAAGGTATTACAAGTTAAGGTAGAATATCTACAGGATGAATGTTTGAGGAGAAAATTGTGTTGTTCCGCTGATATTATGGTAATTTACAAACGCGTGTTTTGTGCTGACACCGCGCTAACTTCATTGTCACTTGATTTGGCTTTACTCCTTAATAAACAATCAGAGTTTCCCACTGTACAGTTGCCTATGAGAGAGGTCCCTCCGACTATTGTGCCGAAGGTAGAGATACCTGGTGTAAATGGAGCAGCTGCCACAACTATTCCAGTGCATTATATTTCACAATTTGTTCATGTTCCGTTCTCACGACAGGAAGTAAACACTCTTAAGCAGTCTATCCCAGACATTAGAAAGAATCATACAGGATTCTACAAAGAAATAGAATCTGTTCTGAATTTGTCAGTTTTTCACTTTAGGTGACATCGACTTATTATTCTCTGTGAATTTGCCAGCAGACATATGGAAGCAAATTAGGACGTAGATCATCAACTTGCTATGGACGATACTTGGGTTGAACTAGAACTAGCTGATAGGTCTAGGACGGCTGGGGAAAAACCACCTCAGAGCACATTAATGTTACCGAACCACATTGTGACTAAACTTAAAACTTTAGTGCCTGAAAAGAGAATTATTTGGGATAAATGAACCGCATGCATGCAAAGGAAGACAGAGGTAGCAACCAAGTTTTTCAATAGGTTTGGACAAGTACTTTCCGATTTCAGTGGCCAAGATTTGAGTACGGAACCTGGAAAGAGATTGTTGACAAATTTGTGCAGGGTTTATTGCCTGACATTCAGTCACAGATCACTGCCTCTGAAAGTGCATGGCTGGCTAAGTTGCGATCTGAGGTTCTACATATGGTTTAGTATTACGAGAACAGAGTTAACAATGAGAAAGAGAAAATTGAGAAGAAAAAGGGATATTTAAAAACTAGGGTACTTTTTCAGCAAATTATGAGAGGACCACGGGGGACAATGCACAACCGAGAGGACCATTCATGCCGCAAACAGGGCCTGTTCATATGAACCAATGAACATATTGTAAGCAAGAAGGTCACTGGAAGGCACAATGTCCGATCCTCCTGCAGAGAGCGAATGGTACAATCGGTAGAAGATCGAGAGCATGCAATGGCATGCCCTGTCCGAATAGGAATCAATTTGCTCAGAATCAACAGAACCAACCAGAGGATAACAATACGGGTAATCAGGGGGGCCAGCAACAAAATACTGGGAATATGAACACTTTCGGCAATACACACTCAGTCCTAAGCAGAGTCTGGAACCTATTCCTATTCCCGTAGATCAGGACCCTACATAGAAATGAAAGTCGGCAATAGAGCGCATGTTTTTCTAGTGGACACATTGATCATCTGTGGGTTCCGGACATCCCACTGTCAGGGCAGAATAATGCTTCCGTAGGGTTTTCTGGTACTCCAGTATTTCTCTGTGCCAATAGCTTTGGGTCTATTCACTGACTCATCTCCATTTTTATTGACTACGAATTGTGGTGAGAATCTGCTGGGATTAAATCTGTTAAAGAAATTGCATGCAGTGATTTACTGCTCGCCAGACGGAGTGAATTTGACCATTTCACCCCAGCTGAATTCCACTTCACAATCTATGACGTTGCCTTAACAAGTGAATTACAACAAGTGCCTATGCATTTATGGGCTGTAAACGACAATGATGTAGGGATACTGAATGTTGAACCTGTACGAATAATATTAAAGTCCGGTATTACATTATCCCACAGTATAATGTATCTGTTGAGTGTGCACAAGCACTTAAATGTTTTGTTTCTGATTTAATGCATCAAGGTTTATCGAAGAGATTTCTGGTAGTACATACAATAGCCCGGTTTTGCCTGTTTATAAGAAAGGTGACAATGCATTACCCTGCCGTTTTGTTATCGATTTTCACTTGATTAACAAGGTAGTAGCACCACAGTTTCCTATTGTCCCTGACATCACCACCATCTTGACTATGAATCCTACTACGGCTACGCATTTTTCTGTTATCAACTTGAAGAACGCATTTTTTAGCGTACCCATTCTCCCGGACAGTAGATACTTGTTTGTATTTTCCCTTGGCTGGCGTTCTTTTACTTTCACACGCATACCACAAGGATATATGGAGAGTCCCAGCATTTACAGCAGAGCCCTTAAGGAACAACTCGATATGCTTGAATTGCCTTCCACTTGCACACTGATACAGTACATTGATGACCTGCTTATTGCTGCCACCTCAGAGAGCGCTTGCAAGGAGGGCACTGTTTTATTATTGAAGCATCTAACTGAGCATGGCCATAAAGCATCTTTGAAGAAGTTCCAGTATTGTCAACATGAGGTCGCCTACTTAGGCTATCTCCTGTCGTTGGAGGATAGGCGCCTTGTGCCTGAACGCATACAAAACATCTCTGGCATGACTGTTCCAAATACACAGAAAGAAGTTAGGGCCTTTATCGGCATGGCTTCGTATTGTAGGCAATGTATTCAGAATGTTTTACTTTTGATTAAGCCAATGTTGGCGTTAACGAGGAAGGATGTACCTTTACCGTTACCTTGGGATACAGTTTGTCAAGAATCTTTTGATCTGCTCAAAATGGCATCATGTTCAGTGCCAGTATTAGGCACACCAAACTATAAAAAATAATTTGTTTTATTTGTGCATGAAAGGAATGGATGCGCGTTTGCTGTTTTGACACAGGAACATGGAGGAAGAAGCAGACCATGCAGCTATTTTTCCTCCACGTTAGACTCTGTTGCATGCTCTTTGCCTAAATGTCTTATGGCTGCAGCTGCTGCCTCAGTGAAACAAAGTGAGGGTATGGTTTTGGGTCACTCCTTAACTGTAATGGTACCTCACTTAGTAGATGTTCTATTGAATAGAACACAAACTCAACATCTCACATCTGCCCGACTCACAAGGTATACATTTATCCTATTTGCACCTCACATCAAAGTTAAGAGATGCTGTTCTTTGAATCCGGCTAAATCTTTGCCTCCTCTGAATGAGGATTGCACTAATAATGCATCCCATGACTGCTTGTATGTTACTGAACAGGATACTAAAGGCAGGATCGATTTGAAAGACACACCATTGACATCTCCTGATGGAGAGCTATTCTGCAATGGGCTATTCTGCAATGGTTCTTGTTTTAAACTGCCTGATGGCAATTTCACTTCTGACCATACAATCACCACTTTAGACAATGTTATCGTAAGCAAGAGAATTCCACACAACTCTGCCCAGGCTGTGGAGATAGTTGC
Source organism: Ambystoma mexicanum (assembly GCF_040938575.1). Taxonomy (NCBI): domain Eukaryota; kingdom Metazoa; phylum Chordata; class Amphibia; order Caudata; family Ambystomatidae; genus Ambystoma; species Ambystoma mexicanum. Next base: position 936,195,983 of record NC_090933.1, on the reverse strand, counting down.
CTCGACTAGAGCTTGTGAGTTATCCCAGGGGCTGAGTGTAAATGTTTATACTGACAGTCAGTATGCCTTTGGAGTAGCTCACAACTTTGGAAGATTATGCGCTGAAAGGGGATTCTTAACATCTCATGGTACAAAGATGCAACATGGTCCTTTGATAGTACAATTGTTATCCGCATTGGCCCTTCCCAAATAACTAGCAATAATGAAATGTGCAGCACACCAGAGGGTGACTGACGACATTGGAAAAGGAAATGCATTTGCAGACAAAATAGCAAAACAAACTGCCACCGACCCACACTCAAGAATGTATGTGTTAGATTCTGATAGGTGGGATGCGGAAACTGGGATGATGGAGGAGGGCGTTAGAAATGTAAAGGCGATTCAGGCTGAAGCCATGAAGGAAGAGATTGAGTTTTGGGCTTCTGGACCTGCAGAGTTGGATAATGAAGGTTGTTGGGTGGACCATGAGAAAAAGAAGTGGATGCTGCCCAACGCATATGTAACAGTTGTAGTTACTATGGCACATGGGCCAGCCCATGTTAGTGCAAAGAGTATTTGTAAGCACTTAGATCCAGTATGGTACAATGACAACATTCCCAAAATTCCAGAACGATTAGTTCAGAACTGTATGATTTGTCTACAACACAACATTGGTAAGGGAACACCAGCACCCAAAGGTAGTTTTGGACCTCCCTCTATGCCATTTGAAGTGATTCAATTTGACTTCATCGAGATGGAGCAATGCCAAAACTACAAGTATGTGTTAGTAGTGATATGCGCCTTTAGTAAATGGGTTGAAGCTTTCCCTTTGAGAGATAACACTGCCATATAATAATAATAATAATAATAATAATAATAATAATAATAATAATAATAATAATAATAATAATAATAATAATAATAATAATAATTTGGCATTTATATAGCGCTACGAACCCTCAGGTATCTGAGCGCTGCTTATTATGACCCACGGTATGTGGTGCTCATTATCAACCTCGGAAGGATGAAAGGCTGAGTTTTGCCCCGCCGGGATTCAAACCTGCGTTAGCAAGCTCTGCACAGATGTCAAAGCAAGTGCACTACTTGCTGTGCCAATTGACCGACTGCAAAAGTAATGTTGAAAGAGTATTTCCCTAGATTTGGGTTACCCAGAGTAATTTGGTCCAATAATGGAACACACCTTATACCATCTATCATACTACAGGTATGCAAGGTGCTACAAATTGATAAATGATTTTATTCCGGGAGGCTCCTCAGAGTGCCGGTTTGGTGGAACGTCACAACAGTATCCTTAAGAACAAACTAGAAAAGGTGTGTGCACATAGTAAACTGAAATGGCCTGACGTCTTACCGTTAGCATTGCTGTCTATGAGAACACCGGCTCAGACAAGAACAGCACCTTCTCCCTATGAGATTGTTATGGGGAAACCTGCTAATATATGGAATGCACCTAGGCCTAGAAAACTGTTGGAGATAGAGTACCCATTATTAACTGATTATTGTGACCAATTGACTCAATAGTTGCATTTGATTCACCAACAGGTTCGAGCAGCTTGGCCCGAGAAATACGAAGGACCTGGTCATCGCATTCGACCTGGGGACTTCATGCTAATTAAGTACTTCGAGAGGAAGTCCTGTCTTGCAGCTCGTTGGAAAGGACCTTATCAGGTGCTGCTGGCTACTTAGACGGATGTCCAAGTCGAGAACAAGATGCACTGGATCCATGTGGCACACCTGAAACAAGTGCCAATGCCTTTACCCTACGACAGGTGGGTTAAGGTGGGGTTTGATGATCCTGAAACCAAGTGTGTACCTTTGAATTAGGGCACACATTCTGATCCTGAGCATAATTATGTACAGAAACAACTTGAGAATTCATCACTTTCTTCAGATTCAGATCCCTTGTTCACTAACCACTCTGTATCTGGAGCAACGAGGTATAATCTTTGACCACAGAAATAGTTAGGGAATTACATTTTTGTAGAGTAGGAAAGTGTAGTATCTATACTGCACCCACAAGAAACCAATTACCTTCCCTCCAATCCCCCTAAAGATGGTTCAAGGAATTCCAGAGGGGGACAGAGTAAGAAGAAGACTACAAGCAAGATCGGCCACGTGGACAGGTGCCACCTACGGATGAACATATAAAGCCTGTTTCAGTAAGGCTTCTTAACGGACACTGAAAACTATGGCTATACTTGGGGCACGTAGAAATGAGAACATGGAAAGCATTGCCACTGGAAAGCCCATATCCAGAGGGATATGGTCCACGAGGGAGAAGTTAATAATAATAACAATTGTAGCATGTTTTGTAATCACATTGATACCTGTATTATGGTACTTGGAGAGTTCACATCTGCTTAGTATACTACTGCCTACTGTCAGCACCACTTTGTCTCCTCTCTATGTACACTCACACACTCTTCGTCCACTTGATCTCAAACACAGGGAAGGATATCATAATAATACACTCATACAGGTAATGAATGCCACTCATGCAATATTTATCAAACCTAACTGCTGGGTATGTTCTCACCTACTACAACACGGTGACAAAGGTCTGGGATGGTATATAAATCCGCTCACACTATCAACTTCTTGTGATGCATCATTTAGAGCTCTATTCTTTGGGAAATGGATCAATAGTGCCACTGGCAACTTGGATGCAACTAACATCAATGTATTCGACTCACCAGTTCTGTTACCTCTAGGGTGTGCTGTCTTTGCGAATAAAAGTACGACCTACACTGCCTCCACTAAAAGCTCCGATAAAAATGCTAGACTCTACCAATCCATGATCTCATTTAGGATGTCACCAGTAGGAATCAGGGAAGCAATTCCACCATCCCACAACAGTAGTCATGATCCTGACACAGTTCAATTCTGTCTGTGGAAAGAAGGTTCCCGGTATATGGGCACGTATGATAAATGTGTACACCCTGCAGTTTTGGTGAACGAGTATAGGGCCTTATACATTGGGGGATCCATTTATTTTGCCTGTGGAAAGGAAGCTTATCCAAGGTTGCCTAAATATTGGAAATGTACTTGTTATCTGAGGATATTATTGCCAGGAGTTTATGTCACATCCACTGCAGACATGCTGAAGTATCACCGTAGGCGGGGAATAGATGATGACACCCCTCTCCGGGTATTGGGAGATGTAGAAAAAGCAATGGTTCCTTTTTGGGGCCAAATCATAACCTCATGAGATATTTGGTGATTGGCTAGAGTGTTAGAAAACACTATCAATGAAACAACTGACATTCTGTTCAACATGACATTAGAACAAAGAGTGATTAAGTTAGTAGCTCTTCAGAATAGGATGGTTTTAGACGTCATGTTAGCTGAGCGTGGTGGTGTATGCAAAATGGTCGGGTCCGCGTGTTGTGTGTACGTACCTTACTCCTCCCCTATGGTGTTCCAAGCAATCAAAAGGTTGCATATACTGGGCTCTGAAGTTTATGCCCCTGAAGGGGATTGGGACATTGCAACATGGGCTTGGAACATGCTTAGAACTTGGAGTTGGAAAATCTTCTCAGCACTTGCTATTATCATTGGGGCAATTTTGTTCTGCTGCTGCTGCATACAATGCTTGCCTGATCTAGGCTCTCCATTAGGTAATTGTTGTTCTAGATCTCTGATGAGACTAAAACCTGGTCTTCATATTCCTGTAAATATGACTAATGCCTTGATCATGCAAGATGTCGCTATCAAACAGTTTATGGCTATCAATGTATATGACAGTGACGACTCTGGTTGTTCTGATGATGATGATACATGGTCACATAATACTAGCAATGTGTTGGCTTGGGACAAAAGGAGGATTTGTAAAAATACATCCATTCTGTATTGTGTTATATTGGCCTAAGCACACACATTAAATCGTGCGATTGCGCTTCCCGGACTCCATCCTGGTCATTTTGCTCACTTTACCGGATTTTCATTCCTAACGCAGTAAAGAATCAGAAAGTCACCCCTCAAAAACCTCTTCCAACATGCCCCTGCACAGGAATGCTAAATCTGCCGAGTACATTGTTCATTTTTAATTTCGAGCCTTGAAGAACTGACACGAGCGTAGCTAATCTGTAAATTAGTTGCCTTCCTGTCTTCCTGCCTCTGTTCACTTTCAGCGGCTAATTATGAATGTGCATCTTGCTGATTAAAAGAAGCACAATTCATGCCATGTTTAGTCCTGAAAGACTGAGCTACTGAGTCGAAATGCAGACTGACCTTTTAGTCTAGAAACAGCATAGATAATGAAGCACGAGGAATGTTACCTTGTGTTAGGAACAAGATATACTCCTACACCTCACTCTGTTCTGTCCCAGACAGTAAATTGTCTGAGAGATGAGCGGGAGAGCTGCAACATGTATTGCCATAGCGAAATACCCATGTTCACTAGTTATGAACCGTCATCACATGATGGAGCAAAACAAATTCACCATGTTGTTAGATATGTATAAAATACACTTGCTCCCCCATGCCTTTGCTCCCCTTCACTATTCCTGTACACATGCATTGATGAAATTGGGTGAGCCCAGTCTAACTCACAAGAATGTAGACTCTGTCCAGAGAACCACCAACTTGAATCCATCAGACACCTGTTGTTGTCCTGTCCAGCAACGCTAGAAGTAAGAAGCGCCTACCTTCTACCTTTGTTTTCTACTTGTGATCTTTGTGAGGAAGAAGCTTGGTGGGCTTGCCTCACCTCTGGAGAAAACACTAGATGGACTATCGCAGGAGTCAAGATTTTAAACGCTGCTTTTGAGAAAATCGAATCCACAGAAAAATTGAACAAAAATTGAGTGAGCTCCGTACAGTTTTAATCATACACAGTGAACTTCAGTCTTCATCCTTGTAAAAGCTTAAATGTGGCTATATGCAAGCAATAAAAAAAAGCAATGTTAATAAGCAAAGTGAGCATTGTAAACAGTTAATCAGACATTGTCGCTCATTATTGAAACTGTGAAGTGAAATATTGAGAACAGTGAACCTGTATATAAAGAAAACCTTACAACCAAAGCATCATAGATTTTTGTCAAATAAGCTGAAACAGTGTATATGTTTCCTAGCAGGAGAGTGTACTGGGAAGCTTGTGTTGGTCATTGCAAGTGAAAGCTAACAAAACTGTCCATGGTGATGAAATAAGAAACAACAGTAGAGGCAAGAAAGGTGTATCGGTTGTGGGACCTGTAATGGTGGACTGTGTGGTCCAAGAACAGCACCTAGACTGAATACACTCTCCTAAAGGCAAGCCACTTGGTGATGGAATAAAGGAAAGGCCTCTAAAAAGTGAAACCAAGGAATTGAACTAATACATTTGTGAAAGGTAACCGAACTGAAGAGCTGGGAAGTGTCCCAAGGAATTGAGTTATTTTGGAACATTGAAAATCCTGTGGAACTGTGATAGACTTGAAAGCTTGGGGAAGAGCACCTCTCTTTTGTGAAGTAAACTCTTTGAAGCTTGGGGAAGGGAAACCCTCTTTTTGTGAACTGAACTGTTGCAACCTTGGGGAAGGGAAACCCCTTTTCCATCCAAGAGCTGGAAGAAGATTTGAACTTTCTTTTTAACACTTTTTATTTGATGCTGACATCCCTACATAGTGTATGCAATTACACTTGAGGGCAAGTCTAGGTTTTGGACACAGACAGACATTTGCTTTGGACTACCTGAAACAGACTATCATTAGTTTAAGTTAGTTAGGGAAATCCCACCTTAGTATAGGGCAAGTTAGGCTGTTTTCCAACCCTCAAGTTAATACAAGTTTATCAATAAAAATGTAATCAGTTGTCTGTGTCTACTTCATGCTCACTTCACAGTGTACAAATAACACAGCCAAGCAGTTCTTATCATATACCTATCTGACCTTCGTGGGACACTCTTCACCATCCTCAGGGAACTCGAGTCCCCGTCCACACCCTCAGAAACCTGTGTGAAAGATGCAGACTGGTGCGAGAGGATCCAGAAAGCCCTGGCCGACAAAGTAACCATGCTACAATCCAAAATAGTACAGAAAAAGCTCAGCCAAGCCAAAAATAAAAATACTCCGCCATCAACGCCCTCTTCCGAAACCCCAACCTGCCATCCCTTCTCCTTCTCCCCAATATCTACGGAAGAAGTGGAAAGCATCATCAAAGGCCTCAGGCCTTCCAGATGCGAAGGGGACTCATGTCCAGCTTCCATCATCCAGGAAGGTGCCAACAATTTGGCCACTTTCGTAACTGCCCTAATCAATGCATCCTTCAAATCAAGCTCATTCCCTAGCAGCCTCAAGGAGGCTTGGGTCATGCCTCTACTAAAAAATAAAAAAAACTAGACCCTAACAACCCAAACAACTATAGGCCAATTACCACCGTTGCCTACATCCTAAAAATCTTAGACAGAGTGGCCTACCTGAAAATTCAGAACCACCTGGAAGAGAACAACCTCCTGGGCCTTAGACAATCGGGCTTCAGACCAAGGCACGGAACAGAGACAGCCCTCCTGGACCTAAAAATCCAGATGGACGAGGCTAAAGGTAAGGGCAATCTAGCCATTCTCCTACTGCTAGATCTTTCTGCAGCCTTTGACCTTGTCGACCATCAGATCCTCACAGAACATCTGACAGCATCTGTGGCTTTCTCCAACCAGGCGACTGCCTGGATCCAGTCCTTCCTAGCCAACTGAACCATCCGGTCTTCTCCCCTGGGGCCTCAGCCCGCCCCATCCCCATCCTCTGTGGCATACCTCAAGGTTCGTGCGTCTCGCCGACCCTGTACAATATCTTAACCAAGTTATTGTTCAACCGCCTTGACAACCTGGGCATCACATACACAAACTATGCTGATAACACCCAGGTTCTCATCACCTTATCAGGGTGCTATGAAGAGGATTCCACAAAGATCAACAATCTTTACCTGGAGATACAGGCCTGGATGGCAGAGCACAGCTTATGCCTCAACAAAGAGAAAACTGAGCTCGTTTTTGTCGGCTCCCAACCACAGCTAAACAAACTAGACCCCTGTTACGCCTCCATCAACATAGACGGTAACCTTACCCCTGTGGCCAAAGAAATAAAAACTCTAGACTCCACTCTCTCGCTCAAAAGACAGGTGAATGCAACAGCCTCAGCCACAGTTTATACAAATAAGGTCATCAACACCTGCAAACCCTTCCTCTCTCCGTCCAGCTGCATAACCCTAGCCAGAGCACTAGTGCTCTCAAAAATTGCCTATTGCAACACTCTCTTTCTCGGCACCTCAGAACGCAATCTGAACAAATTGCAGGTGCTTCAGAACAATGCCCTCAAAGCTGTCCTGAGTATCCCACGATACGCTCACATCTCCAGCATCAGACAAGATGCTCATTGTCTCACTGTACGAGACAGAATTACTCTCAGATCCCTGGTTATCGTCCACAAATGCCTCTCTAACGATGCCCCCAAATACTTGCCAGACAAGTTCTCTAAACACACCTCATCCAGACCAACCAGAACATCATACTCACACTGCCTATCCGTCCCCGAATTCTCCCTAAAAAAAGCAGGCTTCCAGCTTCCCGGTCCTAGCCGCCAAAACATGGAACGCTATACCATTGAACCTTAGAGCAGAACCATCCTTTTGGACTTTTAGAGCCAAAACTAAATCATGGCTCACCAACAAGAACTCCACCGCCATCTGACTTTCTTTGCACTGTACCTGTCTACTGTCGACCACCCTGTAACCCGGTCAAATGCACTTATTTTTATTCTACTGTATGTCCATACCATGTTGTAACCTCCTCTAAGTCTCCGGGGCCCAGTTACCCCAGGGTTCAGCACACGGTATAAATCAAGAAACTAAACTAAACTAAACTCACCTTGCTAACCCATCCCCAAATCCACCCCTAACATCTCCCTTTGCCACCCCTTTGCCACATTGATCCTTATCTGTCTCTGAACCTCCACTTCCCCACACACCACTGCACCAAACTGGTCATGTGCGAATACAACACACTTGCCATTCAAGATGTGTGTTACGTTTGGGACTTGGCGTGTGGGAAAGCAGGGTTGAATGTTTTTTCAGTGGAGCAAGAATGAGAGGCAAGGTATAAACCATTTAGGCATTTGTTAAATGGCTTAATTGTATGCTCTTGGGGACTCAAAAATGTCCCTATCACATTACATTAACCAAAAGCATTCAACAGAATAGTTATCAAAATATGTTTAAGAGATTTCTATTCTCTGTCTAAGTTAGTGCTTACCATTAGATCCTTGACATTCCTTCAGAGAATAATAATTGGTCCACGGCTTGATCCTGCAACAATCTTGATGGCCAGAAGAGTGCCGTGGGTAGAACCTCAGACCAAACAATTTTGGGGAATTGCATTGCTCTTACACTAAACAGTCCTACAATCATGTAGGGGACTCCTTTGCTACAGCTTGTCACAAATTCGGGAAGGCAATGGGATTGTACTTTGTCCTCTTTTGCATATTTCTCCTATAGCACATAATTCTGCACACTCTTACTGTGTACCTTTAGTTAGAGGCCTACGCATAAATTAATGGCCAGGTCCCATTTATCTGATGCCTTTGGGTGTCACCTTGTCAGTACAACCCATAGTAGAGTCTAAATCAATGATGCTATTGCCCCAATGGGTGCCCATATTGACTATTGCAGAACCTGTTGCAGCACCCACAGTGATACAGATAATGGGACACATAGACATTGATATAGCCCAGATGTTAGTAGTGTACTGCTACATTGTCGCAAGAGGAAAGAACTTTCAGTCTATCCACAAAGCACATGGGAAAGAAGAATTTGGTAACAGCCAGGCGAATTAAGATGTTTATCTGGAAAGTGGCATGTCTAGCTTCTAAATTCAACCATCCATACTAGTGGAAAAATGATATATTCCTTTGCAGGAATCTTAGACAACGGAATCTTTGAGTCTCTGTGGATTTGTATTGTATAATTTAAATGGTTCCCCGAATAACAAAGGCCGCAATTAAGTAGGCTTGGACTCTTATCTTTCTAACTAATTTTCACATGAAGTTGAAAGTTGCTAATTAGATTTGGATGAGATTATCACTTCTCTTAACTTCCCTGGACTATGCCCCCATATATTTGATGAATTCATACAACACCACTGCCGAATCCACTACTACCACCCTGTTAGTTAAGATACAGCACCTATTGGTATCACTTATGGATAGCAATATGGAGAGCGATTTGGTATGCAGGAAAACATTTGTGTTTTTTTTCCGATGACTGCAAAGGACAGCAGTGATGAGAGATTAGAGGAAGGATCAGCTTGTAACCCTTGCAACAGTCCTAATGAGGCAAGTTCCATATTAACATCACCATCCTGTTGGGCTAGCACTGACGAGAATGGGTTGACTCTTACGGCCACCAAGAGGGCTCTTCAATCTCCTCAGGCCAAAGGGTTAACCAAGGGAGTCCCGACTAAATGTGATGCCCGGCATTTATGTTTAGGGATTGAGTCATTATGTGACAATGGTCTGTGTATAAAGGTTGACAGCCATATCAACAACAGACAATATACTGGTGGAATTCCACAATGGGTCATCCCTTCATAGAGTAACATTACACATTTACTCCAAATTGGTATTTCTACTGTTAAAGGAAGCACATGAAGCTTTATTGTAATGGGATTACAACATTGAAACGTGACTTACACTTGATAGATAGGTAAGTGGTACGCTCACCTGGTCTCTGAGGGGACGTTGGGGCACAGTTGCAGCCCTCCCTGGACCTGGCTCCAGTGGGTCTGGCTTCTTCCCCTGCTCCTGTGTTGTGGACTGTGCTGGTTGTTGGTACTGTCCCTGCAAGAATACGAGAGGACGTGAGAATGCTCTGATATGGCTGTGGTCTCCCTCAAACCCTTCTTCCCAGAATATGGTGAGCATGCGCCTACCCATATAGTCTCACCTGTTTAATTATGATGGCAAGCTCTCCATCCTGCTTCTCACTGCAGGGGCGCTTTTAGTTAGACCTAGTTTCTTCACTGGTCCATGTGTGTGGCAGCCCAGACCGGCTGTGGCTGAACCAATTCAACGGTAAGTATCCTTCGATAATGATTATTGTCCGTATTGTTTTGTAATGTCTTTTTCCTTGATTATTGTCCGTATCTCTTGTAATATCTTTCCTTCTCCCCAATAGGTGATGTGAGGGCCAGCGGGATTGCGGTGCAAGAAGCAAGCCCCAATGGAGAACAGGGGAGTTCACAATGTCCCAATAAGTGGTAAGTTTGGCTCTTAGGTCAAGCGCCAGGATTGGTTTGCGTGCGACCTTAGCGTAATGTCTTTATAGTTTTTCTAACCTTGTTTGTCCTTTTCTCCTGCAGGGATGGCCTGGCGAAGTCAGTCTGGAATGCTGTTATCCGAAGATCTGCCGGCGGGTGAATGTTGCCTGGATCCGCAAGGATTCTGGCCGGAGTAAGTGTTGAGGCTGGGAGCCGGGATCAGGTAAGGATGCGCTCCGACTGCGGTTGCTGCTGGAATCAGGTAAGGATACGCTCCGATTGCGGTTGCTGCTGGAGTCAGGTAAGGATGCGCTCCGATTGCGGTTGCTGCTGGAATCAGGTAAGGATGCGCTTCAGGCGATGGTTATTGCTGGAATCAGGTAAGAAGCGCTTCAGGCGGCGGTGAGCGTTACGCTGCTATAAGCAGACTAACGCGAAGCGCTTGCATGCGGGTGTCACAGGCTTAAATAGCCTGGTCCCAGACATGCCCATTTGTACTGACTTGTGCCCCACCCTGCCACTCCCAGAAGATGCTGCACGTGCAGCCCAATGCACTCCTATGGCCACGCCCGACCTGGAGGCACATGGAGGCCCTGCAGGGGAGAAAATAGCACGTGCACCAGAATAAAAGTGTGAAGAGCACACTTTCTCATGAGCCTTGCACCAAAGGTGCCAGGACTGGGTCCAACTGGACCCTTTATGTAGTGGAGCTTGTGGTTCCTGCCTTGTGGCCATGACAGCACTCCCCCTCAAGGCCCCTCTCACGGGTGCTCTTCCTCCTGGTCCTGGCTTGGTGGGGTTGTCAAAGAGGAATTGTCTGATTAGTCGTGGGTCATGGATGAATTCACTAGGTTCCCATGTATGGTCTTGAGGTCCATAACCTTTCCAGTCTATAAGGTAGTACAGTTTAGATCAAGAATTGTTTTGACTTTGTATTCCTGTTCTCCTTCTATGATGTCGGGTGGTGCCTCAAGCCGAGTATCTGGTTTCATTGGTTTCAAGAGAGAAACATGGAACACCGGATGAATCTGCATATTAGATGGTAAATCCAATTTCATGGCAGCAGGGTTAATGATGGCTTTGATGGGGTAAGGTCCCAGGTACGTTGGACGGAAGGCTCGTGGTCCTTTCAAGGGAATGTTCTTGGACGCCAACCAAACCTTATCCCTGACTTGATAATACGGAGCCTCTCTTTGGTGTCGGTCTGCACATTTTTTCTGTTGTTCTTTGGCTCCGGTCAGGTTTTCAGCTGCTTCTTTAAGGGTTCGAGTGATAGTCTTGTGCAAGGTTGTAACTGCTGTCATTTCCAATTCGTCAAGTGATTCAAAAGTGGACGTTCGAGGATGCTGACCATGCACTGTGTAGAATGGGGTCTGTCTGTTGCTAGTGTGGATGGAATTATTGTAGGCGAATTCGGTCAACCAGAGAATGTTTTTCCAGGACTCCTCAGTTTGTTGTAACATACACCTCAGGTATTGCTCCAAGGTCTGGTTGGTCTGTTCGGTTTGGCCATCGGTTTGGGGATGATGACCCGTGGATAACCAGAGGTAAATTTTGGCTATTTTGCAGCACCTCCTCCAGAGTGCTGAGACGAATTGTGTTCCGCGATCTGAGATCAATACCGATGGGAAACCGTGTAGCATTTGCTCCAAAAACACAGTGGCAGTGGGAAGCCCCTTCAATTGAATAAAAGGGGCCATCTTGGAGAATAAGTCTACAATAACCAGGATCGTGTCCAACCCGTTGCAGGGAGGAAGATCGGTGATAAAGTCCATAGACAACGTATGCCATGGTGCTGGTGGTACAGTCAAGGAATGTAATAACCCTGCAGGACTTAACTTCTGAGATGTGTGTTGCACGCAGACACCACAGGTCGCAATGAATTGGGCAATGTCTTTTCTCCAGGTTGGCCACCAATAGTTCTTTTGTATTTTAGGCCGAGTCTTGGCAATCCCTGGATGTCCTTTCACTAATGATCCATGGTAGTTTGCTATTATCTGGTCTTGTAATTTCTTGTCCTGAATATATAGTATCCCTTGAAAATAGGGTAGATCATTTTCGATGGTGTATTGGTTTCCTCTAGCTAGCCACTCCTGTTGTGCTCTTTGGTTCATCCGAGATCAGAGATCGGTTTTCAAGTTATCCAAACAGGCGGTTGTGGCGATTTGGTTTTGGATCCACATTTTGGGAATGATGACCACAGGCTCAGATGTGGTGAAAGCTTCTTTGTCCTCACTCATGCGTGACAGAGCGTCGGCTTTCCCATTGCATACTCCTGGTCTGTAAGTAATGACAAAATCATATTCTGCAAAGAAGAGAGCCCAGCAAAGATGGCATGAGAATTGGGCCCTGGCAGTCTTCAAGTCTTGCAGATTACAGTGATCTGTGATAACTGTGAGCGTGTGTCTTGCTCCCAGAAGATAGTGTCTAACTTTTTTGAAGGCTCCTTTGATCGCTAGCAGTTCCATGTCAGTGATTGCATAGTTCAATTCTGGCACGGAAAACCTACGGGACCAAAATGCCCAGTGGGATGGGATGTAATTGCCCAGTGTTCGGGTCCTTTTGTGATGATACTTTGCGATAATACTGCTCCCATGGATACGTTGGAGGCGTCTGTTTCGACCACATATAGCAGGTCTGGTCGAGGGTGTCGAAGAACTGGTGCTGAGGTGAAAGCAAGTTTCAGTTCCTGGAAGGCGTTTTCTGCTTCGGGGACCAGAACAATTTCTTATTTTTTCTCAGTAGGGAGGCAATTGGATGAACTATTTGTGAAAACCTTGGAATAAACCAACGATAAAAATTGGCAAATCCCAGCACACTCTGTATTCCTTTGTTGGTGATGGCCATTGAAGGATAGCATCCACCTTGCATGTGTTCATGTATACTCCTCGTGGTGTGAGCATGAAGCCCAAAAACGTAACTTCTGTAACATGGAAGAAACACTTTTCTAATTTGGCAAACAGCCGATGCAGTCGAAGCTTTTCCAGAACTGCTCTCACATGGCCAAACATGATCCTCCTTGGATGTTGAGTAAATAAGAATGTCATCTATGTAGACGAGTGTGCAAATGTCCAATAATTCATGAAGCACATCGTTCATAAAGAATTGGAACTCCGCCAGGGCATTACATAATCCATACATAATCCAAAAGTCATGACCTGATACTCAAAAAGTCCATATTTGGTTCAGAATGCCGTCTTCCATTCGTCTCCCTTTTTAACTCTCACAAGGTGATAGGCTCCTCGTAGGTCCAGTTTTGTGTAAATTTGAACATTCTTAACCTGATCTAGAAGCTCCAGGATGAGTGGCAGGGGGTGTCTGTTCTTTACTGTGATTTGGTTCAGCGCTCTATAATCTATACAAGTTCTTAAGTATCCCTCTTTCTTTGGTACGATAAAGAGAGCCGAGGAGGCAGGGGACTTAGACGGGCGGATGAAGCCGTTAGCTAGGTACTGATCCAGGTAAGATTTCAGATGCTGGTTTTCTTGCTCAGTTAGAGCGTAAATTCGACTGCAGGGAATTTGTGCTCCAGACACCAGCTCGATCTGGCAGTCGTAAACTCTATGTGGAGGCAGGGTGTTCACTTGCTCCTTGTGGAACACATCCTGGTAATCCAGATATTCAGGGGGTAGGGAACCAGAGAGCCCCAGGATAGATTTCGTCTTGAGTTCCCGGCTCTTTGCATTTTTGTGGTAGCAGATGTTAGCGCATTCTCGAGGGAAGGTCAGCACTCGTTTTCGCCAGTCGATCCTAGGGTTGTGGGTTTCCAGCCAAGGCATTCCTAAGATTATCTGGAACTGAGGAGCTCCAATAAGATTAAAAGAGATGTCTTCCCGATGACCATCCTGACACATCAGCATGACATTTTCGGTAAGTTGCGTCACTTAGTGGGATGACAACTGAGAACCATCCACTGGTGTGACATTTTCCGATTTTAGCTTTTGCTGGAGAGGATGGCCTATTCGTGCAGCCGGATCTTGATCAATATAATTTACCACCGCTCCGCTATCAATACATGCCTCCAAGCCATGTACCTTTGACAGTTGTTGGTGGTTGACCAAAAGTACCAGGATGACCAGATGTGAGGTCTGTACAGATTCATTATTTTCGCTCGACAAGTGGACCCCTACGCTTGTCAGGCATTGGAGTTTTCTGGGTTTTGTTCCTTTTCATCGTTGCTATTGTCCATTGCACCAACTATCTTCTTAGGGGGTTTTACCAGGCTTTCCCAGAGGAAATGTCCAGCTCTTCCGCAGTATAAACAGAATTGTTGTTATCTTCTCTTTTCTCTCTCCACCTTGGAGATAGGAGCCCGTAATCCTCCGATCTGCATAGGCTCGGTTTGTTCATGGGTTTTAGTTTGGTTGTCCCGGGGTCACATATAGACCGACCTCCCTTCTGTCCTTGTGCGATCCATTTTTCGATTCTGCAACCTGTGGTCAAACAGCACCGTCAGATTGATGTATTCCACACAACCTTCAGGAGGATTGACCACTTGGGCTAGAACATCCTTTAGTTCCCCAAGCAATACCCGATAAAAGAATGTGGTCCTCTTCTCTTCTGGCCAATTTGTCTGTGCTATGAGATGATTAAAGGTAGCAATATAGATCAGCAGATCTTGGTTTCCCTGCCTGAGTGACAATAGTTTGTTATCCAGGGCTTGTCCTTGGGTGTGTCTAGCAAACATTTTTTCCATCTCCCATTGGAATTCCCCAAAGTTTAGGAGTAGAGGATCATCCTGGTGTACTAATGGTATCGACCAGTCCGCTGCGCTGCCTCCTAAATATGAAAGAACAAAGGTGACTCTTGCGCTATCGTTAGGAAAAGCCCCAGGCCGGCACAAAAAGTGAAGGCGACATTGGTTCATGAATATAGCATACTTATTGGGATCGCCGGTAATGCGTTTGTGGAAGGGCCAGTGGCACTGCACCTGGAAGCACCATTTGGACTGGTAGCTTTGGCTGCGGCATAGGAGGCTGTGCAAGCCCAGGTAATGGAACCTGACCTGCGTGGGTCTAAAGCATCTGTCTTGGCAAGTCGTCAGCTTGTTCTCGAGCTACAATAAGGACCCTTCTTAAGGCAGTGGTTTCTTGTCTGGAGGCATGAACTTCTGCCCGTAGTTCTCCCAAGTAGTTGGGCCAACTGATCTGTATCCAAGGTTTCCATAATGCCCAGTCAGAGATTCCGAGAGGCTTCGCATTCTGTTACGCTCACCTGATCTCTGCGGGGACATTGGGGCACTGTTGCAGCCCTCCCTGGACCTGGCTCCCCTGGGTCTGGCTTCTTCCCCTGCTCCTGTGTTGTGGACTGCGCTGGTTGTTGGTACCCCTGCGAGAATACGAGAGGCTGTGAGAATGCTGTGATATGACTGTGGTCTCCCTCGAACCCTTCTTCCCAGAATGTGGTGAGCATGTGCCTACCCATATAGTCTCACCTGTTTAATTATGATGTCAAGCTCTCCGTCCTGCTTCTCACTGCAGGGCGCTTTTAGTTAGACCTAGTTTCTACACTGGTCCATGTGCGTGACAGCCCAGACCGGCTGTGGCTGAACCACTTCAACGGTAAGTATCCTTCGATAATGATTATTGTCCGTATTCTTTTGTAATGTCTTTTTCCTTGATTATTGTTGTATCTCTTGTAATGTCTTTCCTTCTCCCCAATAGATGATGTGAGGGCCAGCCGAGTTCACGATGTCCCAATAAGTGGTAAGTTTGGTTCTTACGTCAAGCGCCAGGATTGGTTTACGCTCGACCTTAGCGTAATGTCTTTATAGTTTTTATAACCTTGTTTGTCCTTTTCTCCTGCAGGGATGGCCTGCCGAAGTCAGACTGGAATGCTGTTATCCAAAAATCTGCCGGTGGGTGAAGGATGCCTGGATCTGCGAGGATGCTGGCCAGAGATGGACTCCCGAGTAAGTGTTGAGGCTGGGCGCCGAGAACAGGTAAGGATGCGCTCCGACTGCGGTTGCTGCTGGAATCAGGTAAGGATGCGCTCCGACTGTGGTTGCTGCTGGAGTCAGGTAAGGATGCGCTTGGACTCCGGTTGCTGCTGGAATCAGGTAGGCATGCGCTCCGACTGTGGTTGCTGCTGGAATCAGGTAAGGATGTGCCCCGACTGTGGTTGCTGCTAGAATCAGGCAAGAATGCGCTTCAGGTGATGGTTATTGCTGGAATCAGGTAAGATGCGCATCAGGCGGTGGTGAGCGTTACGCTGCTATAAGCAGACTAACCCAAAGCACTTGCATGCGGGCAGGCAGGCTTAAATAGCCTGGTCCCAGCCACGCCAATTTGTTCTGACTTGTGGCCCCACCCTGCCACCCCCAGAAGATGCTGCACGTGCAGCCCAATGCACTTCTATGGGCACGCCCGACCTGGAGGCACGTGGAGGCCCTGCAGGAAAGAAAATCGCATGTGCACCAGAATAAAAGTGTGCAGAGCTTGTGGTTCTTGCCTTGCGGCCATGACAGTAAGATAACCAGAAGCCTAAGGCTCATGTGCACATATCACGTCTACCCTCTTCAGTGAAAAACTTGCACTCTAAATGTTTAATAGATAAGATGGGTTGACGAAAGGTTTTTAGTGTTGATAGTCAGCATGATAATCAATTTGACTGGTCGTGTCTATCCTCTGCACTGTAGGGTTCAACTGGATCACAGCCAGGCTGTTAAGCATGAGTTGCTTTTGTTGCTAAGTTTGAATACCAGAGGGTATAACAGTTTTATGAATATACGATGTAGTGGATTGTTTTAGAAAGTATGACATCATCAAGTTGCAGGTAGTATGGATGACTGAATTGCTGGCAATAGATGGCTTCAAAGTAATCTTGAAGTAAGCTAAGAAGGGGTCGAAGGGTTGGCCTTATGGAGCCTACAAATAGCTACCGGATTTGACGTAGGAGACACGCTAATAACTCCAAAGATCTAAGCTTGTACTCTGCTTTTAGACAGGCTATATATAGTGTGATAGTGGTCCAGAGGGAAGGACCTTTTATTAATACATTTGTACTGTAATGCAAGGCTTGAGTATGAGAATAGGGTGAGAACTCAGTTGGATTTGTTTGAGGATCTAGTGGAAAGTTATTTCCAGGTCCTTTTTCCTACCCTAACATTTAAGGGGAAACAAAAAGCAAGGGCCGTCTTCTGGGCTGAATATAAAGCAAAACAGAATTTGCAATGGTCTAATGGTAACATTCAAGGAGATATCCCTAGCCTCCCGACCTGGTTCAGATTGACCTCGCACTCAACCATCGATTTTATTTTTTGTCTTTCCGTCTTTTTGAGGAGGTCCAATCCCTAGAGGTAGTAAATTCCTCCAGGAGTAACCTAATTTCAAAATTGAAATACTCTTAAAACAGAGAAAAATGTGAATGCTGGGAATAATTTGAATCTTCTTTGTAATAATTACGGTAACAAAGTTAGGTGGTATACCACAATAGTAACTAAGTAAACATAATGTGGGATTCCTGGTGGAGTTGAGACCATATTGAAAAGTTTGAAAAATGATCACCAACCATTTTAATGAGACTATAAGAAAATGGTTATGTCATGCCTCTCACATTAGTTGCTGTAAACAAAAACCTTTTATGGAAAAACCTAAGCACACATTTGATATAGCAATTAGGAATAACAGAAGCGAAAGAAGAGCAGCACTTCGCTCATTGAAGCAGGGCGATGGATTTAACATAGAGGATACTATTGATGGAATGCTAGAATGGAGGAAGTCATGAAAGCAGGATGCAAACAATTAGGCTATTCTGCCAAAATGATAACAGAGGCTTTTAGTCCTTGATAAATAAGGTGAATGGCACACAAGCCTTTGAGCAAGCTAATTGTATACTAGTGTTGGTGTAGGTTAATCACTTTATGCAGCTACATCCGAAGACTACCAACGAAATTCCTTTTTCTTCACCCGATAGCTCGCAAGTTAGGGTGATACATTTTGACTGTGAGCACCTTCAGGGAGGACTGTCACATCTGAAAATATATTGGGCTAGTGGTCCAGATGGCATTTAACAATATTACCATCAAAGCAGACACCAGTAATTTGGATAGCATCCTGATGATGCTCTTTGTTCAGGTGGTTCACTCAGGTAACTTTCCTGTCTACTGGCACAATGCTATCATTGTGCCTATTTATATAAAAGGGGACAGTGTCACCCTGTCGAATTATAGTCCAATTTCCTTAATTGACATATCAGCAAAGTTCTTACTGCATATGCCCTAAACATTTCACTAAGAGTGTAGAAGATAACGGAAGGATCAGTATTTATCAAACGGGGTTTGAAAAAATATGGGGTCCTCAATGAATGGGCTAATATATACCTTATGCCAGCGGTAAGTATTAAGAAGGAAAGGAGGGCACTATTCTCTGTCTGGATATGTCTGCCACCTTTGATAAAGAATTTCCTACCCATTCAGGGCTGAAACAGGGGATGTGTTTTGGCCCCCTGTCTCTTTCATCTCTCCATCTCGGATTTGCAGGAGGCACCCTATAGGGCCAATGTATATCCTTCCAAAATTGGCCCTTTGCCAATAGGGTAATTGGCATAAACGGATGATATTATTCTGCTGGATATCACGCCCATTGGCCTCCAATGGAGTTTGGATAACTTTGGGTTTTTTGGCAGACAGACATCATCTGGAGATAAATACTACAAAAACAAAGACCATTCATTTAAGAGGGATAGTAAGCATAAGAATTTAAAATGGTTTAAAAAGAACACACAGATTGAGGGGTCAATTAACTTGTGTTTTTCATTGCAAACAAGCTGTTCCTGGTGTAAAATATGCCATTCTAGCATATCTTAAAGGTCAATATCGGTTGGTAATTCATAGGGTCCCTTCTGTCCCCCTTCTTAAATATCGGAATTGCTACTGAGTCCTTCCAGGAAGGGGCGTATGTCCCTGTGACTTATTCATTGTCATTGAAAAGGCTGAACGAATCAGATGGAATGAGAGGTATGCGCAGTATAACAATAGTATCTAAGTTACATCGATCACACCGGCCTCTCTGATGTGTCTTTGTAGACGCGTATTTGTCAACTTTGTTCCATTGCAGAGTCCCCGTGATGGCAGAAGATTGCTTAGCAGCCTAATTACAGCATCTACTTTCAGTTTTAGCTCGTGAGGAGGCATTCGTCCTACAGCATTCTGCACTTTAGAGACTGAAACATTGAGCCGCTAATTGACTGTTCATTGACACTGGAACCGCTGTGCCCTGTGTGAAGAGAAGTGGGGGTGGAAAGAAGTCTTATTCCGAATGTTTGCCATAGTGGAATGTGAAGGTAACCTCGCAGAACCATACTGATTCTCTTTGGTGAAAAGATAGATGTGGTTGAAGTGGGTGCACTTTGCCATTTGGACAGCAGAGGGCAACAAAACACTGTTAAATTGAATCAGCTGAGTACGGAAAAACATCTAAGCATTTTATATATATAGAGATAGATAGGAAGCACTTACCTCTTATATAAGAAAAACATATTGTTAAAGTGAATTCATTTATAGTACAAATTAACATTTTGATGGGAAATAGTGTTATTCTTTTGTTTCCCTTTATTGAGTTTTATAAGACCAAACTGTTGCCCGGAATGCTATATAAGCAATTGCTCATTGAAACAACCAATTAGAATTGGCTTCCAAGACAACAGGGAAAGATCTGGCACACTGTACTGGGTCTTCCTGGATCTCTTCCGAATGAGTTGTAAGACTTGAGCTAGGCTTAAGATCATGGATTTCATTGGTAAAAATTGAACAAGATAAACCTGCATGCCAAATTACTCCTGATGCTCCTGATGCTCACTTGTGTCTGGAGCTGTGCCAACCCCCTACTGAGTCTCCCACTACTCCCGTTAACTGTAGTGTGTTGTGACTGCGTCGCCGGTTCTTTCTGGTGTAAAGAGCTGCCCTGCATTGCTACACTGCTTCACTTTGCTCCCCGCTCCATCCTTGTGGCTCCAGTGACAGCGTAGTTGCAGGACCACATGATCCCCCACCCGAGGTCACACCACTGCTGGCTTTTCTTCTCTTCTTCCATTTGTGAGGAGCTTGGCCTCAGCCATGAGGCTGCGCCGACCATTCATGAATGCCCCCATCATCGGGGATCAGCATATCTGCAGCTTTACCTTCCCAAGTTTGAACTTCCCGGGTTGGGCTGGCATCAAGCCAGCTGCTCCCGTTATTTGCCAGTCCTTCCTCACACTTTATTGCCTGTAGCTGGATCCTCCACAGTGTAAAGCCAGAGTCCTTCTTTACTGTTGTTGCTGTAAACGTCATGCCTGCTTTGGGCCTACTTTTCTATGGTCAGGCAACCAGTTATTACTCCGCAGGTTCGTTGGGCTCTTCTTCGTCTGTGTTATATTAACTGGTGAGTCAAAAACTGAAGAGGCATTACCATAACAGAGAGTAGTGATCTATAACACAACCATGACCTCGGCGGTCGACACCATAGCGCCCCTACAAAACAAAAAAGCCAAACAAATAAAACACTCCAACACATGGTTCTAGGCAGAACTTAAAGTACTCTGCACCCAAAAACGCAAAGCCCTAAGCAAATGACTAGGATCCCCGCAGGAATCCACACTATCATCCTACAAAGCTCTGGCCACTCAATATAAGAAGGCCATAACTAATGCCAAATCTGCATCCTATAATGAAAGAATCACCAACTCCACGTCTGAATCCAAAGAACTCTTTGCCATCTTTAAAGAGCTATCCACCACAGCCACTAAAACCCAAGATATCACCAAAGACAAAGCCTGGTGTAATAGTGTACAAACAGCCTTACTAAACAAAATTGAGCTAATACAAAAGAAAATCCATGAACATCAAAAAAACCTCTCTAATCACATCAACTTAGCTGCCCCCTCAGAAAATAAAAGCACTGCAGACAATATAAAACCCTTCTCCTTCAGGCAAGTCACAGAATCTGAAGTCCTTGATATCATCAAACAAATCAGGCCATCAAACTGTAAAGGTGATGCATGCCCAGCTAAACTAGTCAAAGACTGCGCTGAAACTCTTGCACCCTTTCTAAAAACCTTCATTAACGCCTCCTTCAAAACTGACACAGTGCCTGAAAAATTAAAAGAAGCGTGGGTTTGCCCACTTCTAAAAAAAAATTCATTGGATCCTGAAATTGCCAACAATTACAGGCCCATTACCACCGTCCCATTCCTTCTCAAAATCCTGGACAAAGTGGCCTATACACTAATCCAGCAATTCCTGGAAGAAAACAAGATCCTAGGGAAAAGTCAATCAGGTTCCCGCCCAGGCCATGGGACAGAATCTGCCCTACTTGATCTCAAAATACAAGTGGGTGACATTATGGACAAAGGCAAACCGGCACTTCTTCTTCTGCTAGACCTGTCGGCTGCTTTTGGTCTCGTCAACCATGATATTCTGGGTAAGCAACTAATAAATGCCGCCCACTTCTCCCCTCAAGCCACAGCTTGGATCGAGTCCTTTCTCAAAGGCAGACTCACGAGAGTCTTCTCTGACACTGCTTGTGCTTCTCCCACCACGATACATTGTGGAGTCCCACAGGGCTCATGTACCCCTCCCACCCTGTATAACATTTTCACCCTCCCCCTCTTCAATGACTTTGATTGCCGTGACATAGCCGACACAAACTATGCCGACGACACACAAGTCCTACTCCCTTTATCCGGTATCTACGAACAAGACGCTGCAGCCCTAATCAAAATCTACACAACCATCCAAACTTGGATGGCTGCTAATGGCCTCTGTCTTAATGGAGACAAAACAGAGATCCTTGTGGTAGGCACAAAAGAAACTATCAATAAGCTCTCCTCCCA